>NW_027423040.1:0-600000 GCF_048934315.1 Petromyzon marinus | reverse complement strand
CTCCTGTAGAGTCTCAATGCGTGATGCGTGATTTACCGACGGCGATGTAAAGTTGGGGGGTGGGTGGGTGGGTGGAGGCCTCCGTCCGTTGCTGCATTGAGAATGACCGCAGTGGATATCCAAAACCTTTGGTCTGACTGCTGCAACGTCCCTGCTGCGTTGTGGGAGCGGCGGTGGCGGTGCAGCGATTTGGTGGTGTGGAGCTGCACCCTCCAGAGGGGTCCTGCTCCCCAAGGGTGAGGGCATGAGCTGGATTGGCTCTTGACCATCACCCCGCTCGTGACCTTGACCCTGCCGCTCCTGACTTTGACCTTTACCCCGTGCCTGACCTTGACCCTGCCCCCCCCCCCCCGAGGGCGGTGCCGCCGTAGGTGCTGCTGCTCGCTACTAGCACCACTTGCCCCTACAACCTGTTACAGTCTACATGGGGGGGGGGGGGGGAGATAGTTGTCTTGGCATTGACATTTTGAGTTTAAGTTTCGAGATACAAAAATAATAATGAAAGTAAACACAGACATTGGGATGATGTTTGTATTTCATTTTTCTTTGCAACTAATTATTCTTCGTGAGAATTGTAAAATGCAAAGGGGGGGTGGGGGGTGGTGGGGGTGCAGTAACGAACAGTCACGTGACAACTCAGCGGCGGTCGATGTTGTCGGAGAGCCCCTGACGTGAAATGAACCAAACGGAAGTCAAAATCGAAATTCGTTTATTTTGGGCGACTCCGTCCCCACCGCGCATGTAAACGCCATGACCCACCTGGCGCTGAGATCATTCCGTCCTCGTCGTGCGTCGTCCAAGCACAGCAGCGAGGACGAATGCGCAGACTGAACAAAACTTTGATCAGCGCATCGTGTAAAGCTCGTCGAGAGGAATAGTTAGCCTTCAACAGATATACAATGGCGTCGCAAAGCAGTTCGTGCGAGAGCCGGGGGCTTACGGGACCCCAAGGTCCCACCATGAGGTTCGAATGTGTGAAGGTCTAACCAGATTCAGAGGCCAAGGGGTCCACCCAGTTGAAATGGACGGTGGAGTCTTCCGGACTAGAGACACGAGGCAGAGTGCCCAATGAGATGAGAGACAACCACGCTGAGAGGTGTCACAGCAACAACAACAGCAGCAGCAACAACAACGGCAAGAACAGCATTAGAGGCACGGTTCCACGTCTACACGGACATCGGTGCCTCGCCGACCACGAGTTTGGGCCGAGTGGGTCGCCCACGTGGAAGAGCCTGGGTCGGGCCTAGTAATGCACGGTGTTGTGTCTGCTGCTATATTAACCAACTATTCGACCAAAACCATAAAAACACACAAACTACAGTTATAGTGCGCATTGAATAATCCGTGGCTGAAAGTTACGTAAAGTAGCTTACCTGATAATAGCGAGTGGAGTTTGTATTATATCCTTCTGTTTTGCAAAGTGAGCGAGGGTAGAGTTTGTATAATCTCCCCCTGTTCTAGAGAGTGGAATTTATATGATATCCCCCTGTTGTTAGAGAGTGGTGTTTCTATGATCTTCCCCTGTTCTAGAGAGTGGAGTTTGTATGATATCCCCTGTAGTGGAGTTTGTGTGATCTCCCCCTGTTCTACAGAGTATGTGAGTGGAGTTTGTATGATCTCCCCCTGTTCTACAGAGTGAGTGGAGTTTGTATGATCTCCCCCTGTTCTACAGAGTGAGTGGAGTTTGTATGATCTCCTGGCGGACCACGAATTTCAGAAGAGTGTTAAATTTCGTGTTCAACCTTTGGATTGCAGATACCAGCATAGATAGAATGAAAAATACGAGGTACACGGTCAGTAGAAATACATATACAAGTCCACCAAGAGGTAAGGAGGGAGGAAAGACGGACAGGGAGGCAGAGAGAGAGGGGGGGGAGGGATGAACAGAAGCTTAAATAGGAAATACGGTTGGAGGGGGGGGAGGGGCCAGAGCGAGAGCGGCAGCTCAAAACGCAACATCTTACACATACAAAACGGCAGCTCAAAAAAGGACCACCTCTTGTAAATACAAAACGGCAGCTCAAAAAAGGGTACATCTTACACATAATTACAACGGTAACTTGTAATTATGTGCTGTCCTCCAGACAGTCTCGTCCCTTCACCTGATGAAGGCCGCTTGTGTTGTGGCCGAAACGTCGTGATTTTTGTTATTTTATTTTTTACCTACGTGACTTTACCCAATAGCACCAAAGAGTATGGATCCTAGCAGTCACGAAAGCTTTAAAATCTAGAATAGAAATGTAATGCAATACAACACAGAGAGTCGGCCAACATAAGAGTCAACACCCCACCTGGTTGATAACGTTCTTCCAAAGATTGCTCAATTTGAAAGAGAGACAAAACACAGACACGGAGACACATAGACAGAGAGAGATAACACAGAGACACACAGAGAGAGATACATACAGTGAGGGAAAAAAAGTATTTGATCCCCTGCTGATTTTGTACGTTTGCCCACTGACAAAGAAATGATCAGTCTATAATTTTAATGGAAGGTTTATTTGAACAGTGAGAGACAGAATAACAACAAAAAATCCAGATAAACGCATGTCAAAAATGTTATAAATTTACTTGCATTTTAATGAGGGAAAAAAGTATTTGACCCCCGTGCAAAACATGACTTAGTACTTGGTGGCTAAACCCTTGTTGGCAATCACAGAGGTCAGACGTTTCTTGTAGTTGGCCACCAAGTTTGCACACATCTCAGGAGGGATTTTGTCCCACTCCTCTTTGCAGATCTTCTCCAAGTCATTAAGGTTTCAAGGCTGACGTTTGGCAACTCGAACCTTCAACTCCCTCCAGATTTCCTATGGGATTAAGGTCAGGAGACTGGCTAGGCCACCCCAGGACCTAAATGTGCTTCTTCTTGAGCCACTCCTTTGTTGCCTTGGCCGTGTGTTTTGGGTCATTGTCATGCTGGAATACCCATCCACCATCCATTTTCAATGCCCTGGCTGAGGGAAGGAAGTTCTCACCCAAGATTTGACGGTACATGGCCCCGTCCATCGTCCCTTTGATGCGGTGAAGTTGTCCTGTCCCCTTAGCAGAAAAACACCCCAAAGCATGTTTCCACCTCCATGTTTGACGGTGGGGATGGTGTTCTTGGGGTCATAGGCAGCATTCCTCCTCCTCCAAACACGGCGAGTTGAGTTGATGCCAAAGAGCTCCATTTTGGTCTAATCCGACCAAAACACTTTCACCCAGTTGTCCTCTGAATCATTCAGATGTTCATTGGCAAACTTCAGACGGGCATGTATATGTGCTTTCTTGAGCAGGGAAACCTTGCAGGTGCTGCAGGATTTCAGTCCTTCACGGTGAAGTGTGTTATCAATTGTTTTCTTGGTGACTATGGTCCCAGCTGCCTTGAGATCATTGACAAGATCCTCCCGTGTAGTTCTGGGCTGATTCCTCACCGTTCTCATGATCATTGCAACTCCACGAGGTGAGATCTTGCATGGAGCCCCAGGCCGAAGGAGATTGACAGTTTTTTTGCGTTTCTTCCATTTGCGAATAATCGCACCAACTGTTGTCACCTTCTCACCAAGCTGCTTGGCAATGGTCTTGTAGCCCATTCAAGCCTTGTGTAGGTCTACAATCTTGTCCCTGACATCCTTGGAGAGCTCTTTGGTCTTGGCCATGGTGGAGAGTTTGGGATCTGATTGATTGATTGCTTCTGTGGACAGGTGTCTTTTATACAGGTAACGAGCTGAGATAAGGGGCACTCCCTTTAAGAGTGTGCTCTTAATCTCAGCTCGTTACCTGTATAAAAGACACCTGGGAGCCAGAAATCTTTCCGATTGAGAGGGGGTCAAATACTTATTTCCCTCATTAAAATGCGAATCAATTTATAACATTTTTGACATGCGTTTATCTGGATTTTCTTGTTGTTATTCTCTCTCACTGTTCAAATAAACCTACCATTAAAATTATAGACTGATCATTTCCTTGTCAGTGGGCAAACGTACAAAATAAGCAGGGGATCAAATACTTTTTTCCCTCACTGTAGGCACACAGAGAAACAACGCCTCTGTGTCGAGGCCTTAAATAGAGAGCGAGGGGGGCAGAGAGAGAGGGGAGGGGGTGTAGAGAAATTCGCGAGTCAATGCAAGGCCGTAGCCATGGAGTCAACATTGGGGGGGACCAAATCTACCAGGAGGTCTGGGGTCCCCCCCCCAGAAATAAAATCTAAATTTGAAAACTAATTTCGTGACATTTCCTAAAATATTGAAAAATTTCACTAACACATGGGATGGAATGTTTTTGTTATTTGATACAATAATGTATAATATTGTATTGTATTACATTGTGCTGTTTTTACTTTTTAACTTTTCTTGTTTCATAGTATGTAATGGCAGAGATTAGGGATTCATAAAGTACAACGCAATCATACAAACACAAATCTACGCATTGTTATATGAAGACAAGTCCGGATTTTGTGGCAAAGGTTTAGCGAAATTGTTGTTTTTATTAACATAGCATAGCAATTATTATTTTAAAAAAATATTTTTATAGCAATATATTGGGGGGGCCATTTTGAGCATGTTTGATTATTGGGGGGGGGGATATGTCCCCCACCAATATATATTATAATTATTATAACATATTATAATTACGGCCTTGTGTCAATGAGAGATTTGGAACTTTGGTGACTGCAGGAAATAATAATAACACGAGGACACGCAGAGCGAGAGAAAGCACACTTATATTCTTGGTTCTATCGGTAAAGTCACCACGTAGAAGGGAAGTGACGTCATACTACTTCCTGCTGTCGCGAGGTAACAGGAAGCTGCCGTGTGCTCGCTTGCACTGAAATCCGAGGTGAGAAATTATCATCGTTGTGGTGGTGGTGGTTGTTGTTTACCAAGGTAGAGCCTCTCTCTCTCGTAGGGATGTCAGTTGAGTAGCAGCGAGCATGGGAATCGATGTCCAGGTTGGAACTTTACAACGCGGGGCCTAGCCACGCGGGGCCTTGCCTCCTGCCCTCGCCTGATTGCATTCACTTTAATTATCTCGCTTAAGTTTAATTTGTCTTCACCCGGCTCGCCACTTTGTAACTTTGTTTTATTGTAAATATTCACGCAGTTTTTATTTTCGTTCTTTTGTTACCAGGCCAAGCCCGCTTGAGCTGCTATACCGCTCTTGTTATCAGAAGCGACCTGCCCACAACAACACAAGGTGAAGCTTTGTCAACGTGTATGAATGTTTTGACTTACAACTTTGGTGACTGCAGGAATTAATATTCTTGTTTTATTCGGTAAAGCCACGTAGATAGAAAATACAATTAAAATAACAATAACAAAAAATTGAAAATAAAGCAAAAAACCCACGACGTTTCGATCGCAGCACAAGTGGTCTTTATCTTATTGAATTTAATCTGTTATTTTTATTTTCTATCTACGTGACTTTAGAGAGACAGAGACACGGATAGCCTCGGCTATGTTGATTGATCCTCGATTCATTACTTGGTGGAGTGAGGAAGAATTAATGCTGAGCAGATGAAGGTGGTCAGGCATGATTCTGGTCACACCACCACCTGTTTACTCATGGCAGTGTGTAACAGTGTCAAGTTTGTGTTTGCAGTAAAGTCTATTAACTCTGTTGAACACGGAGGTTATATCAAAACAATAGTTTATTTTAGTTTTCCTCTGGAACTTTATTCGAATGGAAACAGGAAGTTAACACTGCGGTGCACGCACAGACACTAGTGACACTCTCACGTGTCTCACCGTTAACACTGCGGTGCACGCACAGACACTAGTGACACTCGTGTGTGTGTCTCACCGTTAACACCGCGGTGCATGCACAGACACTAGTGACACTCGCGTGTGTCTCACCGTTAACACTGCGGTGCACGCACAGACACTAGTGACACTCTCACGTGTCTCACCGTTAACACTGCGGTGCACGCACAGACACTAGTGACACTCGTGTGTGTGTCTCACCGTTAACACCGCGGTGCATGCACAGACACTAGTGACACTCGTGTGTGTCTCACCGTTAACACCGCGGTGCACACACAGACACTAGTGACACTCGCGTGTGTCTCACCGTTAACACCGCGGTGCACGCACAGACACTAGTGACACTAGCGTGTGTCTCACCGTTAACACCGCGGTGCACACACAGACACTAGTGACACTCGTGCGTGTCTCACCGTTAACACCGTGGTGCACACACAGACACTAGTGACACTCGCGTGTGTCTCACCGTTAACACCGCGGTGCACACACAGACACTAGTGACACTCGCGTGTGTCTCACCGTTGGTGCACGCACAGACACTAGTGACACTCGTGTGTCTCACCATTAACACCGTGGTGCACGCACAGACACTAGTGACACTCGCGTGTGTCTCACCGTTAACACCGCTGTGCACACACAGACACTAGTGACACTCGTGTGTCTCACCGTTAACACCGTGGTGCACGCACAGACACTAGTGACACTCGCGTGTGTCTCACCGTTAACACCGCTGTGCACACACAGACACTAGTGACACTCGTGTGTGTCTCACCGTTAACACTGCGGTGCACGCACAGACACTAGTGACACTCGCGTGTGTCTCACCGTTAACACCGCGGTGCACACACAGACACTAGTGACACTCGTGTGTGTCTCACCGTTAACACTGTGGTGCACGCACAGACACGCGCCGGCACGGGCCACCGTTGGTATTTTAATATGCGCGTGCGACACACCCACACTGAATTTTTATTTAAAGCTTTCGTGACTGCAGTAATTCATATTCTTAGTTCTTTCGGTAAAGTCACGTGACTTTACCGAAAGAACTAAGAATATACACCCACACTGATTTATAGTCACCCACACACCGTCGTACGCCGATCGCTGTTCCACCGCTCTTCACACGCACACCTGCACCACGCGTCACAACGTCAGTCTGTGCTAAGATTTATTTCCGAAAAGGGACCCCCGTTTATGGCTCCCTCCAGCCAGCACCCTTCGGACAGCGCCTAACCTCCTGTCACCTGGCCGTCGCAGAGTGCGTCTATCCCCCAAGCTCGAGCTGACTGAATTGGCCCCCCTTCCCGTACCCACTCACCTCTTCGGCTGCCCCATGGGGGCTGGGGAAGATGCTCGCCTTGGGGACTTTTTCTGTCCGACCGTTTCCAGCTCCACCCTGAATTGGTCGAACAGACGCTGAGGACGGCTGGTCTCCTCCGCCGCTCCAGAAGGACTCTGATTCAATCCGCCCCTCCGGCCCCCTTATGTCTCCAAAGCCCCCCTTAATCCCTGGGTCACATGACGTCATCCTGCGCATCCAATCGAATCCTCTTTACGGACGTTTTGAGCGCTCTGGCCGTTGGGGGGGTGGGGGGGTCGCGTCATTCCCCCCCTTCCCATTGTCTCTGTGCCTGCGTTCCTCGCCGTTGACTCATCGATAATCCCCTTGCTCCCTCCAACTTGAGTCAACTCTTATCTGCCTAGGGGCTTTTCCCTCCCACCCCACTGTTTACCCTGCCGCTGGGTGCTGGCCTTGAGGTCCCCCCCCCCGTGTTGTGTATGCTTCATCAACACCCTTTGCTATGTCAGCTGAATTTAGCTTTTATAAATATTCCTTTTGTAGCCAGACAGCTGAAATTGTGTGCTCGGAGTTTTGGGTGAACATTCATTTTGAAGATGCGAGGGCTTCCAGGCATGTTTATAACCATTTGCCCTCTCATTGAGTGCCACAACAGCCCGTGTGATGAATTTTTGAAACTTTTTCACTATATCATGAATATATGAATAATAAACACGTGTAAGTCGCATGTGATTGTATATTTGCATTCCTCTGTGCCTCGATACTGACGTGTAGATGGTGTGGATATTCTTTTTTTCTGTCTGCAGCTGATGCTGGTCTGATGGAGCAAAGGCAGTCAGCACAGCAGCTTGGTACAACAAGCCAACAATGCAACCAGCGTGCATACAGCACGGATCGGACTGTACATTTTACACAGCACCAGATAACTCGCACAGGAGAGAAACCCTTCAAGTGCAGTGTGTGTGGGAAGGCATTTTCATGCTCATCTGCTCTTGTAACACACCACAGAACACACACAGGAGAGAAACCCTTCAAGTGCAGTGTGTGTGTGAAGGCATTTTCAGATTCGTCTAATCTTAAAACACACCAGAGAACACACACGGGAGAGAAACCCTTCAAGTGCAGTGTGTGTGGGAAGGCATTTTCACGGTCATCTGCTCTTAAAACACACCAGAGAACACACACGGGAGAGAAACCCCTCAAGTGCACTGTGTGTGGGAAGGCATTTTCACGGTCATCTGCTCTTAAAATACACCAGAGAACACACACGGGAGAGAAACCCTTCAAGTGCACTGTGTGTGGGAAGGCATTTTCAGATTCATCTGATCTTATAAAACACCAGCGAACACACACAGGAGAGAAGCCCTTCAAGTGCACTCTGTGTGAGAAGGCATTTGCACAGTCAGCAGTTCTTCAAAGACACCAGAGAACACACACAGGAGAGAAACCCTTCAAGTGCAGTGTGTGTGTGAAGGCATTTTCAGATTCGTCTAATCTTAAAACACACCAGAGAACACACACAGGAGAGAAACCCTTCAAGTGCAGTGTATGTGGGAAGGCATTTTCACGGTCATCTGCTCTTAAAACACACCAGAGAAGTCACACAGGCATCAGAAAATCCACAAGGAGCGGAGTCGGAGTCTGAAATCATCTTGTGAAAGTCAAAGTGCTGTAATGAGCCCATCCCTCATGAAAAAAAAAACAGAATAAAATCCCAGCTTGGACACTTTTAAAGGTATCGAGGTGAAATATGAAGGGGTGAAGGTGAAATGTGGTGAAGTGATGGGGAAGAGCGAAAAAGTGACGTAAAATGTGAAGATGAAGATTCACCGCCAAAATGGGACCTTCACATCGATGGAGGCAACGTAAAGCAGGAGGAGAATTCTGACCGTGAGTCAGAGCGAGGCAACTCCCAGCAGTTTGTGGAAGTGGAGGTGTGGGTGCACTTCTTCGACAATATGAAGTCAAATGGAGACCAGTTAGTCGATGTGTAAGCTTGAGACAATGAAGCTCCAATAGATTCACCTTTGTCAACCTGCAGAGTAAGAGCGGCCAGTATTTGTGGACCTGTGGGTTGGCTAGATCTCTAACCCGGAGAGAGAGTCAATAAGCTCCCAAGCATTCACGATGTTATAATATTTGCATTTATACGGTGCTTGCTTAATTGCCTCAGCAATTCGGAGTTTTGTATCATATCGCATCTCAAACACTCGAAGAGCATCCCCAAGTAGCAGCTGCCCCTGTGTGGCACAATGTGGTGGCCCTGCACCAGACTGCATGTGGACAAGAGCCTGTCAGTAGGGGGCGATGATTGATGTGTCATCTCAGTTGTGTAGTTTGTAGGTAATGTTTTGAATTTGCAAAATTTTGACTCAGACGCCAGCATGCAATGGCCTACTCGTTTTGAATGACACAATAGTATGTTTTACATACACTGTGAAGCAGATGGTGTATTTTTTTAAATAGCTTCTTGTTAATATGATGTATCGTGATGCAGTATATTTCGCTGCAGTAATTCAATGTTAATATTCCCGTCAATAATTTAGAATGAATACTTGTCTGGTTTTGTGCATACTTGTAACATTTGATCTGTAAGGGTCAAACATTGAATAAGTGATGTTAGGACAAAGTGTGTGTGTGTTTTGAAAGTAACCTGTACAGAGAAGTCAGGTGAGACCCGTTGTTCTTGTGATACAGGTCAAAGGGCACTTTTGTGTTTCACGAAGTGTCTGCCTCTGGAGCAACTCATTGTCTTTGAAATAGGGAGCACGCTCGGATCATTCATCAGTTACAAGGCATACCACTTGAAAGTTACACGTATAGGAGGAGGTACATTATCTACAACACGAATTGTAGTTTTGTCTTATGTGTTGACGTAGATTTTGTCTAACTGGGACTAGAAGTGCTCCTTGCTGATTGACGTCTGGATGTTCGTTACCTATCGGTTGAAGCAAACCCCACTGCTGTTGTTGAGACGCTGTCACAACATTTGCACACAAAGGACACATTCACGCAAGTACCCCATGCTCCGTTTTGAAGTTTTAAAATGAAACATCTTTGAATTGTGTTGTGTTTTGAATTAGATGATTTTATTTCTTCATTAAAAGTTAATTTTACATCTGGAAGACTTAGTTGAAAAGGACATTTCGTGTGAATTTTCTCTCGTCGTTAAGTAGACAATGGCCTTGCCGGGGGTTCGGTTCGATGCGGACTTTCACCTGGTAGGGGATTGCGGGATCGAGATAAGGCGACACGGAGCTGCTGGCCGTCTGCAGATCTATTCCAACGTAATGGAGCGTCTGTCCCTGCGCCTCTGTCGTTTGCATGCAGGGGGCGCGTGTAGGTTTACAGCGCCCCCTGCATGAAAACGACAAAGTGCAGCATTCATCATGGATAAAGTTGTGCGTTTGTATTTTAAATGTTATTCTTTTATAAGGTGATGTTAATATCGAAACATGACACATAGCTGGCATGCCATAAATAGGAAATTAACTCTGCTTATTCGTATCAATGTATTCATATATGTTGATGAACTGTTTTCAAGCAGATTTTGTGTCTCTAACAGCGACTACAGGGACCACGTGATTGTTTAAAAATGTCTTTGATTATAACTATAATTGCCTACAATTCGTCATGTGTAGCTTATTTAGTCTATAATTTATTCACTAAAAATGTATTTACGTGAAAACATGGAGCTGATATTTATTCTTGGTTCTTTCGGTAAAGTCACGTAGAAGGGAAACAATAACAAAAATATAAAACAATTAAATTCTCACGACGTTTCGACTGCAACACAAGCAATCATCATCAGGTGTCACACAGGCACACACACAGAGACACAGGCACACACAGATACAGGCACACAGTGTGTACACACACACAGTGTACACACAGTGTACACACACACTGTACACAACACTGTACACACAGCCTGTACACACAGTGTACACATGTACAGTGTGAACACACAGAAACAGTGTGTTAGTACACACACAGTCTGTACACACAGTGTACACACAGAAACAGTGTGTACACACAGAAAGGGTGTACACACTACAGAAAGTGTGTACACACACTACAGAAAGTGTGTACACACTGTTTCTGTGTGTACACACACACAGTGTACACACACACACGGTGTATACACAATAATGTCCACGTTGTTGCTGAGTTCACGCACCCAAGGGGTCTCTGTTGAAGAGATGGAGCAATGGAAAATGAATCTAAATCAACTTAAACTCCATCCCCGCTCTGTGACGTCACCACTCAGCATGACCTCGTCGGTGTGAAACGCCAGGGGGAGGTGTGCCTCGTTAGTGACGTCATGTCACCAAGGTATTCACCCCACCCCCGTCCACCGCGCCCTTGAGCGTGACGTCACCTCTGCCTTGTCACTGCCGATATCTGTTCCGGTACAATCCTTATTTGGGCAAAGCTACGCCCAGTGACTGGCGGCTCATTAACATAATTTGTCCGTTAAAGCCGTCGCGAGTTTATTGGGACGGGTTCAGCACACACGACCCCATCCCTCGACATATGGCCCGGGCTCATTAACATAATTTTATTCATAGAAATAGGTTTTACCCTTTTAACTGGCACAAAAAACTGACACCTTTATTCAAGGCATCATGTTTGCCAGTTAAAAGGGTAAAACCTATTTCTATATCTTGTTTCTGGCAAAAGAGGTCTCATAATATAATTTTATTCAGTTACGGAGCCGCTCGTGGGAGGGGAGTGTCTTGTACCCCGGATGTGACGTCATGTCACCTGCTGCTGCCGCGTGACGTCTTGAGGTAACAGGAAGCGATCGCTTCGCTCTTGCACTGAAATCCGAGGTGAGAAATTATTATCGTGTTGGTGGTCGTGGTTGTTGTGGTGGTGGTGGTGGTTGCTGTTGTTGTTTACCAAGGTAGAGCCTCGCTCTCTCGTAGGGATGTCAGTTGAGTAGCAGCGAGCATGGGAATCGATGTCCAGGTTGGAACTTTACAACGCGGGGCCTAGCCACGCGGGGCCTTGCCTCCTGCCCTCGCCTGATTGCATTCACTTTAATTATCTCGCTTAAGTTTAATTTGTCTTCACCCGGCTCGCCACTTTGTAACTTTGTTTTATTGTAAATATTCACGCAGTTTTTATTTTTTTCACCAGGCCAAGCCCGCTTGAGCTGCTATACCGCTCTTGTTATCAGAAGCGACCTGCCCACAACAACACAAGGTGAGGCTTTGTCAACGTGTATGAATGTTTTGACTTAAAACTTTGGTGACTGCAGGAATTAATATTCTTGGTTCTTTCGGTAAAGTCACGTAGATAGAAAATTAAATAACGTAATAAAAATAAAAAATAGTAAATAAAGCAAAAAAACCCCGCGTTTTGATCGCAACACAAGTGGTCTTTATTTAATTCAATTGTATTATCTGTTATTGTTATTTTCTGTCTACGTAACTTTACCGAAATCAACAAGAATACGTGTGTCAATGTCTATTGGTCAAAGACGCTAAACGGAGTGACACACAAACTCCAAATATACAGCAGGTGTCAGGGTCAGGATCGAACCCACGACTTCCTGTATACCAGGTGAGGTAGTTAACATCTCACCGCGGAGAGAGACCCGCAAACTCCAGTTAGCCTCGGCTATGTTCGTTGATCCTCGATTAATTACTTGGTGGAGTGAGGAAGCATTCATGCCAAGCAGATGAAGGTGGCCAAGCGTGATTCTAGACACGCCACCGCCTGTTTACCCAGTGACAGTGTACAGTTTGTGTTTGCAGTAACGTCTATTAACTCTGTTGAACACGGAGGTTATATCATAACAGTAGTTTACTTTTGTTTTCCTCTGGAACTCTTTATACTGGTAGGAACGAAGTTGTAAACTGAGTGTACCAGCCTGCAATAGATTAATGTGTCCGTCCATCCGTCCCCTTTCAATACTTTAACGAAGTGAAATCTCGTGCTGTTGGGTGTAAAATCAGCAATAGACAGCGGAGAGACTTGTCCTACCAGCCCACCCTGCAGAGATCTGTTAATAATGTAAACAGGTGAACACAGCACACACATTCAGCTGAAGTCGGAACTGTTCATCCCAGCATTTAAGGACATCTGAGCCTGGATTCACACCTCTAAGTTGCGATTGAACATTAATTTATGAATTTCTGCATAACACAAATAGTATTGTTTTCAACACCCTTTGCTATGTCAGCTGAATTTAGCTCTCATAAATATTCCTTTTGTAGCCAGACAGCTGAAATTGTGTGCTCGGAGTTTTTGGTGAACATTCATTTTGAAGATACGAGGGCTTCCAGGCATGTTTATAACCATTTGCCCTCTCATTGTGTGCCATAACAGCCCGTGTGATGAATTTGGGACACTTTTCCACTATATCATGAATATATGAATAAGTATAGACGTGTAAGTCACGTGTTACTGTGTATATATGCTTTCCTCTGTGCATCGATACTGACGTGTAGATGGTGTGGATATTATTTTTTTCTGTCTGCAGCTGACGCTTCCTCTGACGCTTCCTCCGCAGAATTGGTCTGATGGAGCAAATGCACTCAGCGCAGCTCGGTATGACAAGTCAACAATGCGACCAGCGTGCATACAGCACGGATCGGACTGGAAATTTGACACGGCACCAGAGAACTCGCACAGGAGAGAAACCCTTCAAGTGTAGTGTGTGTAACAAGGCATTTCCATGGTCATCACTTCTTGAGACCCACCAGCGAACACACACAGGAGAGAAACCCTTCAAGTGCACTGTGTGTGGGAAGGCGTTTGCACAGTCACCAAATCTTCAAGCACACCAGAGAACACACACGGGAGAGAAACCCTTCAAGTGCACTGTGTGTGGGAAGGCATTTTCACGGTCATCTGCTCTTAAAACACACCAGAGAACACACACGGGAGAGAAACCCTTCAAGTGCAGTGTGTGTGTGAAGGCATTTTCATGCTCATCTGCTCTTGTAACACACCAGAGAACACACACCGGAGAGAAACCCTTCAGGTGCTCTCTGTGTGGGAAGGCGTTTGCACAGTCACCAAATCTTCAAGCACACCAGAGAACACACACGGGAGAGAAACCCTTCAAGTGCACTGTGTGTGGGAAGGCATTTTCACGGTCATCTGCTCTTAAAATACACCAGAGAACACACACGGGAGAGAAACCCTTCAAGTGCACTGTGTGGGAAGACATTTTCAGATTCATTTGCTCTTAAAACACACCAGAGAACACACACGGGAGAGAAACCCTTCAAGTGCACTGTGTGTGGGAAGGCATTTGCACAGTCATCTGCTCTTAAAAAACACCAGAGAACACACGGGAGAGAAACCCTTCAAGTGCAGTGTGTGTGAAGGCATTTTCAGATTCATCTGCTCTTAAAACACACCAGAGAACACGCACGGGAGAGAAACCCTTCAAGTGCACTGTGTGTGGGAAGGCATTTTCACGGTCATCTGCTCTTAAAACACACCAGAGAACACACACGGGAGAGAAACCCTTCAAGTGCAGTTTGTGTGTGAAGGCATTTTCATGCTCATCTGCTCTTGTAACACACCAGAGAACACACACCGGAGAGAAACCCTTCAGGTGCACTCTGTGTGGGAAGGCGTTTGCACAGTCACCAAATCTTCAAGCACACCAGAGAACACACGGGAGAGAAACCCTTCAAGTGCACTGTGTGTGGGAAGGCATTTTCACGGTCATCTGCTCTTAAATTACACCAGAGAACACACACGGGAGAGAAACCCTTCAAGTGCACTGTGTGGGAAGACATTTTCAGATTCATTTGCTCTTAAAACACACCAGAGAACACACACGGGAGAGAAACCCTTCACGTGCACTGTGTGTGGGAAGGCATTTGCACAGTCATCTGCTCTTAAAAAACACCAGAGAACACACGGGAGAGAAACCCTTCAAGTGCACTGTGTGTGTGAAGGCATTTTCAGATTCATCTGCTCTTAAAACACACCAGAGAACACACGGGAGAGAAACCCTTCAGGTGCAGTGTGTGTGGGAAGACATTTTCAGATTCATCTACTCTTAAAAAACACCAGAAAACACACGGGAGAGAAACCCTTCAGGTGCAGTGTGTGTGGGAAGGCATTTTCACAGTCATCTGCTCTTAAAACACACCAGAGAACACACGGGAGAGAAACCCTTCAAGTGCACTGTGTGTGTGAAGGCATTTTCAGATTCATCTGCTCTTAAAACACACCAGAGAACACACACGGGAGAGAAACCCTTCAGGTGCAGTGTGTGTGGGAAGACATTTTCAGATTCATCTACTCTTAAAAAACACCAGAGAACACACACGGGAGAGAAACCCTTCAGGTGCAGTGTGTGTAGGAAGGCATTTTCACAGTCATCTGCTCTTAAAACACACCAGAGTACACACACGGGAGAGAAACCCTTCAAGTGCAGTCTGTGCGGGAATGCATTTGCACATTCATCAAATCTTCAAGTACACCAGAGAACACAAGCATCAGAAGATCCACAAGGAGTGGAGTCTAAAATCAGCTTGTGAAAGTCAAAGTGCCGCAATGAGCCCATCCCTCATGAAACAAGAACCGAAAGAAAATCCCAGCTTGGACACTTTTAAAGGTATCGAGGTGAAATATGAAGAGGTGATGGTGAAATGTGAAGAAGTGATGGTGAAGAGCGAAGAAGTGAAGGTAAAATGTGAGGATGAAGATTCAACTCGAAAATAGGATCTTCACATAAATGGAGGCAACGTGAAGCAGGAGGAGAATTCTGACTGTGAGGCAGAGCGAGACAACTCCCAGCAGTTTGTGGAAGTGGAGGTGTGGGTGGACTTCCTCCGAGACAATACAAAGTCAAGTGGAGACCCGGTAGATGTGTAAGCTTGAGATGATGTCGCTACAATAGATGCACCTTTGTCACAGGCCTTTAATGACAAGAACGTGAAGTTGAACACTCAGTTCCTAGGTTCAACCTGCAAAGGAAGGGCGGCCAGCCTTTGTGGGCCCGTGGGTTGGGTAGATCTTTAACCAGGAGCGAGAGACAATAAGCCCCCAAGCATTCACTATGTTATCATAATCGTATTTACACGGTGCTTGCTTAACCGCCTCAGCAACTCAGAGTTTTGTATCTTGTCTGAAGCACTCGAAGAGCATCCCCAAGTAGCAGCTGCCCCTGTGTGGCACAAGGTGGTGGCCCTGCACCAGCCTGCATGTGGACAAGAGCCTGTCAGTAGGTCAGTAGAGGGCGATGATTGATCCGTCATCTCAGTTGTGTCCTTTGTAGGTAATCTTGATTCGAAGCTGTCGTGACTGCAGGAATCCACACTCTTGAGTTATTTCGGTAAAGTCACCACGTGGGTAGAAACATAACAGATCACGGCGTTTACATCACAACACAAGCAATCGTCATCAGGTGGGACAACCACAGCAAGATAAACTGCTGAAGTAGTAGGCGCCTACTCCAGCAGTTTCGTCTTATTGCTGCTGTGCTTGTCCCACCTGATGACGATTGCTTGTGTTGCCATCGAAACGCCGTGATTTATTGTTAGTAGCGTAATGTTTTAAATTTGCTACATTTTGACCCAGACGCCAGCATGCAACGGCCTACTCGTTTTGAATGACGCAACAATAGTACTGTGTACATACACTGTTAAGCACACGGTGCGTATTTGTAAAATAACTTCTTCTTAATACGATGTAACGTGATGCAGTCAATTTCGCTGCAGTAATAAATGTTAATATGCCCGTCAATGATTTAGAATGAATACCATGTCTGATTGTGCGTGTGCATGTAACATTTTGTCTGAGGGTCAAACATTGAATAAGTGATGTTAGGACAAAGTGCGTGTGTGTTTTGGAAGTAACCTGTACAGAGAACTCAGGTGAGACCCGTTGTCCTTGTGATACAGGTCAAAGGGTACTTTTGTGTTTCACGAAGCGTCTGCCTCTGGAGCAACTCATCGTCTTTGAAATAGGGAGCACGCTCGGATCATTCATCAGTTACAAGGCATACCACTTGAAAGTTACACGTATAGGAGGAGGTACATTCTCTACAACACGAATTGTAGTTTTGTCTTACGTGTTGACGTAGAGTTTGTCTAACTGGGACTAGAAATGCACCTTGCTGATTGACGTCTGGATGTTCGTACCTATCGGTTGAAGCAAACCCCACTGCTGTTGTGGAGACGCTGGGCACCAATAAGGGTCCAATACATTGACGGCCTTCAGGCCAGGAAAGTCACAACATTTGCACACGAAGGACGCATTCACGCAAGCACCCGGTGCTCCGTTTTTAAGTTTTAAAATGAAACATCTTTGAATTGTGTTGTGTTTTGAATTGGATGATTTAATTTCTTCATTAAAAGCCTGTATCAATTTATATCTGGAAGACTTCATTGAAAAGGACATTTCGAGTGAATTTTCTCTCAACGTTAAGTAGACGGCCTTGCCGGGGGTTCGGTTCAATGCGAACACAGTGTACACACATACAGTGTATACACACAGTGTACACACACACACTGTACACACACAGTGTACACACACACAGTGTACACACACAGTGTATACACAGTGTACACGCACACAGTGACACTGACACACACAGTGTACACACAGTGACAGTGACGCACACACACAGTGACAGTGTACACACACAGTGACACAACAACAACCGCCATTTGCTAAGTGGCGGTGACGTCACCACGACGCTTGTGCCAAGCACAGTGACACAGTGACACACACAGCGACACACAGTGACACACACAGTGTATACACACAGTGTACACACACACAGTGTATACAAACAGTGTACACACACAGTGTACACACACAGTGTAGATACACAGTGTGCACACACAGTGTATACACACAGTGTACACACACAGTGTACACACACAATGTACACACACACAGTGTACACACACAGTGTACACATACACAGTGTATACACAGTGCACACACACAGTGTACACACAGGGTATACACAGTGTACACACACAGTGTACACACGGTGTACATACAGTGTACACACACAGGGTACACACAGTGTATATACACACACAGTGTACACATAGTGACACACAGGGTATACACAGTGTACACACACAGTGTATACAGTGTACACACACACAGTGTATACAGTGTACACACACACAGTGTATACAGTGTACACACACACAGTGTACACACACAATGTACACACACAATGTACACACACTGTACACACACAGTGTACACATACGCAGTGTACACACACACAGTGTACACACACTGTACACACACACAGTGTACACATACGCAGTGTACACACACACAGTGTATACACATAGTGTACACACACACAGTGTACACACACAGTGTCTGTACACAGTGTACACACACACAATGTACACACACACAGTGTACACACACAATGTACACAATGTACACACACAGTGTACACACACAGTGTACACACAATTTATACACACAGTGTACACATACGCAGTGTACACACACACAGTGTATACACATAGTGTACACACACACAGCGTACACACACACAGTGTATACACATAGTGTACACACACAGTGTACACACAATGTACACAATGTACACACACAGTGTACACACACACAGTGTACACACAGTGTACACACACACAGTGTACACACACAATTTATACACAGTGTACACATACGCAGTGTACACACACAGTGTATACACATAGTGTACACACAGCGTACACACATAGGGTACACACACAGTGTATACACACAGTGTACACACACACAGTGTACACACAGGGTATACACAGTGTACATACACACAGTGTACACACACACAGTGTATACACACACAGTGACACAGTGACACACACACAGTGTGTACACACACAGTGTACACGCACTGTATACAGTGTACACACACAGTGTACACACACAGTGTATACAAACAGTGTACACACATACAGTGTACACATAGACACCTGGGAGCCAGAAATCTTTCTGATGGGCCAAATACTCATTTCACTCATTAAAATGCAAATCAATTTATAACATTTTTGACATGCGTTTCTCTGGATTTTTGTTGTTATTCTGTCTCTCACTGTTCAAATAAATCTACCATTAAAATTATAGACTGATCATTTCTTTGTCAGTGGGCAAACGTACAAAATCGGCAGGGGATCAAAATAATTTTTTTATTATTTTATTGTTTCCATTCTACGTGGTGACTTTACCGAAATAACCAAGAAGATGAATCCCTGCAGTCACGAAAGCTTTAAATAGAAATTTGAATTGCAAGTGCTTTGAGTGTGTGCACGTGCCGTGTGGAAAAAAAATGTACGATACGCTTATGGTGGATATGATTAGGTAATATCGTAGTATCGCCATATCGCGATAACTGTCGGAGTTAAATGTTGTACAATTCTGCAAGAGCGTTCCGGACTTTGATCGCGTTGTGTGAACGTCATCATTTGGAACGAACCAACTTACCGCTTTAAATAGGGGGGGGGGGGTCGCAGACGCGGTAATATTGTTTTAAAAATATATAAATATATACATCTCCAACAGCAATACAATGACGGAGCGACCGTGACTATCACAGTAGATCATTCAGCATATATTGTTTGAGTAAATATGATTCAAATTATGTGATGGAAGTGAAAGTATAAGATTGATAGTTTGAGCGTCAACCCTTCGCTGGGAGTGGTAGCTCCCAAGTGCCAATGGCTGACGCCTCAAGCGCGGCTCCCAGGACGCTTCTAAACTGTTCGGAACATAACGACTCCCCACCCCCACCCCACCCCTAAACTCTAAACTTGCACGAACAATTCCTCTCGCCCCTTAAAACTCTGAGCAGGATTGAACTCACGCGAACCGGTAAGTGGGTGTTTTGGTTTTAAAATTTTGACCACAAAAAAAATCCGGTGTTGTGTGACCCCCGTTGCGGCGGTGACACCGCAGGCTGTGGTTGCTCCCCGCCAGGGAAGGCGTCTCCTTCTCGGTAGGCAATCCAGGCCATTCAGGCCCTCCCTGGCGTCTCGGGCCTAGTCTGTCACAAAGAAAATAAACATTTAGACATGCTTTGTGGAACTGTTTTTACAGTAAGATACACAGGCAGCAGTCGTAGGAAGAAAGGCTGAAATACAATCGTCAGTAACAGAGGTGTTATGAAAAAGGGCCATTGCACGATTATGCACTACAGTATTTACTTTTAAGGGCAGTGTTATTGGTAAATATGTAGGGGTTTTTTCTCGTGATATACCCGTCTTTGTGTTTGTCCTCATGCTTTGGGTTTCGGGCTGTTCCACGCAAGTTGAAGCCTTTGGTTGAACGAGGTAACACAACCACGGGTCAAGTTATCTCTTGATGCATCACAGCTGTCATCATAACCCGTACGGTTTACCCCGTATTCTTGTACAGAGACATTGAGTTTTCACGCCCATACGGGGTACAGCCGTTTCAATACGGGCAAAAAAAACATGATTTGGTAACATAATATTGTCTGTTTATTTGTGTTTCTACATTGTGATGGGACTCCGTAGGACGAACGTTGATATTTATAAAGACACGTGGTGGCAGATACGGTCTGAATTGATCTGTAATAAGGTAGGGGCACTGATTGATAGGGGGTTGACAGCTACGTGGTGGTGAGTGTACTCGAAGTGAATGTCTATTTGTGTTTCTCCCTTGTGATGGCACTTTGTTGTTGTTGTTTTAGGCGGCTGCGGGACTGTGCAACGTTGGTGAGCGGCATAGGAGCGGTGGGGGCAACATCCATTGTAGAGTACAATGTCACTACGCTCCCACGTCTACGCTACCCTCCTCCACCAAGCCGCCACACGGACGAGCGTGGTGAAGTATGGTCAAATCACGACCCGGGGCGGCGTGGGGAGACCCTCGTCCGGCAATGGATTAACAAATTGGCTCTTACTGTATACCTCCATATATATAAAAATATGCAAGGTTGTGATTGTGTGTGTTGTCTGTTCAAAATGTTTAGCGTACTTCCCGACATGCAACAAAACTGGAAATTTGCCATGTGGGTACTTTCCAGACTGTACACCGTGCAAACATTATACAAATACACTTTTGTGTTGTTTTTTGGGGGGGGAGCTCAATAATGTATAGATTTTTTGGACGGCAAGTGAGCTGTGACGTCAAATCTGTCACGTGACCCTCGCATGTGGAAGCGTCACGCATTGTAGTGTAGCGGTTAGCGCTGTGTGTGTGTGTGTGTGTCTGTGTGTGTCTGTTTGTGTCTGTGTGTGTCTGTGTGTGTGTGGAAGCGTAACGCATTGTAGTGTAGCGGTTAGCGCTACGCCGCGCTACGAACCCTGCGACCCGAGTTCGATTCGCGCTCACGGCCACCACCGGTGACGATTATTTGAACCGCTTCTGGGCCTCCCCTAGGTCGACTCAGCCTCAAACGAGTAACTGCTGTCGTGTGAACATCGCCACTGGGGAGACAAAGGCGACCGGACGTGGGGATCCAAGTCCCGGGCGAAGCCGGGTAGTACAGCTAGTCATGAATACATGAATGAATGTAGACGTGTAAGTCACATGTGACTGTATATATTAATTCCTCCATGGCTCGATACTGACGTGTAGATGGTGTGGATATTCTTATTTTCTGTCTGCAGCTGACGCTGGTCTGATGGAGCAAATGCACTCAGCACAGCATCTCGGTACGACAAGTCAACAATGTGACCAGCGTGCATACAGCACGGATTGGACTGGAAATTTGACACAACACCAGAGAACACACACGGGAGAGAAACCCTTCAAGTGCACTGTGTGTGACAAGGCATTTGCATGGCCATCAGTTCTTGAGACCCACCAGAGAACACACACAGGAGAGAAACCCTTCAAGTGCACTGTGTGTGGGAAGGCATTTTCACAGTCATCTGCTCTTAAAATACACCAGAGAACACACACGGGAGAGAAACCTTTCAAGTGCAGTGTGTGTGGGAAGACATTTTCAGATTCATCTACTCTTGAAACACACCAGAGAACACACACGGGAGAGAAACCCTTCAAGTGCAGTGTGTGTGGGAAGGCATTTTCAGATTCATCTACTCTTAAAAAACACCAGAGAACACACACGGGAGAGAAACCCTTCGAGTACAGTGTGTGGGGGAAGGCATTTTCAGATTCATTTGCTCTTAAAACACACCAGAGAACACACACGGGAGAGAAACCCTTCAAGTGCAGTGTGTGTGGGAAGGCATTTTCAGATTCATCTCATCTTCAAAGACACCAGAGAACACACACGGGAGAGAAACCCTTCAAGTGCAGTGTGTGTGGGAAGACTTTTTCATATTCATCTACTCTTAAAACACACCAGAGAACACACACGGGAGAGAAACCCTTCAAGTGCAGTGTGTGTGGGAGGACATTTTCAGATTCATCTACTCTTAAAAAACACCAGAGAACACACACGGGAGAGAAACCCTTCAGGTGCAGTGTGTGTCGGAAGACATTTTCAGGTTCATTTGCTCTTAAAACACACCAGAGAACACACACGGGAGAGAAACCCTTCAAATGCAGTGTGTGTGGGAAGACGTTTTCAGATTCATCTACTCTTATAACACACCAGAGAACACACACGGGAGAGAAACCCTTCAAGTGCAGTGTGTGTGTGAAGGCATTTTCACGGTCATCTGCTCTTAAAACACACCAGAGAACACACACGGGAGAGAAACCCTTGTGCAGTGTGTGTGGGAAGACATTTTCTGATTCATCTGTTCTTAAAAAACACCAGAGAACACACACGGGAGAGAAACCCTTCAAGTGCACTGTGTGTGTGAAGGCATTTTCACGGTCATCTGCTCTTAAAACACACCAGAGAACACACACGGGAGAGAAACCCTTCTTGTGCAGTGTGTGTGGGAAGACATTTTCTGATTCATCTGCTCTTAAAACACACCAGAAAACACACACGGGAGAGACACCCTTCAAGTGCAGTGTGTGTGGGAAGGCATTTTCACAGTCATCTGGTCTTAAATCACACCAGAAAACACACACGGGAGAGAAACCCTTCAAGTGCAGTGTGTGTGGGAAGGCATTTTCACAGTCATCTGGTCTTAAATCACACCAGAAAACACACACGGGAGAGAAACCCTTCAAGTGCACTGTGTGTGGGAAGGCATTTTCACAGTCATCTGGTCTTAAATCACACCAGAGAACACACACGGGAGAGAAACCCTTCAAGTACAGTGTGTGTGGGAAGGCATTTTCACAGTCATCTGCTCTTAAAAAACACCAGAGTACACACGGGAGAGAAACCCTTCAAGTGCAGTGTGTGCGGAAAGGCATTTGCACATTCATCAAATCTTCTAGTACACCAGAGAACACAGACAGGAGAGAAACCCTTGAGGTACACTCTGTGTGGGATGATGTTTGCACAGTCATCACATCTTAAAGTACACCAGAGAACACACACGGGAGAGAAACCCTTCAGGTGCACTCTGCGGGAAGGCGTTTGCACATTCATAAAATCTTCAAGTACACCAGAAAACACGGAAGCATCAGAAGATCTGCAAGGAGTGGAATCTGAAATCAGCTTGTGAAAGTCAAAGTGCCACAATAAGCCCATCCCTCATGAAACAAGAACCGGACGAAAATCGCAGCTTGGACACTTTTAAAGGTATCGAGGTGAAATATGAAGAGGTGATGGTGAAGAGGGAAGAAGTGATTGTGAAGAGGGAAGAAGTGAAGGTGAAATATGAAGATGAAGATTCAACTCCAAAATGGGACCTTCACATCGATGGAGGCAACGTAAAGCAGGAGGAGAATTCTGACTGTGAGGCAGAGCGAGGCAACTCCCAGCAGTTTGTGGAAGTGGAGGTGTGGGTGGACTTCCTCCGAGACAATACAAAGTCAAGTGGAGACCCGGTAGATGTGTAAGCCAGAGACGATGTCGCTACAATAGATGCACCTTTGTCACAAGCCTTTAATGACAATGTGAAGTTGAACACTTTGTGGGCCCGTGGGTTGGGTAGATCTCTACCAGGAGCAAGAGCCAATAAGCTCCCAAGCATTCACTATGTTATAATAATTGCTTTTACACGGTGCTTGCTTAATCGCCTCAGCAACTCGGAGTTTTGTGTCGTACCTCGCCTGAAACACTCAAAGAGCATCCCCAAGTAGCAGCTGCCCCTGTGTGGCACAAGGTGGTGGCCCTGCACCGGCCTGCATGTGGACGAGAGCCTGTCAGTAGGGGGCGATGATTGATGTGTCATCTCAGTTGTGTGGTTTGTAGGTAATGTTTAGAATTTGCTACATTTTCACTCAGACGCCAGCATGCAATGGCCTACTCGTTTTGAATGACACAATAGTATGTTTTACATACACGGTGAAGCAGACTGTGCAACTTTTTAAAAAAGCTTCTTGTTAATACGATGTAACGTGATGCAGTATATTTCACTGCAGTAATCCAATTTTGTTAATATGCCTATCAATAATTTAGAATGTATACTTGTCTGGTTTTGTGCATACTTGTAACATTTGATCTATAAGGGTCAAACATTGATTAAGTGATGTTAGGACAAAGTGTGTGTGTGTGTGTTTGAAAGTAACCTGTACAGATTACTCAGGTGAGACCCGTTGTTCTTGTGATACAGGTCAAAGGGTACTTTTGTGTTCCACGAAGCATCTGGAGCAACTCATTGTCTTTGAAATAGGTAGCACGCTCGGATCATTCATCAGTTACAAGGCATACCACTTAAAAGTTACACGTATAGGAGGAGGTACATTCTCTACAACACGAATTGTAGTTTTGTCTTACGTGTTGACGTAGATTTTGTCTAACTAGAACTAGAAATGCACCTTGCTGATTCACGTCTGGATGTTCGTACCTATCGTTTGAAGCAAACCCCACTGCTGTTGTTGAAACGCTGTGCACCAATAATGGTCCAACACGTTGACGGCCTTCAGGCCAGGAAAGTCACAACATTTACGGCACACGAAGGACGCATTCACGCAAGTACCCCATGCTCCGTTTTGAAGTTTTAAAATGAAGCATCTTTGAATTGTGTTGTGTTTTGAATTAGATAATTTTATTTCTTCATTAAAAGCTTGTCTCAATTTACATCTGGAAGACTTCATTGAAAAGGACATTTCGTGTGAATTTTCTCTCGTCGTTAAGTAGACGGTCTTGCCGGGGGTTCGGTTCGATGTGGCCATTCACCTGGTTGGGATTGCGGGATCGAGATAAGGCGACACGGAGCTGGCCGTGCGAGAAGACCGCCGTCTGCAGATCGATTCCAACGTAATCGAACGTCTGTCCCTGCGCCTCCGTCGTCCATGCAGGGGGTGCGTTGGTTTGCAGCACCCCCTGCATGAAAACAACGGAAAGTGCAGCGCTCATCACAGATAGATAAAGTTGTGTGCTTATATTTAAAATGTTATTCTTTTATAAGGTGATGTTGAAATCGAAAAGTGTTTGGCCAGTTGATGATTTCAATCAGATTGATTATTTTTTTTATGAACCACATATCTGAACTTTTGTGGTCCTGTTGAGCTAAAGTTGGAAAAAGTCCGTGACTGTAACTTCGCTCAATATTGTAAACGTGTTTCTATTATTTAGTTATTGTTTAATACAAACTACTTCAGATAATGGGTTTCAAGATGTACTTGAATGGCACGTTGTTCCGGTGTTTAATGGCTTGGACGTCATGGCAAATGGCTTCCATCGATGTGGAAGTCAATGGTGGATGATAATTTGACATTTCGGTGTTGATTTGGAGTAGATTGTTTAACTGTTGCATACCGGGTGGTGAAATGCTTTGCCGAGTACCTGAACTGTTTGTCCAAGTGAATTCATGAAGAGTTCGATACGAGTTTGAGCGTTAATATTCTTGTGGAACAACAAAGGTCGCATATTTTAACGATTCCTGATCGTACGTTTATTGCAACAATGTTCACAGGGAACACGTGTGGAGGAGAGTTCCGGGTGAAGTCTCCCCTTACCTGGCAACCATGGTGGCTTTCCGCTGATCACTCTCACTCCGTCACAGCTACGAGCTGTAGGGACGGGACGCTCCACCCTGGCGCTGTTTTAAGTCACAGCACCAAGAGCGGAGAGCCTCATCCCTGTAGTGCCCTCCTGTTGTGCCGCAGCATTTACCGCGTAACGAGGCAATGTTTTCATGAGCAGTGCGTTCCACTACACACCCACACGAGCGAACCATGTGCAACAGTGTGCGTACATACAGACACGAACAAACACGCGGGTGCACATACACACACGAGCGCTTACTTGCAAACACGGACGAGTGGAGATGCAAGCACGAGTGTGGTCACCACCTGGTTAGCTATACTAGTCACGTGATAACTAGTATAGCTAGCCTGCTGGTCAGCACCTGGCTAACTACACTAGTCACGTGATAACTAGTATATTAAACTATACACTACACTATACACTTCACTATACACTATGCTACTATACACTACACTAAACACTATATACACTAAACACTATTATACACTATACACTACTATACACTACACTACTATACACTACACTATACACAACACACCACTATTATACACTAAACACTATTATACACTACACTATACACTACTATACACTACACTATATACTTTTACACTATAATATACACTACTATACACTACACTATACACTACTATACAATGCACTACTATACACTACACTCTACACTTATACACTACAATATGCACGACTATACACTAATATACACTACAATATGCACTACTATACACTACACTATACACTAAACACTATTATACTATACACTACACTATACACTACTATACACTACACTATACACTACACTATACACTACTACACACTACTGCTGCACTAGTCCCCAAACTGCAAAGACAAAGGCTCCCCAATGTAGACTGACGCATCCACAGACCCACACATGTCGACCCACGGACTCGCACAGAAACCCACGGACTCATCGACTTCCACTGGGAGTGCGCTGTTAGCCAGCACCGGTGAGGGTCGCAATGGAACAACACCAGGGGCTGGTGTGGACAGAACCACGGCTGGCCGCTTGTCTCTCAAATTCTGATGTTAGCACCCCCACCCACCTCACCACCTCCTTAATTATGGCTGAGTCCACCTAAGTGACGCTCAGGACTGCTTCAGGTAAGGGGCCGACCTTAAATGACGTCACGTGATTTTAGAGGATTTTTGACCCCCCCCGCCCCCATCGTCACAGTCAGTATGCACTGCTGTTATCATAGCATAAAACATATAACGATACTATCATATAATGTTAACTAAACGAGCATAAATTTTTAACTAATTTAGGATGAACATTAATCTTAATGAGTATGGATAAATATACTGCATTAGCATACAGATTAAAAATAATTAGCATACCAAAATTAGCATAGGACAACCGTTGACCAATCGCTGCGCACCATCGCCGGAGACGCGCCCAGGTTTGCCTCTCGACCAATCGGATCGCTGGCCCTCCCCCTCCCCACTTTGGCACGCGACGACCAATCAGATCGCGGGAGGACGCTACCATTTTTAATGCCCTACATGCTGAATGCCGCGCGCCCATGTGCGTGTGAGTGTTTAGTTTTGTTTTAATTATTTTAATCATTAAAGTTCGCGAGTGTCAAGGTAAGCTACTCATAATAAAGGTTTTTGGGTTAGATCGCGTTTATTTATAAATGTGTCGTAACCCTCCACCACCCGACATGGCCAATCAGCAAAAAAGTGTCACGTTGACAAAAGACAAATAATTCACTATTTCAGCCCACCGGTGTGTTGAAGAGTTAATCCACATTTATAGTTTGAGTAGTACGACGTTTCGCTGGTAAATACATCCAGCATCATCAAGCAATTCGCCAGAATGGTAAAGCCCTTGCTTGCTCCCGGTTTTTATATAGAGCAGCAGGGTGACGTCATCACTTAACTCATATCAGGTGCAGTGATTAGAGGCGGAGGGGGGGGGGTATTGTAATTATATAATCGATTAGTAATCAGTCATTGGTTATGATTAGTAATGAGTTGTAGATTAGTAATTCTTTAAATGTAATGTGTATTATTTAATAATACGCTTCCAGGCCGCACTGGATGTATTTACCAGCGAAACGTCGTACTACTCAAACTGTAAATGTGGATTAACTCTTCAACACACCGGTGGGTTGAAATAGTGAATTATTTGTCTTTTGTCAACGTGACACTTTTTTGCTGATTGGCCGTGTCGGGTGGTGGAGGGTTACGACACATTTATAAATAAACGCGATCTAACCCAAAAACCTTTATTATGAATAATATTGGTCGCGAAAGCCTACGTGTTAAACTGAAGGTAAGCTACGTTGACTTTTTTTTAAAGCATTTTCTCAAGAGAACCGTTGTTGCTGCTGCTGTTGTTGTTGTGAAAGGCCCGGTACACCCTGAGGCCTTGCCTAGACTAGGACAGCCTTGATGTCACGTGGGTCCACACTCTTTGTCTTTCGGTGAAGTCACGGAGGTAGAAAATAAAATGTATTTATTATTAAATTTAATTAACATTTATTTTATACCTACGTTAAATGTAATTAAATTTGTAATTAAGTTAATTGAAACTTATTTTATACCTATGTATTTTTTATAAATGAATATTTTTTTATCATTTAAATGAAATTTATTTTGTTATACCTACGTTAAATTTAATTTAATTTTGCAATAAATTAATTTGTATTTAAATTTATTTTATTTCATACCTACGTAAAATCAAATTGAAATTTTTAATAAACTAAATTTATTTAAATTAATTTTATTTTATAACTACGTTAAATTAAATTTTTAATAAATTAAATTTATTTTATTTAGATTAAATTGATTTTATACCTACGTAAATTTTTTTTATAAATTATTTTTTAAAATTTAAATTAATTTTATCTTATACCTACGTTAAATTAAATGTTTTAATGAATTAAATTTATTTTATTTAAATTACATTTATTTTATTTAATACCTACGTTTAATTTAATTTTTTAAATAAATTACATTATTTTATTTAAATTTATTTTATTTTATACCTACGTCCCTTCAACGTGACTTTACCGAAAGAACCAATAACATATATAACATTTGCACTCATAAGTCGCTTGCCTAATTGCCTCAGCAACTCGGTGTTCGTATCGAACCTCATCTCAAACAATGGAAGGGCGCCCCCTAGTGGCAGCTGCCCCTGTGTGGCACAAGGTGGCCCTGCACCGGCCTGCACGTGGCATGAGTCTGTCGGTAGGGGCGATCATTGACGCGTCATCTCCCTTGTGGAGTTTCTAGATAGTGTTACTGGAATTGCCACAACTTTGACCGTAACACCAACATGCAATGTGCGTGGTGAGTGACACAGTGGTTTGTTTGACATCCGCTGTTAAGCAGACTGCGCATATTGTGGTGAATGTTACTGGGGTTGCCAGATATGCCTGTCGGATTTGAACCTTGAACCTCGGCAATAAATAGAGAATGCGCTACCATATTCCTGGTTCTTTCGGTAAAGTCACGTAGATAGAACAATAAAAGATACAAATAATAAGTAAACATTTTAATAATAAAAAAAACAAATAAAAATAATAAATTGAAATTAAATTGATGAAAAGATGCCATGGGTCGACTAACTGAGATGACTGGCCAATGCACCACCTGTGCCCCCCACTACATACAGTGTACACATACACACACAGTGTACGCACACACAGAGTACACACTGTGTGTACACGTACACACACACAGAGTACACACACAGTGTACACACAGTGTGTACTTGTACACACAGTGTACACACACTGTACACACACAGTGTACACACACTGTACACACACAGTGTACACACAGTGTACACACACACAGTGTACACACAGTGTACACACACACAGTGTACACACACATTGTGTGCATACAGTGTACACACACAGTGTATACACACAGAGTGGACACACACAGTGTACACACACACGCATTGTGTACACACACACACAATGTACACACACACAGTGTATACACACAGTGTACACACACACACAGTGTACACACACAGTGTACACACACAGTGTATACACACAGTGTACACACACTGTACACACACACAGTGTACACACAGTGTACACACACACAGTGTACACACACATTGTGTGCATACAGTGTACACACACAGTGTATACACACAGAGTGGACACACACAGTGTACACACACACGCATTGTGTACACACACACAGTGTACACACACACAGTGTATACACACAGTGTACACACACAGTGTATAAACACACACAGTGTACACACACACACAGTGTACACACACAGTGTACACACACACAGTGTATACACACAGTGTACACACACACAGTGTATACACACAGTGTACACACACACACAGTGTACACACACACACATTGTGTACACACAGTGTACACACACACAGTGTACACATACACATTGTGGACACACACACACAGTGTACACACACAGTGTACACACACACAGTGTACACACACATAGTGTATACACAAACACAGTGTACACACACACACAGTGTATGCACAATAATGTCCACGTTGTTGTTGTAGCTGAGCCCACGCACCAATGGAAGGGAGCAATGAAAATGAATCTAAATCAACTTAAACTCCAACCCCGCTGTGTGACGTCACCACTCAGCATGACTTCATCGGCGTGGATCGCCAGGGGGAGGTGTACCTCGTTAGTGACATCACCAAGGTATTCCACCGCGCTCTTGAACGTGACGTCACCTCCACTTGGGTCTCTGCCGATTGCGTTCCAGTGACAATCCTTGTTTGGGCAAAGCTACGCCCAGTGACGGCAACTCATTAACATAATTTATTCGTTAAAGCCGTCGCGAGTTTTTTGCGACGAGTTCATTGCCCACGACATATGGGACGAGTTACATTAACATAATTTATTTATTCTCTAATTTATTTAGTTACGGAGCCGCTTATTGTGGGAGGAGCGTGTCTCGTACCCCGGATGTGACGGCACGTCACCTGCTGCCGCGTGACGTCACGAGGTAACAGGAAGCTATCGCTTCCTGCACTGAAATCCGAGGTGAGAAATTCTCATTGCGATTGTGGTTGTGGTGGTGGTTGTGGTGGTTGTTGTTGTTTACCAAGGTAGAGCCTCTCTCTCTCGTAGGGATGTCAGTTGAGTAGCAGCGAGCATGGGAATCGATGTCCAGGTTGGAACTTTACAACGCGGGGCCTAGCCACGCAGGGCCTTGCCTCCTGCCCTCGCCTGATTGCATTCACTTTAATTATCTCGCTTAAGTTTAATTTGTCTTCACCCGGCTCGCCACTTTGTAACTTTGTTTTATTGTCAATATTCACGTAGTTTTTTTTTCTTTTGTTAGCAGGCCAAGCCCGCTTGAGCTGCTATACCGCTCTTGTTATCAGAAGCGACCTGCCCACAACAACACAAGGTGAGGCTTTGTCAACGTGTGTGAATGTTTTGACTTAAAACTTTGGTGACTGCAGGAATTAATATTCTTGGTTCTTTCGGTAAAGTCACGTAGATAGAAAATAAAATAACAATAACATAATAAACATAAAAAAATATTAAATAAAGCAACAAAAAAACCCACGTTTTGATCGCAACACAAGTGGTCTTTATTTAATGTAATTGTATTATCTGTTATTGTTATTTTCTATCTACGTAACTTTACCGAAATCAACAAGAATACATGTGTCAATGTCTATCGGTCAAAGACGCTAAACGGAGTGACGCGCAAACTCCAAATATACAGCAGGCGTCAGGGTCGGGATCGAACCCACGACTTCCTGTATACCAGGTGAGGTAGTTAACATCTCACCACGGAGAGAGACACGCAAACTCCAGTTAGCCTCGGTTGTGTTCGTTGATCCTCAATTAATTACTTGGTGGAGTGAGGAAGCATTCATGCCAAGCAGATGAAGGTGGCCAGGCATGATTCTAGACACGCCACCGCCTGTTTACCCAGTGACAGTGTACAGTTTGTGTTTGCAGTAACGTCTATTAACTCTGTTGAACACGGACGTCATAGCACAACAATAGTTTACTTTTGTTTTCCTCTGGAACTCTTTATAAGAATGGAAACTGGAGGTGAACACAGCACACACATTCAGCTGAAGTCGGAACTGTTCATCCCAGCATTTAAGGACATCTGAGCCTGGATTCACACCTCTAAGTTGCGATTGAACATTAATTTATGCATAACACAAATGGTATTGTTTTCAACACCCTTTGCTATGTCAGCTGAATTTAGCCCCCATAAATATTCCTTTTGTAGCCAGACAGCCGAAATTGTGTGCTCGGAGTTTTGGGTGAACATTCATTTTGAAGATACGAGGGCTTCCAGGCACGTTTATGACCATTTGCCCTCTCATTGTGTGCCATAACAGCCCTGTGATGAATTTGGGAAACTTTTTCACTGCATCATGAATATATGAATAAGTATAGACGTGTAAGTCACATGTGACTATATATGCATTCATCTGTGCCTCGATACTGACGTGTAGATGGTGTGGATATTATTTTTTTCTGTCAGCAGCTGACGCTTCCTCTGACGCTTCCTCCGCAGAATTGGTCTGATGGAGCAAATGCACTCAGCGCAGCTCGGTATGACAAGTCAACAATGCGACCAGCGTGCATACAGCATGGATCGGACTGGAAATTTGACACGGCACCAGAGAACTCGCACAGGAGAGAAACCCTTCAAGTGCACTGTGTGTGGGAAGGCGTTTTCACAGTCATCTGTTGTTAAAAAACACCAGAGAACACACACGGGAGAGAAACCGTTCAGGTGCACTCTGTGCGGGATGGCGTTTGCACAGTCTCCACATCTTCAAGTACACCAGAGAACACACACGGGAGAGAAACCCTTCAAGTGCACTGTGTGTGGGAAGGCATTTGCAAGTTCATCTAATCTTGTAATACACCAGAGAACACACACAGGAGAGAAACCCTTCAAGTGCACTCTGTGCAGGAAGGCGTTTGCACATTCATCAAATCTTCAAGTACACCAGAGAACGCACACGCATCAGAAGATCCACAAGGAGTGCAGTCTGATATCGGCTTGTGAAAGTCAAAGTGCCACCATGAGCCCATCCCTCATGAAACACGAACCGGAAATAAATCCCAGCTTGGAGACTTTTAAAGTTATCGAGGTGAAATATGAAGAGGTGATGGTGAAATGTGAAGAAGTGATGGTGAAGAGTGAAGAAGTGATGGTGAAGAGGGAAGAAGTGAAGGTGAAATGTGAAGATGAAGATTCAACTCCAAAATGGGACCTTCACATCGATGGAGGCAACGTGAAGCAGGAGGAGAATTCTGACTGTGAGGCAGAGCAAGGCAACTCCCAGCAATTCGTGGAAGTGGAGGTGTGGCTGGACTTGCTCCTAGACAATACAAAGTCAAGTGGAGACCCGGTAGATGTGTAAGCCAGAGACGATGTCGCTACAATAGATGCACCTTTGTCACAGGCCTTTAATGAAAAGAACGCGAAGTTGAACACTCAGTTCTTAGGTTCAACCTGCAGAGTAAGAGCGGCCAGTCTTTGTGGACCTGTGGGTTGGGTTAATCTTTAACCAGGAGCGAGAGCCAATAAGCTCCCAAGCATTCACTATTTTATCAATTGCATTTATATGGTGCTTGCTTAATCGCCTCTACGTGGCTTTACCGAAAGAACCAAGGAGAATGGATCCCTACAGTCACAAACTTCAAATCAAGATTGCCTCAGCAACTCAGAGTTTTGTATCTCGTTTCAGACACTCGAAGAGCATCCCCAAGTAGCAGCTGCCCCTGTGTGGCACAAGGTGGTGGCCCTGCACCGGCCTGCATGTGGACAAGAGCCTGTCAGTAGGGGGCGTTGGTTGATGTGGCGTCTTAGTTGTGGAGTTTGTTGGTAATGTTTCGATTTAAAGCTTTCGTGACTGCAGGGATTCATCTTCTTGGTTCTTTCGGTAAAGTCACGTAGAAGGGAAACGATAAGATAATAAAAATAAAACAATAAAATAAAATTCTCACGACGTTTCGGCTGCTTGCGAACGTCGTGAGAATTTTATTTGATTATTTTATTTTTATTATCTTATTTCCCTTCCACGAGAATTTGTAGGTAATGTTTAGAATGTTATCAAGTTTTGACCGAGATGCCAGCATGCAAATGCAATAGTACGTTGTACATACACTGTTAAGCAGATGGTGCATATTTTTTTTAAAAACAGCTTCTTGTTAATACGATGTAACCTGATGCAGTCTATTTCACTGCAGTAATTCAATTTTGTTAAAATGCCTGTCAATAATTTAGAATGAATACTTGTGTGATTGTGCGTGTGCATATAACATTTTGTCTGAGGGTCAAACATTGAATAAGTGATGTTAGGACAAAGTGTGTGTGTGTTTTGGAAGTAACCTGTACAGAGAACTCGGGTGAGACCCGTTGTTCTTGTGATACAGGTCAAAGGGTACTTTTGTGTTTCACGAAGCGTCTGCCTCTGGAGCAACTCATTGTCTTTGCAATAGGGAGCACGCACGGATCATTCATCAGTTACAAGGCATACCACTTAAAAGTTACACGTATAGGAGGAGGTACATTCTCTACAACACGAATTGTCTTACGTCTTGACGTAGATTTTGTCTAACTGGGACTAGAAATGCTCCTTGCTGATTGACGTCTGGATGTTCGTACCTATCGGTTGAAGCAAACCCCACTGCTGTTGTTGAGACGCTGTGCACCAATAAGGGTCCAAGCATTTTAGGGCCTTCGGCCAGGAAAGTCACAACGTTTACGGCACACGAAGGACGCATTCACGCAAGTACCCCATGCTCCGTTTTGAAGTTTTAAAATGAAACATCTTTGAATCGTGTTGTGTTTTGAATTAGATTATTGTTATTTCTTCATTAAAAGTTTATTTCATTTTACATCCGGAAGGCTTCATTGAGAAGGACATTTCGAGTGAATGTTCTCTCGTCGTTAAGTAGACGGCCTTGCCGGGGGTTCGGTTCGATGCGGACTTTCACCTGGTTGGGATTGCGGGATCGAGATAAAGCGACACGGAGCTGCTGGCCGTCTGCAGATCGATTCCAACGTAATCGAACGTCTGTCCCTGCGCCTCCGTCGTTGGTACAGGGGGTGCTGGATAATGTTTGGAATTACCCCAATTTTGACCGTGACACCAACATGCGTTGTGAATGACGCAACGTTATGTTTTACATCTGCCGTTTAGCAGACTGCGCATATTGTGGTGAATGTTACTGGGGTAGCCAGGTGTGCCTGTCCGTCGTTCGCATGCAGGGGGTGCGTGTAGGTTTACAGCGCCCCCTGCATGAAAACGACAAAGTGCAGCGTTCATTACGGTTAAAGTTGTGCGCTTTTATTTTAAATGTTATTCTTTTATAAGGTGATGTTGATATCGAAAACTGACACATAGCTGGCATGCCATAAATAGGAAATTAACTCTGCTTATTCGAATCAATGTATTCATATATGTTGATAAACTGTTTTCAAGCAGATTGTCTCTAACGGCGACTACAGGGACCACGTGATTGTTTAAAAATGTCTTTGATTGTAACTATAATTGCCTACAATTCGTCATGTGTAGCTTATTTAGACTATAATTTATTCACTACCCAAAATGTATTTACTTGAAAACATAGAGCTGATATTTATTCTTGGTTCTTTCGGTAAAGTCACGTAGAAGGGAAACAAAATAACAAAAATATAAAACAATTCTTACGACGTTTCGACTGCAACACAAGCAATCATCATCAGGTGTCACACACAGAGACACAGGCACACGCAGATACAGGCACACACAGTGTGTACACACACACAGTGTACACACAGTGTATACACAGTGTACACACACACAGTGTGTATACACACAGTGTGTATACACACAGTGTACACACAGAAATAGTGTGTACATACAGAAACAGTGTGTACACACAGAAACTGTGTACACACAGTAATGTCCACGTTCTAGTTGCTGAGCTCACGCACGCAAGGGGTCTCTGTGACGTCACCACTCAGCATGACGTCATCGGTGTGAAACGCCAGGGGGAGGTGTGCCTCGCTAGTGACGTCATGTCACCAAGGTTTCACCCCACCCCCGTCCACCGCACCCTTGCGCGTGACGTCACCTTTGCTTGGGTCACTGCCGATATCTGTTCCGGTACAATTCTTATTTGGGCAAAGCTACGCCCAGTGACTGGCGGGTCATTAACATAATGTGTTCGTGAAAGCCGTCGCGAGTTGATTGCGACGGGTTCAGCACCCACGCCCCCATCCCTCGACATATGGCTCGGACTCATTAACATAATTTATTCAGTTACAGAGCTGCTCGTGGGAGGGAAGTGTCTTGTACCCCGGAGGTGACGTCATGTCACCTTCTGCATGGCCATCAGTTTTTCAGAACCACCAGAGAACACACACGGGAGAGAAACCCTTCAGGTGCACGATGTGCGGGATGGCGTTTACACAGTCATGTAATCTTGTAACACACCAGAGAACACACACGGGAGAGAAACCCTTCAAATGCAGTGTGTGTGACAAGGCATTTGCATGGCCATCAGTTCTTGAGACCCACCAGAGAACACACACAGGAGAGAAACCCTTCAAGTGCACTGTGTGTGGGAAGGCATTTTCATGGTCATCTGTTCCTAAAAAACACCAGAGAACACACACGGGAGAGAAACCCTTCAAGTGTACTCTGTGCGGCAAGGCGTTTTCAGATTCATGGCATCTTGTAACACACCAGAGAACACACACGGGAGAGAAACCCTTCAAGTGCACTCTGTGCGGGAAGGCGTTTGCACAGTCACCATATCTTGAAGTACACCAGAGAACACACACGGGAGAGAAACCCTTCAAGTGCAGTGTGTGCGTGAAGGCATTTGCACAGTCATCTGATCTTGTAAAACACCAGAGAACACACGGGAGAGAAACCCTTCAGGTGCAGTGTGTGCGGGATGGCGTTTGCAGATTAATCAAATCTTCAAAGACACCAGAGAACACAAAAGCATCACAAGGAGCGGAGTCGGAGTCTGAAATCAGCTTGTGAAAGTCAAAGTGCCGCAATGTGCCCATCATGAAACAAGAACCGGAAGAAAATCCCAGCTTGGACACTTTTAAAGGTATCGAGGTGAAATATGAAGAGGTGATGGTGAAATGTGACGAAGTGATGAGCGAAGAAGTGAAGGTAAAATGTGCAGATGAAGATTCAACTCCAAAATTGGACCTTCACATCGTGAAGCAGGGGGAGAATTCTGACTGAGGCAGAGCGAGGCAACTCCCAGCAGTTTGTGGAAGTGGAGGTGTGGGTGGACTTGCTCCTAGACAATACAAAGTCAAGTGGAGACCCGGTAGATGTGTAAGCCAGAGACGATGTCGCTACAATAGATGCACCTTTGTCACAGGCCTTTAATGTCAAGAATGTGAAGTTGAACACTTTGTGGGCCTGTGGGTTGGGTAGATCTCTAACCAGGAGCAAGAGCCAATAAGCTCCCAAGCATTCACTGTTATCATAATAATTTATTTTACATCGTGCTTGCTTAATCGCCTCAGCAACTCGGAGTTTCGTGTCGTACCTCGTCTGAAACACTCGAAGAGCATCCCCAAGTAGCAGCTGCCCCTGTGTGGCACAAGGTGGTGGCCCTGCACCGGCCTGCATGTGTACAAGAGCCTGTCAGTGGGGGGCGATGATTGATGTGTCATCTCAGTTGTGTAGTTTGTAGGTAATGTTTAGAATTTGCTACATTTTCACTCCGACGCCAGCATGCAATGGCCTACTCGTTTTGAATGACAATATAGTATGTTTTACATACACTGTGAAGCAGAATATGCAACTTTTTAAAAAATCTTCTTGTTAATACGATGTAACGTGATGCAGTATATTTCACTGCAGTAATCCAATTTTCTTAATATGCCTGTTAATAATTTAGAATGTATACTTGTCTGGTTTTGTGCATTCTTGTAACATTTGATCTATAAGGGTCAAACATTGAATAAGTGATGTTAGGACAAAGTGTGTGTGGGTGTTTTGGAAGTAACCTGTACAGAGAACTCAGGTGAGACCCGTTGTTCTTGTGATACAGGTCCACGAGCAACTCATTGTCTTTGAAATAGGTAGCACGCTCGGATCATTCATCAGTTAAAAGGCATACCACTTAAAAGTTACACGTATAGGAGGAGGTACATTCTCTACAACACGAATTGTAGTTTTGTCTTACGTGTTGACGTAGATTTTGTCTAACTGGGACTAGAAATGCTCCTTGCTGATTCACGTCTGGATGTTCGTTACTTATCGGTTGAAGCAAACTCCACTGCTGTTGTTGAGACGCTGTGCACCAAAAAGGGTCCAACACATTGACGGCCTTCAGGCCAGGAAAGTCACAACATTTGCACACGAAGGACTCATTCACGCAAGTACCCCATGCTCCGTTTTGAAGTTTTAAAATGAAACATCTTTGAATTGTGTTGTGTTTTGAATTAGATGATTTTATTTCTTAATTAAAAGCTTGTATCAATTTACATCTGGAAGACTTCATTGAAAAGGACATTTCGTGTGAATTTTCTCTCGTCATTAAGTAGATGGCCTTGCCGGGGGTTCGGTTCGATGCGGACTTCACCTGTTTGGGATTGCGGGATCGAGATAAGGCGACACGGAGCTGGCCGTGCGAGAAGACCGCCGTCTGCAGATCGATTCCAACGTAATCGAACGTCTGTCCCTGCGCCTCCGTTGTCCATGCAGGGGGTGCGTAGGTTTGCAGCGCCCCCTGCATGAAAACAACGGAAAGTTCAGCGCTCATCACAGATGAAAGTTGTGCGCTTATATTTAAAATGTTATTCTTTTATAAGTTGATGTTGAAATCGAAAAGTGTTTAGCCAGTTGATGATTTCAATCAGATTGATTCATTTATTATGCACCACATATCTGAGCTTTTGTGGTCCTGTTGAGCTAAAGTTGGAAAAAAGTCCGTGACTATAACTTCGCTCAATATTGTAAATGTGTTTATATTATTTAGTTATTGTTTAAGACAAACTACTTCAGATAATGGGTTTCAAGATGTACTTGAATGGCACGTTCGTTGTTCCGGTGTTTAATGGCTTGGACGTCATGGCAAATGGCTTCCATCGATGTGGAAGTCAATGGTGGATGATAATTTGACATTTTGGTGTTGATTTGGAGTAGATTGTTTAACTGTTGCATACCAGGTGGTGAAATGCTTTGCCGAGTACCTGAACTGTTTGACCAAGTGAATTCATGAAGAGTTCGATACGAGTTTGAGCGTTAATATTCTTGCGGAACAACAAAGGTCTGATATTTTAAAGATTCCTGATCGTACGTTTATTGCGACAATGTTCACGGGGAACACGTGTGGAGAAGAGTTCCGGGTGAAGTCTCCCGTTACCTGGCAACCATGGTGGCTGTCCGCTGATCACTCTCGCTCCGTCACAGCTACGAGCTGTAGGGACGGGACTCTCCAGCCTCATCCCTGCAGTTCCCTCCTGTTGTGCCGCATCATTTACCACGTAACGAGGCAATGTTTTCATGAGCAGTGCGTTCCACTACACACCCACACGAGCGAACCACATGCAACAGTGTGCGTACATACAGACACGAACAAACACGCGGGTGCACATACACACACGAGCGCTTACTTGCAAACACGGACGAGTGGAGATGCACGCACGAGTGTGGTCACCACCTGGCTAGCTACACTAGTCACGTGATAACTAGTATACTAAACTATACACTACACTATACACTACACTATACACTACACTACTATGCACTACACTATACACTACACTAAACACTATTATACACTACACTATACACTACTATACACTACACTATACACTACACTACTATACACTACACTATACACTACACTATACACTACAATATACACTACTATATACTACACTATACACTACACTACACACAACACTATACACTACACACTACACTATACACTACTATACACTACACTATACACTACAATATACACTACTATACACTACACTACAATATACACTACACACTACACTATACACTACACTATATACTACACTATACACTATTATACACTACACTACTATACAATACACTATTATACACTACACTATACACTTATACACTACAATATACACTACAATATGCACTACTATACACTACACTATAAACTACACACTACTATACACTACACTATACACTACACTACTATACACTACTATACACTACACTATACACTACACTATACACTACACTACTATACACTACTACACACTAGTGCTGCACTAGTCCCCAAACTGCAAAGACAAAGGCTCCCCAATGTAGACTGACGCATCCACAGATCCACACATGGACCCACGGACTCGCACAGAAACCCACGGACTCATCGACTCCCACTGGGCGTGCGCTGTTAGCGAGCACCGGTGAGGGTCGCGATGGAACAACACCAGGGGCTGGTGTGGACAGAACCACGGCTGGCCGCTCGTCTCTCAAATTCTGATGTTAGCACCCCCACCCACCTCACCACCTCCTTAATTATGGCTGAGTCCACCTAAGTGACGCTCAGGACTGCTTCAGGTAAGGGGCCGACCTTAAATGACGTCACGTGATTTTAGAGGATTTTTGACCCCCCATCGTCACACGACGTCACACGACGTCACACAAAGTCAGACCCCTCCCCCTCAATTATGACGTCACAAAGTTCTGACCCCCTCCCCCCCCCAAAAAAAAACATGCTTCAAATATCTTTAAACTATTGTCATTGTAGTGCGTATTTAATGTAGCGCAGCACTCTGATGTTGTAGGTAGAAAACATTACAAAGTCTATTTAATCAAGTAGAACGTGTTTATATTTATTTAAAGTTGCGCAATTTGATGTGACGTCACGTTTCTCAAACCCCCCCCCCCCCTTGTCACACATCGTCACAAACGTCTGACCCCGCCCCCCCCCCCCCCCCTCTAGGTGCGTGACGTCATTCACGGACGGCCCCTAATTGTCGCTGGTATTGGCCGTGAGCGAGAATGGCGCAGCGCCACTAACCGCTACGCCGTGATGGTGCCCTTACCTGCGTGAACGGAGACGCGGTCAGACGATGGGTGAGCCGCTGGTGCGGGCAGGACGAGTGATCTCGGGCGTACCTCCTGACGTGGAAGGCGAGGGAGGTCGGAGTGCGCGTGTGAAGAGAGACGGCAAGGGGCGGGAGGAGAGGGGGGCGATCGGACGGAGCGGAAGCAGGAGGACGAGGGCAGGAGAGGCAGCGGAGCCGTGGAGGAGTCTGGGCGCACTTGATGGTGAAAGTTGACGTGGACGCACGCTGCAGAAGAGAAGAAAATCTTCACGCTCGGCGCCACACACAGCCAGACATAGCTCACCTCATCCATCTTGCTGACGATGTGTAGGACGACTAGACTCTGGTTGTCTTGTAGCTCTGTGGAAAGAAGGAGAGGTAGCAGGTACCACCACAGTCAGTATGCACTGCTGTAATCATAGCAGGTACCACCACAGCAATATGCACTGCTGTTATAGCATAAAAAATATAACGATACTATCATAGAATGTTAACTAAACGAGCATACATTTGTAACTAATTTAGGATAAACATTAAACTTAATGAGTATGGATAAATATACTGCATTAGCATACAGATTAAAATTAATTAGCATAGGGCAACCGTTGACCAATCGCTGCGCACCACCGCCGGAGACGCGCCCAGGTTTGCCTCTCGACCAATCGGATCGCTGGCCCTCCCCCCCTCCCCACTTTGGCACGCGGCGACCAATCAGATCGCGGGGAGGACGCTACCATTTTTAATGCCCTACACGCTGAACGCCGCGCGCCCATGTGCGTGTGAGTGTTTAGTTTTGTTTTAATTCTTTTAATCATTAAAGTTCGCGAGTGTCAAGGTAAGCTACGTTGACTTTTTTATTTTAAAAGCATTTTCTCAAGAGAACCGTTGTTGCTGCGGCTGTTGTTGTGAAAGGCCTGGTACACCCTGAGGCCTTGCTTAGACTAGGACAGCCTTGATGTCACGTGGGTCCACACTCTTTGCGTCTTTCGGTGAAGTCACTGAGGTAGAAAATAAAATGTATTTAATTTAATTACATTTTATTTTATACCTACGTTAAATTTGATTTAAAAAAAATAATTTAATTAAAATATATTTTATACCTACGTTAAATTTAATTTAAATTTGTAATAAATTAAAATGTATTTATTTTATTTCATTGCTACGTTAAATTAAATTGATTTTTTTTATAAATTAAATTTATTTAAATTACATTTATTTAATGCCTACGTTTAATTTAATTTTTAAAATAAATTACATTATTTAAATTAATTTTATTTCATACCTACGTTAAATTAAATTTTAAATAAATTAAATTATTTTATTTAAATTAAATTTATTTTATTTAAATTTATTTTATACCTACGTTAAATTAAATGAAATGTTTTAATAAATAAAATTGATTTTATTTAAATAAAATTTATTTTATTTCATACCTACACATGTACAGTCATTTTAACTGCTCTGACTGCTACAAGCTAAGTGCGGCCTGGAATCGTATTATTAAGTAATACATTTTACAATTACAATTCCCTATAGAGGAACCCCATACTAATGAACTGACTACGTATCTATATAATTAAAAGACCGCACGCAGATATCGCAAAAGCGGACCCCGTTGTCAATGATATAATTCGATGTACGTACAGCAGTTGCTGCACGTACATCATTAAAATGACACCGATTGTAATACGTCACCAAAGACACAATTTTAATTTGACCCCCGGGTCTGATCGCGTTAACTGTGCAGGTGGCGGGTCGAGAGGTTACTTGCACGTGTGTGCAGCTTGTTGAATATTGACGTGCGATGACTTGTGGAGAGGAAGAATGATGATGATGGCGATGCAAGTCTTGAAGTCTGACGCTGTTCTCCGAGTCGTGTAGCCGACCGCGTGCGACTTTGGGGATTGCGTAATGTCATTTTAGTTTCCTCTGTGGAACTTTTTATTTTGTTGATTATAACGATGTAACTAACGTAGGGCGGGCTTGGGAGCGGCGTTGACGATGTGTTTTGGCGTTGCACCAACCAGCACCTTTGCATTCAGAAGTTGGAGGTGCTTTGATTGTTACAGCGAGAGGTGGAATCATCACCACCATGGGTTTTAAGTGGGCACGGAGCCCGTCAAGGGAATGGGTAGGTAGAGGAATGGGGTTGGAGAGTATACACAACTTGCATTTCTAGTAATTTCAACAATTTATGGGCATGCGCATCATTAACAGTATCCTGATTGATGAGCAAAACAAAATCATCAATCTATTGTCATAAATGATTCCGAAATATCAATAGTCCTGCTCAAAACCGCATTCCTATTGCTATAAAAAATCATTGCACCCCCATTCATGATGACAATTCCAATGTGGTCATTATGATGCTCAGAATTACACTTATATTCTCAGAATCATGAACATTTATTAAAACAGCAGTGTGCTCAAAATGCTCATTTAACAATTTCAACATGTACACAATCAATTCCAAGATTCTTATCAAAGTAAGTCCTATGTATCGTGGTGTTTTCATGCTTATACATTATTGCGCCCCCCCCAAAAAAATATACAAAAGTCTATTTTTATAATGTTTGCACGGTGTACAGTCTGGAAATTACCCACATGACAAATTTCAAGCTTGGTGCGTGTCGGGAAGTACGCTAAACATTTTGAACAGACGCACACATTCACAACTTTGCCTTTGGTATATATATGGAGATTAGTAATAAATTGTTAATTTAACTACTTTCAAGTTGACGGATTGGAAATAGGAATAGCACTGGCTCACCACGGGGCTTATCGCGTGGTATCTGGGCACTTTATTTGAAACGTAAACCCCACAGTTTGTGAGTACAATTCCTCGCAAGTTGCGTCCACACAGACAGACAGACAATGAGGTTTCTAGGTAAGAGTAAGAAATGAATCCACGTGTCGTGGAGAGACGAGAGAGCCAAGAGGTCACCTCGGGAGACGGGGCGGCACGTCAACCTTAGTCACGTGACGGAAGGAGTGTGGGCGTGCCGTGCGTGTGTGTCGTGTACTGTGTGTGTGTACTGTGCGTGTGTACTGTGTGTGTGTGGTGTGCGTGTGTGTACCGTGCGTGTGTGTGTACTATGCGTGTGTACTGTGTGTGTGTGTGTACTGCGTGTGTGTGTACTGTGCGTGTCGTGTGTGTGTACCGTGTATGTGTACTGTGTGTGTGTGTACTGTGTGTGTGTGTACCGTGTGTGTGTGTACCGTGTGTGTGTACTGTGCGTGTGTGTGTACTGTGCGTGTGTGTGTGTGTGTACCGTGCATGTGTGTGCGTACCGTGCATGTGTGTGTACTGTGAGTGTGTGTGTGCGTGTGTGTGTACTGTGCGTGTGTGTGTACTGTGCATGTGTGTGTACTGTGCGTGTGTGTGTGTACCATGCGTGTGTGTGTGTCGTGCGTGTGTGTACTGTGCATGTGTGTGTACTGTGCGTGTGTGTGTGCGTGCCGTGCGTGTGTACTGTGCGTGTGTGTGTGTACTGTGCGTGTGTGTCGTGCGTGTGCATCGTGTGTGTGTACTGTGTGTGTGTACTGTGTGTGTGCTGTGTGTGTGTGTGTACTGTGTGTGTGTGTACTGTGTGTGTACTGTGTGTGTGTACTGTGTGTGTGTGTAACGTGTGTGGCGGTAGTCTAGCAGTTAGTACGCTGTTCTACGAACATAACGACCCGAGTTTGATTCCCGCTCACAGCCAACACCCAGTGACGATTATTTTAACCGGTTCTGGGCCTCCCCTAGGTCGACTGAGCCTCAAGTGAGTACCTGCTGCGGTGTGTAAACATCGCTACTGGGGAGACAAAGGCGGTCGGGCACGGTGCTGGCCACCCACCCCCTCGTGTACCGTTCCGGCCTTCATAGGTGGCGCTGCTACTTGCTAACAGCACTTGCCCCAACAGTCTGTTAAGGCTACACGGGGGATCTTTGTCTTTGTATCACCACCCAGGAGTCACGGAGCTTTTGAGGCTCCGAGCCACGTGGGGATCCACAACAGCGTGAGGCGGTGCCACTCACAGGTGAGACTCGGGGATATGTGATTTCTAATCGATAGCCATCCGTCAGTTAACCCATCGCAACTGCTGAGTCTGTCACGCGACTTCCTCCTTCCAGCGAGCCTTTGACGCTTCACGTGGCCTCAAAGTGTACACAGTGTGTACGTATACACAATAATGTCCACGTTGTTGTTGCTGAGTTCACGCACTCAAGGGAGGGGGCAATGGAAAATGAATCTAAATCAACTTAAACTCCATCCCCCATGACCTCATCGGCATGAAGTGCCAGCGGGAGGTGTACCTCGATAGTGACGTCATGTCACCAAGGTATTCACACTCCCCCAACCCCGTCCACGGCGCTCTTGAACGTGACGTCACCTCTGCTTGGGTCACTGCCGATATCAATCCAGTGGCAATCCTTATTTGGGCAAAGCTACGCCCAGTGACTGCCGGTTCATTAACAATGTATTTGTTGAAGCCGTCGAGAGTTTATTGCGACGGGTTCAGCAGCCACGCCCCTTCCCTCGACATATGGGCTGGGCTCATTAACATAATTTATTCATATTCTTAGTTTTTTCGGTAAAGTCACGTTGAAGAGAAACAACAAAATAACAAAATATATATAAAACAATAAAAACATTTTCACGACGTTTCGACCATAACTCAAACGGTCATCATCAGGTGTGTCAGTTTGCATAAATCAGACTTATACGCACAGAACTAGATCAGTTAGACAAGACACTCTACAAATCACACTTATCATTGACGGCAATAATGTCCACATCGGATTGGGAACATGTAGACAATATGACTGCCTCTTCAGCTGCTACTATGTCGACCAAATGTAAGGAAAACCTGATTTCCAAATTTAACCTCCTCTTCAGCAAAAGACCGGAGCCACACACCAAAAAGTTAGACGTTAATAAAGTCGTAATTAATCGCAGTAACAGTTCTATTTCCGATGGTCTGAAATCCGTTTTAGCTAAAGGTCTAAACTTTGCAGTCACACCTAAACACATACCAGTTAATGATATAATTGCCCAAGTAGACGTTGCTCTCAGGGGCCTGGGTCACATCGCTGCAGACGTAGCAAGATCTGAAATCGCTGCAACCCTCAAAAACGCTAAGATGCCAGCTAGCAACCTCAGCAAAGATGAGCGTTTTGAATTATATAAATTAAAAAAGAGGAATGATATTGTAGTTCTCTCAGCTGACAAAGGCAATGCTACCGTCATCATGGATAAAATAGAATACAACAACAAAATTAAAGAATTACTCGACGATGGTAGTTATACAAAAATAAAAAAGAGATCCCACCAACAGCCTCGTCACACAAACCAACAAAATAATTTCTGATTCAACCGCATTAATTGATCAATCTAAACAGTTTTCGTTGAAACCTTCTGCTGCCAGGCCACCAAGATTATACGGCTTACCAAAAATACATAAAGTTGATACACCTCTTCGTCCCATAGTCTCTACTATCAGCTCCCCCACCTACAAACTAGCTCGTTTTTTGTCTGAAATCCTGCGTCCTTTCACTGGAAAGACCACCTCTGCGGTACAAAATTCTACTCACCTGGTATCAACAATCAAGGGTATTTCCCTGTCCCCAGACGACCTGCTTGTCAGTTTTGATGTAGTTTCCTTATTCACCAAGGTTCCTGTACCTGACACCATTGTAATCATTGAAGACTTGGTTCATCAAGGACTAAACACTGAGGTACCCCCCCTGGTGAGACACTGTTTAACCAATACATACTTCACTTGGAATGGAACTTTCTACAAACAAACTGAGGGCACCCCAATGGGCTCCCCCCTTTCTCCAGTTATAGCTAACATTTTCATGGAGAAATTTGAGACTGACGCCATCCAGACTGCCACTCTGCGCCCAACCTTATGGAAGAGGTACGTGGATGACACTTTTGTCATCTGGCCACATGGCCGGCCTGCTCTAGACCAATTCTTCGACCACATCAATTCCATACACCCAGCCATCAGATTTACCATGGAAGTCGAAATAGATGGCAAGATACCTTTTTTGGATGTCCTAATTAAAAAGAGACCTAATGGTTCATTGAGCCACTCTGTCTACAGGAAAGCTACCCATACGGATGCTTATCTGAAACCGGATTCCCACCACCATCCATCACAGAAGAATTCTCTCATCAAGACTCTGTATCATAGAGCCCAATGCATATCCGACCAGGAACACATAAGCAGTGAACTCAAGCACGTACACCAAGCTCTTAGGGCTAATGGTTACTCCGACTATACAATCCGCAAAGCTATCACTCAAACCATGAAGAAGAACCCTCTTGAGGAGCCTTTCAAAACCATCACTTTACCCTACATTGCTGGGATCACAAAAAAGATCTCCAAAATCTTGAATAAACACAAGATCCAGGTCCGTTTCAACACATTACATAAAATCCGTGATCTGGTTCCGTCTGTAAAAGATGTGATTCCGGACATACAATACCCTGGTGTCTACAAACTAAGTTGCCTCTGTGGTAGTAGTTACATTGGAGAAACCAAACGCCATGTCTCGGACCGCATTCGTGAACATAAAGCAGACCTTAAACACGGTAGGACCAACACCTCGGCCGTAGCAGATCATTGTTCTAATTCAGTAGGCTCACATGCCATTGACTTTTCCAAGACGGAGGTTCTTTGTAAGCCATCTGGCTTCCATGAGAGATTCGTTCATGAGGCTATCCACATATACAAACACAGAGACAATTTCAACCGAGAAGATGGATTCTATCTTAGCAATCATTGGAAAGATTTGATAAATCATTTCAGTTCTTGATTGATTGTTCACGCTTACAGTGGCAAACTGCCAATCGCTGCGCGTGACGCCAACGTTTTTTTTAAATAAATGTGCCGTTTTAAAAATAAATTTATGCAAACAGACACACCTGATGATGACCGTTTGAGTTATGGTCGAAACGTCGTGAAAATTTTTTATTGTTTTATATATATTGTTATTTTGTTGTTTCTCTTCAACGTGAATTTACCGAAAAAACTAAGAATATGAATTACTGCAGTCACGAAAGCTTTAAATCAAAATATAATTTATTCAGTTACAGAGCCGCTCATTGTGGGAGGGGCGTGTCTCTTACCCCGGAAGTGACGTCATGTTACCTGCTGCCGCGTGACGTCGCTAGGTAACAGGAGGCTGCCGATCCGCGCTTGCACTGAAATCCGAGGTGAGAAATTATCATGGTGGTGGTGGTGGTTGTTGTTGTTGTTTACCAAGGTAAAGCCTCTCTCTCGTAGGAATGTCAGTTGAGTAGCAGCGAGCATTGGAATCGATGTCCAGGTTGGAACTTTACAACGCGGGGCCTAGCCACGCGGGACCTTGCCTCCTGCCCTCGCCTGATTGCGTTTACTTTAATGATCTCGCTTAAGTTTAATTTGTCTTCACCCGGCTCGCCACTTTGTAACTTTGTTTTATTGTAAATATTCACGCAGTTTTTATTATTTTCACCAGGCCAAGCCCGCTTGAGCTGCTATACCGCTCTTGTTATCAGAAGCGACCTGCCCACAACAACACAAGGTGAGGCTTTGTCAAAGTGTGTGAATGTTTTGACTTCAAACTTTGGTGACTGCAGGAATTAATATTCTTGGTTCTTTCGGTAAAGTCACGTAGATAGAAAATTAAATAAAAATAACAGATAATAAATGAAAATAAATATAAAAATTGAAAATGAAGCAAAAAACCCACGACGTTTCGATCGCAACACAAGTGCTCTTTATCTTATTAAATTTAATCTGTTATTTTTATTTTCTATCTACGTGACTTTACTGAAAGAACCAACAATACATGCGTCAATGTCTATCGGTCAAAGACGCTAAGCACGTGCCGCTGTTGACTCTGAATGTGTGGAGGGGAACACCTTCACCACGGGGAAAGAGAGACAGAGCCACGGATAGCCTCGGCTATGTTGATTGATCCTCGATTCATTACTTGGTGGCGTGAGGAAGAATTAATGCTGAGCAGATGAAGGTGGCCAGGCATGGTTGTGGTCACACCACCACCTGTTTACTCATGGCAGTGTGTGACAGTGTCAAGTTTGTGTTTGCAGTAAAGTCTATTAACTCTGTTGAACACGGAGGTTATAGCAAAACAATAGTTTATTTTTGTTTTCCTCTGGAACTCTTTGTAAGAATGGAAACAGGAGGTGAACACAGCACACACATGCAGCTGAAGTCGGAACTGTTCATCCCCAGCATTCAAGGACATCTGAGCCTGGATTCACACCTGAGTTGCGATTGAACGTTAATGCATTTCTGCATAACAGAAATAGTATTAAATTTTGATTTAAAGCTTTCGTGACTGCAGTAATTCATATTCTTAGTTTTTTCGGTAAAGTCACGTTGAAGAGAAACAACAAAATAACAAAATATATATAAAACAATAAAAAAAAAATTCTCACGACGTTTCGACCATAACTCAAACGGTCATCATCAGGTGTGTCGGTTTGCATAAATTTATTTTGAAAACGGCATATTTATTTATTTATTTATATAAAAATAACGTTTGCGTCACGCGCAACGATTGGCTGTTTGCCAGGACTAGTCCATCTATTTTTTGAAAAGAGGAGGGGGGAGACGAAATTTGTTTTTATGTATGCTGTCTGAAAGCCACTGTAAGCGTGAACAATCAATCAAGAACTGAAATGATTTATCAAATCTTTCCAATGATTGCTAAGATAGAATCCATCTTCTCGGTTGAAATTGTCTCTGTGTTTGTATATGTGGATAGCCTCATGAACGAATCTCTCATGGAAGCCAGATGGCTTACAAAGAACCTCCGTCTTGGAAAAGTCAATGGCATGTGAGCCTACTGAATTAGAACAATGATCTGCTACGGCCGAGGTGTTGGTCCTACCGTGTTTAAGGTCTGCTTTATGTTCACGAATGCGGTCCGAGATATGGCGTTTGGTTTCTCCAATGTAACTACTACCACAGAGGCAACTTAGTTTGTAGACACCAGGGTATTGTTAGTCCGGAATCACATCTTTTACAGACGGAACCAGATCACGGATTTTATGTAATGTGTTGAAACGGACCTGGATCTTGTGTTTATTCAAGATTTTGGAGATCTTTTTTGTGATCCCAGCAATGTAGGGTAAAGTGATGGTTTTGAAAGGCTCCTCAAGAGGGTTCTTCTTCATGGTTTGAGTGATAGCTTTGCGGATTGTATAGTCGGAGTAACCATTAGCCCTAAGAGCTTGGTGTACGTGCTTGAGTTCACTGCTTATGTGTTCCTGGTCGGATATGCATTGGGCTCTATGATACAGAGTCTTGATGAGAGAATTCTTCTGTGATGGATGGTGGTGGGAATCCGGTTTCAGATAAGCATCCGTATGGGTAGCTTTCCTGTAGACAGAGTGGCTCATTGAACCATCAGGTCTCTTTTTAATTAGGACATCCAAAAAAGGTATCTTGCCATCTATTTCGACTTCCATGGTAAATCTGATGGCTGGGTGTATGGAATTGATGTGGTCGAAGAATTGGTCTAGAGCAGGCCGGCCATGTGGCCAGATGACAAAAGTGTCATCCACGTACCTCTTCCATAAGGTTGGGCGCAGAGTGGCAGTCTGGATGGCGTCAGTCTCAAATTTCTCCATGAAAATGTTAGCTATAACTGGAGAAAGGGGGGAGCCCATTGGGGTGCCCTCAGTTTGTTTGTAGAAAGTTCCATTCCAAGTGAAGTATGTATTGGTTAAACAGTGTCTCACCAGGGGGGGTACCTCAGTGTTTAGTCCTTGATGAACCAAGTCTTCAATGATTGCAATGGTGTCAGGTACAGGAACCTTGGTGAATAAGGAAACTACATCAAAACTGACAAGCAGGTCGTCTGGGGACAGGGAAATACCCTTGATTGTTGATACCAGGTGAGTAGAATTTTGTACCGCAGAGGTGGTCTTTCCAGTGAAAGGACGCAGGATTTCAGACAAAAAACGAGCTAGTTTGTAGGTGGGGGAGCTGATAGTAGAGACTATGGGACGAAGAGGTGTATCAACTTTATGTATTTTTGGTAAGCCGTATAATCTTGGTGGCCTGGCAGCAGAAGGTTTCAACGAAAACTGTTTAGATTGATCAATTAATGCGGTTGAATCAGAAATTATTTTGTTGGTTTGTGTGACGAGGCTGTTGGTGGGATCTCTTTTTTATTTTTGTATAACTACCATCGTCGAGTAATTCTTTAATTTTGTTGTTGTATTCTATTTTATCCATGATGACAGTAGCATTGCCTTTGTCAGCTGAGAGAACTACAATATCATTCCTCTTTTTTAATTTATATAATTCAAAACGCTCATCTTTGCTGAGGTTGCTAGCTGGCATCTTAGCGTTTTTGAGGGTTGCAGCGATTTCAGATCTTGCTACGTCTGCAGCGATGTGACCCAGGCCCCTGAGAGCAACGTCTACTTGGGCAATTATATCATTAACTGGTATGTGTTTAGGTGTGACTGCAAAGTTTAGACCTTTAGCTAAAACGGATTTCAGACCATCGGAAATAGAACTGTTACTGCGATTAATTACGACTTTATTAACGTCTAACTTTTTGGTGTGTGGGTCCGGTCTTTTGCTGAAGAGGAGGTTAAATTTGGAAATCAGGTTTTCCTTACATTTGGTCGACATAGTAGCAGCTGAAGAGGCAGTCATATTGTCTACATGTTCCCAATCCGATGTGGACATTATTGCCGTCAATGATAAGTGTGATTTGTAGAGTGTCTTGTCTAACTGATCTAGTTCTGTGCGTATATGTCTGATTTTTTCTGAGATAAGAGCTAAGCTAGTTTTGAAAAGAATTCGTTTCGCATTAGAAGAAGTTACAGTAGCAGAGGTGAGTGTAAATGCGATTGGTATTACCCCAGAGTCGCGGCATCTCTTCAGGAAGGTGAGAGACTCGATCAGCTGAGCTTTCTTATCCCGGAGTTTGTTGAAGGATCTTAAAGTTATGTGAAAACCCTCCCCGTAGAGGCGATTAAATTTTGATTTAAAGCTTTCGTGACTGCAGTAATTCATATTATTAGTTTTTTCGGTAAAGTCACGTTGAAGAGAAACAACAAAATAACAAAATATATATAAAACAATAAAAAAAATTCTCACGACGTTTCGACCATAACTCAAACGGTCATCATCAGGTGTGTCGGTTTGCATAAATTTATTTTGAAAACGACATATTTATTTATATATATAAAAATAACGTTTGCGTCACGCGCAACGATTGGCTGTTTGCCAGGACTAGTCCATCTATTTTTTGAAAAGAGGAGGGGGGAGACGAAATTTGTTTTTATGTATGCTGTCTGAAAGCCACTGTAAGCGTGAACAATCAATCAAGAACTGAAATGATTTATCAAATCTTTCCAATGATTGCTAAGATAGAATCCATCTTCTCGGTTGAAATTGTCTCTGTGTTTGTATATGTGGATAGCCTCATGAACGAATCTCTCATGGAAGCCAGATGGCTTACAAAGAACCTCCGTCTTGGAAAAGTCAATGGCATGTGAGCCTACTGAATTAGAACAATGATCTGCTACGGCCGAGGTGTTGGTCCTACCGTGTTTAAGGTCTGCTTTATGTTCACGAATGCGGTCCGAGATATGGCGTTTGGTTTCTCCAATGTAACTACTACCACAGAGGCAACTTAGTTTGTAGACACCAGGGTATTGTATGTCCGGAATCACATCTTTTACAGACGGAACCAGATCACGGATTTTATGTAATGTGTTGAAACGGACCTGGATCTTGTGTTTATTCAAGATTTTGGAGATCTTTTTTGTGATCCCAGCAATGTAGGGTAAAGTGATGGTTTTGAAAGGCTCCTCAAGAGGGTTCTTCTTCATGGTTTGAGTGATAGCTTTGCGGATTGTATAGTCGGAGTAACCATTAGCCCTAAGAGCTTGGTGTACGTGCTTGAGTTCACTGCTTATGTGTTCCTGGTCGGATATGCATTGGGCTCTATGATACAGAGTCTTGATGAGAGAATTCTTCTGTGATGGATGGTGGTGGGAATCCGGTTTCAGATAAGCATCCGTATGGGTAGCTTTCCTGTAGACAGAGTGGCTCATTGAACCATCAGGTCTCTTTTTAATTAGGACATCCAAAAAAGGTATCTTGCCATCTATTTCGACTTCCATGGTAAATCTGATGGCTGGGTGTATGGAATTGATGTGGTCGAAGAATTGGTCTAGAGCAGGCCGGCCATGTGGCCAGATGACAAAAGTGTCATCCACGTACCTCTTCCATAAGGTTGGGCGCAGAGTGGCAGTCTGGATGGCGTCAGTCTCAAATTTCTCCATGAAAATGTTAGCTATAACTGGAGAAAGGGGGGAGCCCATTGGGGTGCCCTCAGTTTGTTTGTAGAAAGTTCCATTCCAAGTGAAGTATGTATTGGTTAAACAGTGTCTCACCAGGGGGGGTACCTCAGTGTTTAGTCCTTGATGAACCAAGTCTTCAATGATTGCAATGGTGTCAGGTACAGGAACCTTGGTGAATAAGGAAACTACATCAAAACTGACAAGCAGGTCGTCTGGGGACAGGGAAATACCCTTGATTGTTGATACCAGGTGAGTAGAATTTTGTACCGCAGAGGTGGTCTTTCCAGTGAAAGGACGCAGGATTTCAGACAAAAAACGAGCTAGTTTGTAGGTGGGGGAGCTGATAGTAGAGACTATGGGACGAAGAGGTGTATCAACTTTATGTATTTTTGGTAAGCCATATAATCTTGGTGGCCTGGCAGCAGAAGGTTTCAACGAAAACTGTTTAGATTGATCAATTAATGCGGTTGAATCAGAAATTATTTTGTTGGTTTGTGTGACGAGGCTGTTGGTGGGATCTCTTTTTATTTTTGTATAACTACCATCGTCGAGTAATTATTTAATTTTGTTGTTGTATTCTATTTTATCCATGATGACAGTAGCATTGCCTTTGTCAGCTGAGAGAACTACAATATCATTCCTCTTTTTTAATTTATATAATTCAAAACGCTCATCTTTGCTGAGGTTGCTAGCTGGCATCTTAGCGTTTTTGAGGGTTGCAGCGATTTCAGATCTTGCTACGTCTGCAGCGATGTGACCCAGGCCCCTGAGAGCAACGTCTACTTGGGCAATTATATCATTAACTGGTATGTGTTTAGGTGTGACTGCAAAGTTTAGACCTTTAGCTAAAACGGATTTCAGACCATCGGAAATAGAACTGTTACTGCGATTAATTACGACTTTATTAACGTCTAACTTTTTGGTGTGTGGGTCCGGTCTTTTGTTGAAGAGGAGGTTAAATTTGGAAATCAGGTTTTCCTTACATTTGGTCGACATAGTAGCAGCTGAAGAGGCAGTCATATTGTCTACATGTTCCCAATCCGATGTGGACATTATTGCCGTCAATGATAAGTGTGATTTGTAGAGTGTCTTGTCTAACTGATCTAGTTCTGTGCGTATAAGTCTGATTTTTTCTGAGATAAGAGCTAAGCTAGTTTTGAAAAGAATTCGTTTCGCATTAGAAGAAGTTACAGTAGCAGAGGTGAGTGTAAATGCGATTGGTATTACCCCAGAGTCGCGGCATCTCTTCAGGAAGGTGAGAGACTCGATCAGCTGAGCTTTCTTATCCCGGAGTTTGTTGAAGGATCTTAAAGTTATGTGAAAACCCTCCCCGTAGAGGCGATTAAATTTTGATTTAAAGCTTTCGTGACTGCAGTAATTCATATTCTTAGTTTTTTCGGTAAAGTCACGTTGAAGAGAAATAGTATTTTCAACACCCTTTGCTATGTCAGTCGAATTTAGCTTTCATAAATATTCTTTTTGTAGTCAGACAGCCGAAATTGTGTGCTCGGAGTTTTGGGTTAACATTCATTTTGAAGATATGAGGGCTTCCAGGCATATTTATGACATTTGCCCTCTCATTGTGATGAATTTGGGAAACGGTTTCACTACATCATGAATATAGTAATAAGTATAGACGTGTAAGTCACGTGTTACTGTGTATATATGCATTCCTCTGTGCCTCGAAACTGACTTGTAAATGGCGTGGATATTCTTATTTTCTGTCTGCAGCTGACGCTTCCTCTGACGCTTCCTCTGCAGAATTGGTTTCATGGAGCAAAGGCAGCAGCTCGGTACGACAAGTCAACAATGCGACCAGCGTGCATACAGCACGGACCGGACTGGAAACTTGACACAGCACCAGAGAACTCACACAGGAGAGAAACCCTTCAAATGCAGTGTGTGTGACAAGGCATTTGCATGGCCATCAGTTCTTGAGACCCACCAGAGAACACACACGGGAGAGAAACCCTTCAAGTGTACTCTGTGCGGCAAGGCGTTTTCAGATTCATGTTATCTTGTAATACACCAGAGAACACACACGGGAGAGAAACCCTTCAAGTGCAGTGTTTGTGGGAAGACATTTTCACGGTCATCTGTTCTTAAAAAACACCAGAGAACACACACGGGAGAGAAACCCTTCAAGTGTACTCTGTGCGGAAAGGCGTTTTCAGATTCATGTCAACTTGTAATACACCAAAGAACACACACGGGAGAGAAACCCTTCACGTGCACGATGTGCGGGATGGCGTTTACACAGTCATATAATCTCGTAACACACCAGAGATCACACACGGGAGAGAAACCCTTCAAGTGCAGTGTTTGTTGGAAGGCATTTTCACGGTCATCTACTCTTAAACAACACCAGAGTACACACACAGGAGAGAAACCCTTCAAGTGTACTCTGTGCGGGAAGGCGTTTTCAGATTCATGTCATCTTGTAACACATCAGAGAACACACACGGGAGAGAAACCCTTCAGGTGCACTCTGTGCGGGAAGACGTTTGCACATTCATCAAATCTTAATGTACACCAAAGAACACACACGGGAGAGAAACCCTTCAGGTGCACTCTGTGCGGGATCGCGTTTGCACAGTCACCACATCTTAAAGTACACCAGAGAACACACACGGGAGAGAAACCCTTCAAGTGCAGTGTGTGCGTGAAGGCGTTTGCACATTCATCTGATCTTGTAAAACACCAGAGAACACACACAGGAGAGAAACCCTTCAAGTGTACTCTGTGCGAGAAGCCGTTTGCAGATTCATCAAATCTTCAAGTACACCAGAGAACACAAAAGCATCACAAGGAGCGGAGTCTGAAGTCAGCTTGTGAAAGTCAAAGTGCCTCAATGAGCCCATCCCTCATGAAACAAGAACCGGACGAAAATCCCAGCTTGGACACTTTTAAAGGTATAAAGGTGAAATATGAAGAGGTGAAGGTGAAATATGAAGAGGTGATGGTGAAATGTGAAGAAGTGATGAGCGAAGAAGTGAAGGTAAAATGTGAAGATGAAGATTCAACTCCAAAATGGGACCTTCACAACGTGAAGCAGGAGGAGAATTCTGACTGTGAGGCAGAGTGAGGCAACTCCCAGCAGTTTGTGGAAGTGGAGGTGTGGGTGGACTTGCTCCTAGACAATACAAAGTCAAGTGGAGACCCGGTAGATGTGTAAGCCAGAGACGATGTCGCTACAATAGATGCATCTTTGTCACAGGCCTTTCATGACAAGAATGTGAAGTTGAACACTTTGTGGGCCTGTGGGTTGGGTAGATCTCTAACCAGGAGCAAGAGCCAATAAGCTCCTAAGCATTCACTATGTTATAATAATTGCTTTTACATGGTGCTGGCTTAACCGCCTCAGCAACTCGGAGTTTTGTGCCGTACCTCGTCTGAAACACTCGAAGAGCATCCCCAAGTAGCAGCTGCCCCTGTGTGGCATAAGGTGGTGGCCCTGCACCGGCCTGCATGTGGACAAGAGCCTGTCCGTAGGGGGCGATGATTGATGCGTCATCTCAGTTGTGTAGTTTGTAGGTAATGTTTAGAATTTGCTACATTTTCACTTAGACGCCAGCATGCAATGGCCTACTCGTTTTGAATGACACAATAGTATGTTTTACATACACTCTGAAGCAGACTGCAACTTTTTTTAAAAGTTTCTTGTTAATACGATGTAACGTGATGCAGTATATTTCACTGCAGTAATCCAATTTTGTTAATATGCCTGTCAATTTAGAATGTATACTTGTCTGGTTTTGTGCATACTTGTAACATTTGATCTGTAAGGGTCAAACATTGAATAAGTGATGTTAGGACAAAGTGCGTGTGTGTTTGAAAGTAACCTGTACGGAGAACTCAGGTGTGACCCGTTCTTGTGATACAGGTCAAACGGTGTTTTTGTGTTCCACGAAGCATCTGGAGCAACTCATTGTCTTTGAAATAGGTGGCACACTCGGATCATTCATCAGTTACAAGGCATACCACTTAAAAGTTACACGTATAGGAGGAGGTACATTCTCTACAACACGAATTGTAGTTTTGTCTTACGTGTTGAGGCCACGTGATGTGTCGAAGGCTCTCTGCCAGCTCAGGACAGACCCAAGTTGCCATGTGCTCAATAAGATGACTGACAGAGGCACCACTGCACCGACTTGGTGTGGCCGACGCTCCGCTCGTTGTCGTGAGCGTCGCTCATCCGCCCTCCGTTGTTACTGGAGGGCGACTGCCTCCAACTGCCCAGCAGCGTGCTTCACGAGCCTCCTCCACAGAGGCCGATCTTGACACCGCTGGTACCAGTCATCGGCAAGCCCACTCAGCTCCACATCCTTCTTGTACAGCATCAGTCCATACATCTTTAAGAGGGTTATCGAAATGCCATGCTACAGACAGATGGGCAGATATGAACGAACAGAGCTAATGCATTAACATCTCAACCTTGGTTGGAAAGCGTTAAAAAGGAATGTCTTATTTGACCTGAACTGCATATTGATTGATTTGAGTTAAGGACAATAAAAAATAACTAATACAGAGATCGTGCACTCACATCAGTCTGGGTTAGCACGTGAGAGGACCTCCTGTAATACTATGATCTTACCAGATACGGAGACAAATTGGCATTAATGCAGATTTGAGGCTATGCGGATGGCTTTGAACCCTAAGCACCCTTCAATGGTAATGCACATAATAGAGACATGCTTTGTTCACTTTTCTAAACCCATGCTTTTAAAATAATCTCAAGCAATTTTCTCTGCCAGTCATTGCCTGATCTTATTGCACACAAACACACACTCACATACTCACACACACACAAAGATCCCCCGTACAGCCGTCAACAGACTGCTGGGGCAAGTGCTGTTAGCGAGCACCTATGAAGGCTGGCACGGCACACGAGGGGGGTGGGTAGCCAGCACCGCGCCCGGCCGCCTTTGTATCCCGAGTGGCGATGCTCACATCACACTGGGTACTCAGTTTTAGGCTGAGTCGACCTAGGGAAGGCCCAGGACCAGTTCAGATAATCGTCACTGGCGGTGTTGGCCGTGAGCGGGAAACGATCCCAGGTCTCCGGGTTCGTAGCACAGCGTAGCGCTAACCGCTGCCCTACCGCTCGTACAAAGATACGTTTAAACACGCGCACGCAAATACACATTCTGTTTGACTAACACTTCTTTCAAACCGTACGTAGCCAAACATTTCCGTTGTAGAGTTTCTGGATAATGTTTGGAATTACCACAATTTTAACCGTGACACCAACATGCAATGACCTGTGCGTTGTGAGTGACACAATACTCTGTTTTACATCCGCCGTGAAGCAGAACAGCGCATATTGTGGTGAATGTTACTGGGGTAGCCAGGTGTGCCTGTCGGATTTGAACTTTGAACCTCTGCAACAAATAGAGTATGCGCTACCATATTCCTGGTTCTTTCGGTAAAGTCACGTAGATAGAAAACAAAAAATAAACAAAATAAAAGATTAAAAAGATACAAATAAATAAAAATAATACATTTTAAAAAATAAATTGATGAGAAGATGCCATGGGTCGACTGACTTGAGATGACTGGCCAATGCACCGCCCGTACACACACAGTGTGTACGTACACACAATAATGTCCACGTTGTTGCTGAGTTCACGCAGCCAAGGGAGGGGGCAATGGAAAATGAAGCTAAATCAACTTAAACTCCATCCCCGCTCTGTGACGTCACCACTCAGCATGACCTCATCGGCATGAAGTGCCAGCGGGAGGTGTACCTCGCTAGTAACGTCATGTCACCAAGGTATTCACACTCCCCCCAACCCCGTCCACCGCGCTCTTGAACGTGACGTCACCTCCTCTGGGGTCACTGCCGTTATCGTTCCAGTGCCAATCCTGATTTGGGCAAAGCTACGCCCAGTGACTGGCAGCTCATTAACATAATGTATTCGTTAAAGCCGCCGCGAGTTTATTGCGATGGGTTCAGCACCTACGATATATCGCATGGTACATTAACATAATTTAATCATACTCTAATTTATTTATTTACGGAGCAGCTCAATGGTGGGAGGAGCGTGTCTCGTTTCCCGTAAGTGACGTCATGCCACCTGCTGCCGCGTGATGTCACGAGGTAACAGGAAGCTTCCTGCACTGAAATCCGAGATGAGAAATTCTCATTGCGATTGTGGTTGTTGTGGTTGTGGTGGTTGTTGTTGTTTACCAAGGTAGAGCCTCGCTCTCTCTCCTAGGGATGTCAGTTGAGTAACAGCGAGCATGGGAATCGATGTCCAGGTTAGAACTTTACAACGCGGGGCCTAGCCACGCGGGGCCTTGCCTCCTGCCTTCGCCTGATTGCGTTTACTTTTATTATCTCTCTTAAGTTTAATTTGTCTTCACCCGGCTCGCCACTTTGTAACTTTGTTTTATTGTAAATATTCATGCAGTTTTTATTTTCTTTTGTTACCAGGCCAAGCCCGCTTGAGCTGCTATACCGCTCTTGTTATCAGAAGCGACCTGCCCACAACAACAATAACAACAACAAGGTGGGACTTGATAATTATTTTTTTTACCCTTTTATCTGGCGACAAAACTGACACCTTTTTTTACAAGGAGTCATGTTCACATTGACCACAATACCTGCGGTCGGAACGCAAACACAAAACAACAACTCTGATAATGTATTGGCACTGTCCTTGAAATTGATTGGTCCACACCCGAGACAGCTTTCTTTAGAGCCTCCTCTCACGTTGGTGTTGGACCAGAAGACGCCAAAAAGAAAGCTGTCTCGGGCGTGGACCAATTAATTTCAAGGACAGTGCCACATACATTATCAGAGTTGTTTTGTGTTTGCGTTCCGACCGCAGGTATTGTGGTCAATGTAAACATGACTCCTTGTAAAAAAGGTGTCAGTTTAGTTGCCAGATAAAAGGGTAAAAAAACAATTATCATATTTTGTTACTGGCAAATGAGGTTCCCAATGGTGTAAGGTGGGGCTTGTCAACAGCGTGGTGGTGTTCACTCTAGACGCTTAGTGGTGTTCACTCTAGATGCTTAGTGGTGTTCACTCTAGACACGTGGTGGTGTTCACTCTAGACACGTGGTGGTGTTCACTCTAGACACGTGGTGGTGTTCACTCTAGACACGTGGTGGTGTTCACTCTAGACGCTTAGTGGTGTTCACTCTAGACACGTGGTGGTGTTCACTCTAGACACGTGGTGGTGTTCACTCTGGACACGTGGTGGTGTTCACTCTAGACGCGTGGCGGTGTTCACTCTAGACATGTGGTGGTGTTCACTCTAGACACGTGGTGGTGTTCACTCTAGACACGTGGTGGTGTTCACTCTAGACATGTGGTGGTGTTCACTCTAGACTCGGGGTGGTGTTCACTCTAGACCAGTGGTTCTTAACCTGGGTTCGATCGAACCCCAGGGGTTCGGTGAGTCGATCTCAGGGGTTCGGCAGAGCCCCCGCCACGGAGGTCCGGACACACTTGAATTATTGTGTAAATTTGTGATGACACACATGGCCCGCTTGGCCATCACTGGCTGCAGATGATCATGCTACACTGCTTGGCCAATCAGCGCTGCGGGGAATTTAGTGCGTACTCAGTAGTCAACGTGTGACTGTTGTTGTCGTACGTCGTGTGATTTCTTTAATATTTTATCCATACTAACTATGTCGGGCAAAAGAAGAAAGTGGTCGGACGAATATGTACAACATGGATTCTCATGTATCACGGAACGTGATGGGAGTGAGCGTCCTATCTGCATGATTTGCAACGCCAAGTTGAGCAACTCTAGTCTTGCACCGGTAAAACTAAGGGAACACTTCTTGAAGCTGCATGGAGACGGGGAATACAAGAACACAACACTTGCTGAATTCAGGGTGAAGAGAGCCAGATTCGATGAAAGGGCCACTCTGCCTGCTCTTGGATTTGTACCTGTTAACAAACCGATCCTGACAGCATCGTACGAAGTTGCTTACCTGATCGCAAAGCAGGGCAAGCCACACACCATTGGTGAAACACTTGTGAAACCAGCTGCATTAAAGATGGCGAATCTGATACTCGGAACAGCGGCCGAAGGTAAATTATCCCAAATTCCCCTTTCAAATGACACCGTCAGTGACAGAATAGAAGACATGAGTAAAGACATCTTGGCTCAAGTAGTCGCGGATCTGATTTCAAGCCCGGCAAAATTCAGCCTTCAACTCGACGAAACCACAGACGTTTCTGATCTAAGCCAGCTTGCTGTTTTTGTACGCTATGTGAAAGACGACATGATAAAAGAAGAGTTTTTATTTTGTAAGCCTCTTACAACAACAACGAAGGCAGCCGATGTGAAGAAGCTTGTGGATGACTTCTTCAGAGACAACAATCTTTCATGGGATATGGTTTCTGCAGTTTGTACGGACGGAGCTCCAGTCATGCTGGGAAGAAAGTCTGGTTTTGGTGCGCTAGTAAAGGCCGATGCACCACACATCATTGTGACGCATTGTATTCTGCACAGGCATGCGTTGGCAACAAAAACCTTACCTCCAAAAATGGCAGAAGTATTAAAAACTGTGGTGGAATGTGTGAACTATGTGCGAAAAAGTGCTCTGAGGCACCGCATCTTCAGTGAGCTGTGTAAAGAAATGGGCTCTGAATTTGAGGTACTTCTGCTCCATTCTAATATTCGGTGGTTATCCCGGGGACAGGTGCTGAATCGTGTTTTTGCCATGCATGTGGAATTAGCCCTGTTTTTGCAAGAGCACCAACACTGCCATGCAGATTGCTTCAAAAATCCTGAGTTCATTCTCATTTTAGCGTACATGGCTGATATATTCGCAGCTCTCAATCATCTCAATCAGCAGATGCAGGGTGGTGGAGTCAATATCATGGAAGCGGAAGAACACCTGAAGGCTTTTCAAAAAAAGCTACCGTTATGGAAACGACGAACAGAGAACAATAACTTCGCAAACTTCCCGCTTCTGGACGACTGTGCAAGTAAGATCGAAGATGTGTCTGGAATCGGAGATATTTCTGTATCCACGGAACTGAAGCAAACAATTGCCACGCACTTAGATGAGCTTGCAAAGTCTCTCGACGGATATTTCCCTACAAGAGAGTCATATCCAGCATGGGTGAGACAGCCGTTCACGTTTGCTGTTGAAACAGCAGATGTCAATGATGAATTCCTCGACGAAATCATTGAAATTCAGCAGAGCCAGGTTCAACAGCAACTCTTCAGAACAACAACGCTCTCAACGTTTTGGTGTCGACAAATGAACAAGTATCCAGTTATTGCTAAGAAAGCCCTGGATTTTTTTATACCATTTGTTACAACATATCTTTGTGAGCAATCCTTTTCGAGGATGCTGGACATAAAAACGAAGAAAAGGAACAGACTTTGCTGTGAAAATGACATGAGAGTGGCACTTGCCAAGGTGAAGCCACGCATATCTGAACTGATCTCTCAAAGGCAACAGCAGAAGTCACTTTGATTTCCAGGTATGTAATTTGTTGTGAGTTTATGCATTGTGTTGGTTTTATTCTTTGAACAAGGTAATGTTCATGCACGGCTCATTTTGTGTACCAGTAAAAAACATATCTATGTCTTGAATTTGAAAAAAATCACATTTTATTTTTCACTAAAGAGGGGTTCGGTGAATGCGCATATGAAACTGGTGGGGTTCGGTACCTCCAACAAGGTTAAGAACCACTGCTCTAGATGCGTGGCGGTGTTCATTCTCTACATGTAGAGGGGAGACCGGGGGTTCGGGAAGGAAATCCACACGACCACGGGGAGAGAGACATGCAGCCTCGGTTGTGTTGATTGATCCTCAATTAACTACTTGGTGGAGTGAGGAAGCATTAATACTGAGCAGGTGAAGGTGGCCAGGCGTGGGTCTGGACACACCACCACCTGTGAACCATGCCAGTGTGTGACAGTGGTGGAGCCAGTGGGGGGTGGGGTGGCACGTGCCCCCCCAACGATCCGATCTAAATCCCTCATTTTGATAGGATCATTGGGGTTTATTTATAATAAGCTTCGCTACCCAGCTTCGCCCGGGACTTGGATTCTTGTTTTTGGTTAACTTCGCATTCCCTTCTATTTCACTGAAAAACCCTGGAAAAAATTGATGCTTGCAAGAAAGAAAAAAGCCGAAACAAATCAATTTACCTAAATCGGATGTTTTCACTCAAGGAAATTCAACCTTAACCCACTTCTACGTAAGGTCGATTTTGGCCACTCGGGGAAGGGAATAATGACGTGGCGAGCTGAAAATAGTCATGTTCACTTAGAAATTCCAGACAGCGTTAGCTGTGCAAATTTTCACGACGCCAGAGCTCAGCGTTGGAAAGGTTTTTGTTGCTTCACACAAACAAAAAGATGGAATGTTCTGCTTCATATTTAAGATAGCAGTTCTACTCGTTCTTCGCACGGAGGATATGTATTGAACTCCCAAGAAACCAATGGCTTCATCGGCCAGGAGCGAAGCGCCACCTAAAATCTCCCGGCACGCTGTTAACAGCTCTAAGCATTGCAGAGCGCTTAACTCAGAGGTGTTGCGGGTTGACGCCAGACACTTCATGGTCATTTCCCCCCCCCCCCAAAAAAAATACAAAATACTTTTTACATTTTTTACATTGTGTACAGTATGGAACATACCCACATGCCAAATTTCAAGTGCGTGGCACGTTGGGAAGTATGCTAAACATTTCGAACAGACACACGTATCCACACATTTCCCTTTCATATATATAGATAAATCAGCATTTTGCGACCCCCACTGCCACCGTGTGGCATAGTATTACGTGCCGGGGACTCTATGAGAGGACAACAGTCTGAGTCCATAATTGGCAATAAGTAACGGCAAAGCAGTTGTAAGTGAGTCACAGAATGTTGCGCAGTTGCGTATACAGTACACGACTTCCCTGAAGACAAACACCTTCAGCGAGCGCAATGCCGATCACACGCGTCGAATAAAAAGCAAGGGACAAGTCATTACTTACTAACAACTCCTTACTAACAACTCCTTACTAACTAACAACTCCTTACTAACAATTCCTTACTAACAACTCCTTACGTACTAACAACTCCTTACTAACAATTCCTTACTAACAACTCCTATCATTTTTCATTGCTGGAGGGGTTGCCCCCCCTACCTGAAAATCCTGGCTTCGCCTCTTGAGTGTGTGACAGTGTCAAGTTTGTGTTTGCAGTAAAGTCTATTAACTCTATTGAGCACGGAGGTTATATCAAAACAGTAGTTTAGTTTTTGTTTTCCTCTGCAACTCTTTGTAAGAATGGAGTCAGGAAGTTAACACAGCACACACGTGCAGCTGAAGTCGGATCTGTTCATCCCAGCATTCAAGGACATCTGTGCCTGGCTTCACACCTCTAAGTTGCGATTGAACATTAATTTATGCATTTCTGCCGGACACAAGTAGTATTATTTTCAACACCCTTTGCAATGTCAGCTGAATTTAGCTCTCATAAATATTCCTTTTGAAGCCAGACAGCTGAAATTGTGTGCTCGGAGTTTTTGGTGAACATTCATTTTGAAGATACGAGGGATTTCCAGGCATATTTATAACCATTTGCCCTCTCATTGTGTGCCATAACAGCTCGTGTGATGAATTTGGGACACTTTTCCACTATATCATGAATATATGAATAAGTATAGACGTGTAAGTCACGTGTTACTGTGTACGCCCAGTGACTGGCGGCTCATTAACATAATGATTCATTGAAGCCGTCGGGTTCAGCAGCCACGCTCCATCCCTCGACATATGGCTAGTGTACATTAACATAATTTATTCAGTTACAGAGCCGCTCATTATGGGAGGGGCGTGTCTCTTACCCCGGAAGTGACGTCATGTTACCTGCTTACCCACGTGACGTCGCGAAGTAACAGGAGGCTGCGGATCCACGCTTGCACTGAAATCCGAAGTGAGAAATTCTCATCGTTGTGGTGGTGGTGGTTGTTGTGGTGGTGGTTGTTGTTGTTGTTTACCAAGGTAGAGCCTCTCTCTCGTAGGGATGTCAGTTGAGTAGCAGTGAGCATGGGAATCGATGTCCAGGTTGGAACTTTACAACGCGGGGCCTAGCCACGCGGGGCCTTGCCTCCTGCCCCCGCCTGATTGCGTTCACTTTAATAATCTCGCTTAAGTTTAATTTGTCTTCACCCGGCTCGACACTTTGTAACTTTGTTTTATTGTCAATATTCACGCAGTTTTTATTTTCTTTTGTTACCAGGCCAAGCCCGCTTGAGCTGCTATACCGCTCTTGTCATCAGAAGCGACCAGCCCACAACAACGCAAGGTGAGGCTTTGTCAACGTGTGTGAATGTTTTGACTTAAAACTTTCGTGACTGCAGGAATTAATATTCTTGGTTCTTTCGGTAAAGTCACGTAGATAGAAAATAAAATAAAAATAACAGATTATAAATTAAATGAAAAATACAATTTTTAAAATAAAGCAAAAAACCCACGACGTTTCGATCGCAACACAAATGGTCTGTATCTTCAATTCCAGACATCCCGCCATCAAATTCACCATGGAAGTGGAGAAAGATGGCAAGCTACCATTCTTAGATGTTCTGTTTGAGAGGAGACCTGATGGCTCATTGGGGCATTCTGTCTACAGGAAACCCACCCACACAGATTCCTACTTGAAACCTGATTCCCACCACCACCCAGCCCAAAAGAATTCTCTCATCAAAACTTTATACCATAGGGCTCATTGCATTTCGGACCAACACCACCTGACCAGTGAATTAAAACATGTACACCTGGCCCTCAAAAGGAATGGTTACTCTGACCGTACCATCCGCCAAGCTCTTTCTCCCTCCATACAGAAACAACCACTTGATACTCCGGTCAAAACCATCACACTACCATATATAGCAGGCGTTACTAAAAAGATTTCCAAAATTCTTAACAAACACAAGATCCAGGTCCGGTTCAATACAGTACACAAAATTCGTGATCTGATCCCATCCGTGAAGGATGTCATTCCTGACTTACAGTGTTGTATATGCCCCCCTTTCCATCTTAATATTAACAAGTAATTTTTCAATACATATAGATACATATTTCTATTGTTTCTTTTAATTTTAATAATGAATAAAAACACCAAACCAGGCCTCAGCATGGCATGTGGAGGTCATATTTACCTTGACCCACTAACACGATTTTGACGTTCAGAGCCCTCCCAGGGTCAGAGGGAGCAGATAGAGAGCAGAGCGCAGCGGATTGCAAAGGGCTGACGTAAACACAAAGCCAGGGTCACTGGGAGGTTGCGTTAGACTAGATCTAGTTAAGTCAAAAAAGCTAATTGGTTCTGCATTACTATTAAAGTAACTTAAAGTCGGAATTTAACAACAGGGTAGGCTAAAGTTATTGATCTTCACACCCACTTCAATTGAACCCTGCCACAAGCTACGTCAATGTAACCATCACCCGTCTATTAATTTAATATGAAATGTATTTACATATTTTAATAATTTCTATACGACTTGACCCGAAGCCTAACAATCAGGTTTTCCTAAGTCAACATGAATGCTCTAGCCTCCACCCATACGCAAATAATAAGCCGGGTTAAAGTAAGAGTAGAGAGGAAAAGAAATGCAAGCGAACAGCAAAACTGCAACGTAAGCAAAGGGCGATGTTAAACCCAGGGTCGGAGAGAAAGGGAAATCCCGGCCGTCTTTGTATCCCTGCAGCACGGGGTAGGAGTGTGTATACGCTCGGGGAAACACGAGTCAAACACCACAACAGGAAGCTGACCCAGACCTTGGATTAATACAGAATCATAACTGTGGAACTCTGATGAAATGAAATGTTAACTTAAAACTTTTTAACCATTTATTTGTGCGTCGGTGAAAGTCGGAGGGAATATCGCCCCTCCCTCCAGGTTGTGCACCCAGACAGAGAGGCGCCTTCGAGACAATTTATAACATTTGATTGTTTTACTTGTGGGTTTTATGGTAGGAGTATGACAACGGAATATACCGTCGGTGATGCACAAGGACACACACTGACACACGTACGGACACACACACGGACGCAGATACATACGGACAAATCCTGACAGCAAAAATCGAAAGAAACCCCGCCTTGTGGGCAGGATCCGAGTGAAGGCATTTTTGGGCATAAAAAGAGGATCCTGAGCATTGAAACCTCAGTTCGACAGGAGTGGGTCGGCTCACCAGAGTTCGACCGGGGGGGGGGGTCGGCTCACCAGAGTTCGACCGGGGGGGGTCGACTCTCGGGAGACAGTTCGACTCGGAGGAGTTCAACTCGAGGGAGTTCGACCAGGGGGGTCGGCTCACCAGAGTTCGACCAGGGGGGTCGGAACTCGGGGAGTTCGACTCGGAGGAGGTCGGAACGCGGGGAGTTCGACCAGTGGGTCGGCTCAGGAGCAACAGGTCGCCAGCCGGCGAGCTGCAGAGCAGGGGGTGGCGAGCAGAAGCCAAAGTGGCCCCGTCGCTACCCACTGACGTTGGCAAGACTCGCAGGGTAGTGAGGCGTCACCTAGTGTGATTTCCAAGAGCAGAAAGACAGAGTATTGCTGATTCTACATTGAGTCCAGCTGCAGAGCGACCGACGCACCAAGCAAGAGCTTCTGCAAACCAGAGCAAGAGCACGTGCGACTTGAGTCATCCAGCAGTGGAGAAAAACCTGCTTTCAGCAAACCAGCAACGAGCACGTTCGAGTTCTCCACCCAGAGAGAGGGAGCATGCCGATGCAGCTCATCCAACAGCGGAGAGAAACTGCTGTCAGCGAACCAGCACGAGCGTGATCGCGCAGCTCATCCAGCAGTGGAGAGAGGTGTCCACTGAGCAGAACTGAGAGCGATCAAGCAACTCTCCCCCGTGGACAGAGGCTGGCTGCTGCGTGGAGGAGGGCGGCGATTCGTATGATGCACTCCCACACACCTCACCGCTCTAAAGGGAGCGAGGCTACTTCTCCTACAAGCGATGCCAACTTCAGCGTATGGCAACGCAAAGAATTAATTCCAAACACTGACTATTCAAAACAATTCATATCACTCAAACATACACAGGTCCTTAACCAGAAGCGAACACTCAAGTCCGTGAACCATCTGGCTGTGGAAGCATCGATCATGTGATAACAGTCCGTCATTTATAAGTATATTCATAATTTCCCTCTTTAATATTTTGTTTTGGACTGTACTTCTAATCGCATAAGTTACCAACCGATCCATCAATACGAATTAACCCTTGGCACCTTCGCCACGGAGCTACGCTCCCGGGGAGGAATCGTGCTAAACCGATTTTCTGATCATACAATCTTATTCACGAATTAATTAATTAATCTCCCGTGAGATAACACGTTCCGCCGCATACCCTCACACTAAGCCATTTCGGGAATCTTATAGTCTGTCCGGTAGATCTGTTGTTACATTTATGCCTTTGGAAGTAATAACTGTTTGATTGTCTTTTTATATGAATACCGTTGCATGTTAATCAATCGCCTGTGATAATGTGCTGACCATTTCAAGCATAATGTATAAGCTTTTGTGTAGCATAGCATTTGCATGTCCTGACTCTCTCACTAACAGCAATCGCTTTATGCGGGGTCCATGTGTTATCAAAGTGAAATCGTACAGTCGTTGATGATACTGTCTTGATACCGTGTGGATACCGTGTTGAAGTTCCGAGATTGAGAGTTCACATACATATTAAGTTAAGGTTTAATTAGAAAATAAATTGATTAATACAGAGGTGGTCGTGTGATTCTTTCCTGAAATTTTTGCATAAGATCTGTATCCTGCGACGAGATATGAACTCGGGAACCTAAACTATAAACACACCAATCCACACTCATTAAACGTTAAAGCGAATGATATGAACTTGGGACCTAAAATATGAACACTCGGGGAGTGTTAAAGCGAGAATCATTGTATTATGCTGATCAATAATACGAAGTTAGACAACGAGGCCGAATTGACACTAGCGTAACTGCACACGATTGATTGCGCTATCCTGATTGATAACCCCACCTCGTCCACGAGGCGGGGCCTGATTATCATAAAGGCTATCATTAACACAACCACACCCACTCGTATAAATTAATACGATCACCTCTCTAATTAGCATAGTTACACGCATAATTACACGAATTAACATAATTTTGGATTAATTATGCAAATTTCGAATTTCATTTAATTTTAATTATTTTTCATCAATTTTCACACACCCACATATACAACAACAGTACCCTGGGGTTTACAAATTGAGTTGTACCTGCAGTGATTGCTATATCGGGGAGACAAACCGACATGTCTCTGACCGAATTCGCGAGCACAAATCAGATTTGAAACACGGCAAAACGAATTCTTCTGCCGTGGCTGATCACTGCTACAACGCTGTGGGGGATCACGATATAATTTTCTCCGATACCAAGGTTCTTTGCAAACCCACGGGTTTTTATCAGAGATTTGTTCATGAGGCAATTCAGATCTACAAACACAGACACAATTTCAACCGAGAAGATGGTTTCAAATTAAGCAACCATTGGAAAGATGTTCTAAATCGAACTAAACATTAAACTAATTTCAATGGTACAGTATATTTTTCAAGTAGTGGTACCCCAAACTTTCGCAGCTCTTATAAATTCCCTTTTCACACCATCAATAGGTAAACTCCCCCTCTCCCCCCCCCCCCCCCCCCGCGCCAAACGGCAAGTCCACCGGCACGTACACCACCTCTTTTCTAAAATCGGCCAATCAAATGCTAATTTTTATGATAATTTCTTTGTCAGAACACCTTGTTTGCTCGCACACAGTTTAAAGGTCCGCAGTCTGAGCGTGGTTGTGTTTCGCTAAATTCTCCTGTTTGATTTGTACTAGGTGCATCGGTGAATGTATATGCTCTGACTTTAACATAGCTATTTCTGTGACCAGTTACAAGCTAATCACTCAGCTATTTCAATGCTAAATTCTATGCTAATTCCTTTGTCAAGGGGTGCCTCTGTGGATGTGTATACTTTAACTTAGCTATTTCAATGAGCCATTTCAATGCTAAATTATATGCTAATTCCTTTGTCAAGGCGCTTTGTTTTCTTCTCACACAGCTTAAAGGTCGTGATCTAAGCGTGGCTTCTCCCACTCCAGCGCTGTCCTTCAGACAGTCTCGTCCCTTCACCTGATGAAGGCCGCTTGTGTTGTGGCCGAAACGTCGTGATTTTTTGTTATTTTATTTTCACCTACGTGACTTTACCCAATAGAACCAAAGAGTATGGATCCTAGCAGTCACGAAAGCTTTAAATCTAGAAAAGGCACAGTACTGCTTATTATCAAGGCTATTGTAAATTTGATTCAAAGAGTCTAATGCAGCAGATGTGGTGCTGGATTTTTTCCAGAACCCAGATTGTTTTAGATCTAGTAGATTGTTGGTGGACAGGAAACTGCTAATTTGGTAGTTCAAAAATTTTTCTAAAATTTTCATCAATGGGGACAAAATTGAGATAGGTCGGTAGTTATTGGGATCATCTTTAGGGCCCCCTTTGTGAAGTGGACAGACATAGGAATGATTCCATTCTAGAGGAACTGATGCTTCTTTGATGGACAGGTTGAAAATATGGGCTATAGGTTTGTACATTAGGTGACCAACAGTTAGTAGAGCAAAGACGGGAAAACTATTTGCTCCGGTAGAGGAGGACCCTTTGAGGTAGGACAGTTGTTTCAGAACATTACTTTCGTGGATTAGTTGGAAACTAAATTCGTTTAATGTTTGGACAGGGGTGTAGGAATTTGCAGGAGCAGGGGTGACTCCCAATACATTATCAAAAAGATTACCAGCTTCAGAAAAATGAAGGTTAAAATTGTCAACTATTTTTTGGGGATCCCCATTTTGGTGAAGCTCAATGGGCAGATTTTCTGTTTTAGATGCCTTTTCGATAGATTTGATTGTTTTCCAAAAATCCTGGCATTTCCATGTGATTCCAGGAGAGTGGAGGAAAAGTAGGCATTTTTTGCATGCCGTATTTTTTACGCATCTATTCCTTAAAATTCTGTATTCTAGCCAGTCATTTGCCAAATTACTTTTCTGAGCACATGCCCAAGCCTTGTCCCTAGTTTTCATGAGCTTTGTAATCAAAGGATCATACCATGGTGGGCGGTTGCCTTTAGTTTTAAATCTAACCAACGGAGCATGTTTGTTAAGAATTTGGAGAAACGTGTACCTGAAAGTCTGCCAAGCCGTAGTCAGGTTGGGGATATCACAGACGTTATCAATATCCGAGTGAAGCACATCATTAGTAAATGCCTGAGAGCTGAAGTGCCTCATAGAGTGCTTCTCAACAATTTTAGGGGGGGCTTTGGGTCTGGCTGATGATCTCACACCCAGAACACCAGTCAGTGCGAAATTGTGAGGGGCATTTGTCAATAGGACGTCAAGCAGAGTTGACTGTCCCGGATTTTTTAGGTTGGGTCTTGTGGGGACATTTATTAATTGAAACATGTTAAATTCATCTGTAAAATTTGTGGCCACGGCCGGCGGGTTTAGCCAATTCCAATTTAGATCACCCACTAAAATTATTTCACCTTTAGGGAGGCCCCCAAAAAGCTCTCTCAGTGCCGATGCAGCTTCAACATCCTTCCCACAAGGCGGTCTATAGCAGCACACTACCAATATCTGTTGATTATTTGGGAGAGTTATTCTGAGAGCCAGACCTTCAAAGCAACATTTTTTAAACAAGGAGTGAGCTGGTGAACATGCAATAGTGTTACGAACATAGATGGCAATTCCACCTCCTTTAGATCCTCGGTCAAGCCGAAAAAGGTTGTAGTTTTCAATCGTAATCTGCAAGTCATTGACGGCAGGAGTGAGAAATGTTTCTGTTAGGCAAAAAATGTCCGGGTCAAGATTTGCCACTTCTAGTTTTAGTTGACTTAATTTAATCACAAGCCCTCTGATGTTGACATGTAGACCACCAACACCTTTCCTGCCAGAAAAATCTACAGAATTATACGAGCTCTTTTCATTTGGGCCAGGATGAAGCTCAATACCACCCAGAAATAAGAAAAGTAGAATTAACAGTTTGCATAAGTATTTTCTGTGAAAGGATGAAGAGCGGCGAACCTTGGACGAATAGCAGCAGCTCGCAGATGGTGTTATTTTTAAGAGCAGAATGAAGTTTGGAAGGAGTGCTGGTGAAGTAATGGGACAAAGATAGGGTTTAAAAGGATACAATGATGGAGTGTAAAAGTGTCTATGAGCTGTTTCATTTGCAGGTGTAGTGGCAAGTCGAGCAACAAGTATTGACGCAAAATAACGAGGGTAGCCGTTTGTAGAGTTGAGTGTGGCACTAGATATGGCCGGGAGGGACAGCAGTAGGACACACAGCAGGAGAATTGCCATCTCTAAAATATCCGGGGTATACACAGATTTACACACAAGTGGAATAGAAAAAAATATATATACTTGTAGGCCGAGCGTGAGAAAAACGTCTTGCCGCACTCGTCACACATGCACGGCTTCTCGCCCATGTGCTAGGGTTTAACAGCGCCCACCCCCCTCTCCCAGACAGCAGATTCTTGGCTGTTGTGGGCTCGGCTGAACCGCTTGCACCACCTCCTTTCCCCGCTGCAGGATGGTGCTCGAGCTAGCCCTTCTTGAGCTCAGCCCACGACTGGAATGTCGTTTATTGGCCTCTCGTCTCTCTGCTGCCCGTCCAGACGGCCCTACTGAAGCCCACACAGGTGACTCTTCATTCACAACCCTTGGCCGTCTCGAATGATCTCCGTGAAGTTGTCCAGGATGGAGCACACGTCGTCCTTGAGCCGCTTGTTGAACGACTGCAGCAGCGCCTCCTTGCTCTGGGGCAGCGCCCGCGACATCTCGGGGGAGCAGTGGACGTAGCACGGCACTCCCTCAGGGCAGCAGTGGACGGAGCACAACCCTGCCTCAGGGCAGCAGAGGAGAGAGAGTCTGGCTCCCTCACGGCAGCGGTGGAGATAGTGCGGCTCTCCCTCAAGCCAGTAGTGGAGAGCACGGGGCTCCCTCCGGGCAGCAGTGGACGGGGCACGACCCTGCCTCAGGGCAGCAGTGGAGAGAGCACGGCTCTCCCTCAGGGCAGCAGCGGAGAGAGCACGACCCCACCCCAGGGCAGCAGTGGACAGAGCACGGCTCTGCCCCAGGGCAGCAGTGGAGAGAGCGCGGCTTTCCCTCAGGGCAGCAGTGGACGGAGCACGCACTAGGCCGCTACAGTAACTGGAAGCCCACGGCCCCACCCAGTTACGGCCGCCGGGAAAATGCTCATTTCTCTCTCAACTTTGCACTCCGAACGTCGTGTTGTTGTATCGTTCGTGTTTGGGGAGAGAGACACGGGGAGAGAGACACGGGGAGAGAAACACAAGGAGAGACACGGGAAAGAGACACGAAGAGACACTAGGAGACATACACGGGGAGAGAGACACGGGGAGAGAGACACGGGAAAGAGACAGAGACAACTAGGATACAGAGACACGGGGAGAGGCACTATTGGAGAGAGACACAAGGACAGAGACACGAGGAGAGAGACATGGGGAGACACAGACACAAGGAGAGGGACACGGGGAGAGAGACACGTGGTTGGGTAGTGACACACTTACTAAGTCCATTCAACTCTTCTCAACAGTACACACCAACACAGTGCGCAATATACACACTTCATATACACACATACATTATACATAGACCTATACACACACTTATACACATGATACACATATACACATGAACACATTATACACGCATGTACACATTATACACATACATAATACACACTTGTACACATTACCACATACATTATACACACACTTGTACACATTACACACATACATTATACACACACTTGTACACATTACACACATACATTATACACACGTGTACACATACACACGGCACACTAAATCACGATTAAAAATAATAAAATAAAAAATTGCAGCGACTCAAAGGGAGCGGATGGCCGAAAGCCTGCGGCCTAGCCCGTGTGGTGCAAAGCTACGCCCAGTGACTAGCGGCTCATTAACATAATGTGTCCGTTAAAGCTGTCGCGAGTTTATTGCGACGGGTTCAGCACCTACAATATGTATCGGATGGGACTAACATAATTTAATCATACTCTATTTATGGAGCAGCTCATTGTGGGAGGGGCGTGTCTCGTTTTCCGGAAGTGACGTCATGTCACCTGCTGCCGCGTGACGTCACGAGGTAACAGGAAGCTATAGATCAGTGGTTCTTAACCTGGGTTCGATCGAACCCCAGGGGTTCGGTGAGTCGATCTCAGGGGTTCGGCAGAGCCCCCGCCACGGAGGTCCGGACACACTTGAATTATTGTGTAAATTTGTGATGACACACACGGCCCACTTGGCCATCACTGGCTGCAGATGATCATGCTACACTGCTTGGCCAATCAGCGCTGCGGGGAATTTAGTGCGTACTCAGTAGTCAACGTGTGACTGTTGTCGTACGTCGTGTGATTTCTTTAATATTTTATCCATACTAACTATGTCGGGCAAAAGAAGAAAGTGGTCGGACGAATATGTACAACATGGATTCTCATGTATCACGGAACGTGATGGGAGTGAGCGTCCTATCTGCATGATTTGCAACGCCAAGTTGAGCAACTCTAGTCTTGCACCGGCAAAACTAAAGGAACACTTCTTGAAGCTGCATGGAGACGGGGAATACAAGAACACAACACTTGCTGAATTCAGGGTGAAGAGAGCCAGATTCGATGAAAGGGCCACTCTGCCTGCTCTTGGATTTGTACCTGTTAACAAACCGATCCTGACAGCATCGTACGAAGTTGCTTACCTGATCGCAAAGCAGGGCAAGCAACACACCATTGGTGAACCACTTGTGAAACCAGCTGCATTAAAGATGGCGAATCTGATACTCGGAACAGCGGCCGAAGGTAAATTATCCCAAATTCCCCTTTCAAATGACACCGTCAGTGACAGAATAGAAGACATGAGTAAAGACATCTTGGCTCAAGTAGTCGCGGATCTGATTTCAAGCCCGGCAAAATTCAGCCTTCAACTCGACGAAACCACAGACGTTTCTGATCTAAGCCAGCTTGCTGTTTTTGTACGCTATGTGAAAGACGACATGATAAAAGAAGAGTTTTTATTTTGTAAGCCTCTTACAACAACAACGAAGGCAGCCGATGTGAAGAAGCTTGTGGATGACTTCTTCAGAGACAACAATCTTTCATGGGATATGGTTTCTGCAGTTTGTACGGACGGAGCTCCAGTCATGCTGGGAAGAAAGTCTGGTTTTGGTGCGCTAGTAAAGGCCGATGCACCACACATCATTGTGACGCATTGTATTCTGCACAGGCATGCGTTGGTAACAAAAACCTTACCTCCAAAAATGGCAGAAGTATTAAAAACTGTGGTGGAATGTGTGAACTATGTGCGAAAAAGTGCTCTGAGGCACCGCATCTTCAGTGAGCTGTGTAAAGAAATGGGCTCTGAATTTGAGGTACTTCTGCTCCATTCTAATATTCGGTGGTTATCCCGGGGACAGGTGCTGAATCGTGTTTTTGCCATGCGTGTGGAATTAGCCCTGTTTTTGCAAGAGCACCAACACTGCCATGCAGATTGCTTCAAAAATCCTGAGTTCATTCTCATTTTAGCGTACATGGCTGATATATTCGCAGCTCTCAATCATCTCAATCAGCAGATGCAGGGTGGTGGAGTCAATATCATGGAAGCGGAAGAACACCTGAAGGCTTTTCAAAAAAAGCTACCGTTATGGAAACGACGAACAGAGAACAATAACTTCGCAAACTTCCCGCTTCTGGACGACTGTGCAAGTAAGATCGAAGATGTGTCTGGAATCGGAGATATTTCTGTATCCACGGAACTGAAGCAAACAATTGCCACGCACTTAGATGAGCTTGCAAAGTCTCTCGACGGATATTTCCCTACAAGAGAGTCATATCCAGCATGGGTGAGACAGCCGTTCACGTTTGCTGTTGAAACAGCAGATGTCAATGATGAATTCCTCGACGAAATCATTGAAATTCAGCAGAGCCAGGTTCAACAGCAACTCTTCAGAACAACAACGCTCTCAACGTTTTGGTGTCGACAAATGAACAAGTATCCAGTTATGGCTAAGAAAGCCCTGGATTTTTTTATACCATTTGTTACAACATATCTTTGTGAGCAATCCTTTTCGAGGATGCTGGACATAAAAACGAAGAAAAGGAACAGACTTTGCTGTGAAAATGACATGAGAGTGGCACTTGCCAAGGTGAAGCCACGCATATCTGAACTGATCTCTCAAAGGCAACAGCAGAAGTCACATTGATTTCCAGGTATGTAATTTGTTGTGAGTTTATGCATTGTGTTGGTTTTATTCTTTGAACAAGGTAATGTTCATGCACGGCTCATTTTGTGTACCAGTAAAAAACATATCTATGTCTTGAATTTGAAAAAAATCACATTTTATTTTTCACTAAAGAGGGGTTCGGTGAATGCGCATATGAAACTGGTGGGGTTCGGTACCTCCAACAAGGTTAAGAACCACTGCTATAGATACATTGACACAAGCTATCGCTTCCTGTTCTGAAGTCCGAGGTGAGAAATTCTCATTGCGGGTGTGGTTGTTATGGTGGTGGTTGTTGTTGTTTACCAAGGTAGAGCCTCTCTCTCTCGTAGGGATGTCAGTTGAGTAGCAGCGAGCATGGGAATCGATGTCCAGGTTGCCTGCTAACAAAAAAAATAAAACTGCGTGAATATTTACAATAAAACAAAGTTACAAAGTGGCGAGCCGGGTGAAGACAAATTAAACTTAAGCGAGATAATTAAAGTGAATGCAATCAGGCGAGGGCAGGAGGCAAGGCCCCGCGTGGCTAGGCCCCGCGTTGTAAAGTTCCAACCTGGACATCGATTCCCATGCTCGCTGCTATTCAACTGACATCCCTACGAGAGAGAGCGAGGCTCTACCTTGGTAAACAACAACAACAACAACCACCACCACCATGAGAATTTCTCACCTCGGATTTCAGTGCAAGCGCGGATCGGCAGCTTCCTGTTACCTCGCGACGTTACGCGGGTAAGCAGGTAACATGATGTCATTTTCGGGGTAAGAGACACGCCCCTCCCACAACGAGCGGCTCAGTAACTGAATAAATTATGTTAATGAGGCCGGCCCATATGTCGAGGGATGGGAGCGTGGGCGCTGAACCCGTCGCAATAAAATCGCGACGGCTTTAACGAACACATTATGTTAATGAGCCACCAGTCACTGGGTGTAGCTTTGCCCAAATTAGGATTGCCACTGGACAGATATTGGCAGTGACCTGAGCGGAGGTGACGTCATCCTCAAGAGCGCGGTGGACGGGGGTGGGGTGAATACCTTGGTGACATGACGTCACTAGCGAGGTACACCTCACCCTGGCGTTTAACGCCGATGAGGTAATGAAGAGTTGTGACGTCACAGAGCGGGGTTGGAGTTTAAGTTGATTTAGATTCATTTTCCATTGCCCCCTCCCTTGGGTGTGTGAGCTCAGCTACAACAACGTGGACATTATTGTGTGTACACTATGTGTGTGTACACTGTGTGTGTATACACTGTGTGTGTGTACACACACACAGTGTGTGTGTACACTGTGTGTGTGTGTACACTGTGTGTGTGTACACTGTGTGTACACTGTGTGTGTGTACACTGTGTGTGTTTACACTGTGTGTGTACACAATGTGTGTGTGTACACTGTGTGTGTACACAATGTGTGTACACTGTGTGTGTGTACACTGTGTGTATACACTGTGTGTGTACTGTGTGTGCGTACACTGTGTGTGTGTACACTGTGTGTGTGTACACTGTGTACACAATGTGTGTGTGTACACTGTGTGTACACTGTGTGTATAGTGGGGGGCACAGGTGGTGCATTCACCAGTCATCTCAGTCGACCCATGGCATCTTTTCATCAATTTATTTTCAATTTATTATTTTAATTTGTTATTATTTTATTATTAAAATGTTTACTTATTCTTTGTATCTTTTATTGTTCTATCTGTGACTTTACCGAAAGAACCAGGAATATGGTAGCGCATTCTCTATTCGTTGCCGAGGTTCAAATCCGACAGGCATATCTGGCAACCCCAGTAACATTCACCACAATATGTGCAGTCTGCTTAACAGCGGATGTCAAACAAACCACTGTGTCACTCACAACGCACATTGCATGTTGGTGTCACGGTCAAAATTGTGGCAATTCCAGTAACACTATCCAGAAACTCCACAAGGGAGATTACGCGTCAATGATCGCCCCCTACCGACAGACTCATGTCCACGTGCAGGCCGGTGCAGGGCCACCTTGTGCCACACAGGGGCAGCTGCCACTAGGGGGCGCCCTTCGATTATTTGAGATGAGGTTCGATACGAAACACCGAGTTGCTGAGTGTAATTAGGCAAGCGACTTATGAGTGCAAATATATTTATAACGTAGTGAATGCTTGGGAGCTTGTCTCTCGCTCCTGCTCACAGATTTACCCAGCCCACAGCTCCACAGATACCAGCCGCTCCTCCTGGGCAGGTTCGGTTACGTACGGTGCGAAATAGGTTCCAGATACACACAGAGAGACTCACACAGATACACACACAGAGACTCACACAGATACACACACAGATACACACACAGAGACTCACACAGATACACACACACAGAGACTCACACAGATACACACACAGAGACTCACACAGATACACACACAACTCACACAGATACAAACACAAGAGACTCGCACAGATACACACACACAGACTCACACAGAGACCCATAGATTAACACGGCTAGGTATGGTGCGAAATAAGTTATATACACACACAGAGTCCCATGGATTAACACGGTTGGCTACGTACGGTGCGAAAGTTACAGATAAACAAGTTTGAGTCGCGGGCCGTGGAAGTTGACCGGGCGCGTGTTGCTACTGACAGTCGTTGAATACGGTTGGATAGACGCTGATAGAGAGACACACACACAGACAAGACAGGCGGACAGACACAGACAAGAGGAACACAGAGACGACAGAGAGACACAGGCAGAAAGAAACACAGAGGCAAACAGATGACACAGACGGACAGAGACAGAGAGATGTTGAATCGAACACACTGAACTCGCTCCATTGAAAGAGATTCCTCGATCTTCGCAATGCCCGGAAGTCGTTCTTATTTTTATTGATCTAATTGCGTGTGGTGTGTACGTGCAAGCAATGTGGGATATCGATGTACACAGATATGAACAAGATCAGCAGACAAGACGTCTTTAATTTAATCGGTATCTCCACTAAACAAAGGAATGTTGAACACGAAATATAAATCCCACGGCCTTCGTGCGAGTCCATAATTACTGCAGCATTGCTTCAGTGCAAGCCAACTGTGGACCGGTTTTGGTGGACAATGTCTCAACAGCAGTGGGGCTTGCTTCAAGCCATGGTCGTGAACATCCAGACGTTAATCAGCAAGGAGCATTTATAGTCCAAGTTCGACAAAATCAACGTCAACACGTAAGACAAAATTATAATTCGTGTTGTAGAGAATGTATCTCCTCTACGTGTAACTTTAAGGTGGTATGCCTTGTAACTGATGAATGATCCGAGTGTGCTTCCTATTTCAAAGACAATGAGTTGCTCCAGATGCTTCCTGAAACACAAAAGTACCCTTTGACCTGTATCACAAGAACAACGGGTCTCACCTGAGTTAACTGTACAGGTTACTTCCAAAAGCACACGCACTTTGTCCTAACATCACTTATTCAATGTTTGACCCTTATAAAAAATAAAGTGATGCATGTACACACAAAATCAGACAAGTGTTCATTCTAAATTTCGATTTAAAGCTTTCGTGACTGCAAGGATTCATCTTAAGTCACGTAGAATGAGAATAAAATAATAAATTAATAAAATAACACAATAAAGCAATTTCTATGACCAGTCTATTTCTATGACCAGTCACAAGCTAATCACTCAGCTATTTCAATGCTAAATTCTCCTGTTTTATATGTAAACCCCTTTGTCAAGGTGCCTCACTTCTCTAAACCAGCTTAAAAGACGCTACGAATCTTAACAACGTTCATTGAAGCTCTGTCGTCCCGACAGGTTTGTTCCTTTCACCTGAAGGCCACTTGTGTTGTGGCCGAAACGTCGTGAGAATTTTATTGTTATTTTATTATTTTATTCTCATTCTATGTGACTTTACCGAAAGAACCAAAGAAGATGTTCATTCTAAATTATTGACAGGAATTTTAACAAAATTTAATTACTGCAGAGAAATCTACTGCATCAGATAACATCTGATTAAAAAGCTATTTAAAAAAATATGCATCAACTGCTTAACAGTGGATGTAAAACATACTATTGTGTCATTCAAAACGAGTAGGCCATTGCATGCTGGCGAATTCTAAACATTAGCGACAAATGACACAACTGAGATGAAACATCAATCATCGCCCCCTACTGACAGCCTCTTGTTCACATACTCTTTGATTCTTTCAGTAAAGTCACGTAGGTAGAAAAAATAATAATATATCACGACGTTTCGATCGTAACACAAGCGGTCATCCTCAGGCGGAAAACAAAATACATGCAGGCCGGTGCAGGGCCATCACCCTGTGCCACACAGGGGCAGCTGCTACTTGGAGATGCTCTTCGAGTGTTTCAGACAAGATACAAAACTCCGAGTTGCCGAGGCAATTAAACAAGCACCGAGTAAATGCAATTATTATAACATAGTGAATGCTTGGAGGCTTCTTGGCTCTCACTCCTGGGCAGAGATCTCCCAAATCCACAGGTCCACAAAGACTGGCCGCTCGCTCTTACTCTGCAGGTTGAACCTAGGAATTGAGTGTTCAACTTCACATTCTTGTCATTAAAGGCCTGTGACAAAGGTGCATCTATAGTAGCGACATCGTCTCTGGCTTACACATCTACCGGGTCTCCACTTGACTTTGGATTGTCTCGGAGGAAGTCCACCCACACCTCCACTTCCACAAACTGCTGGGAGTTTCCTCGCTCTGCCTCACAGTCAGAATTCTCCTCCTGCTTCACGTTGCCTCCATTAATGTGAAGGTCCCATTTTGGAGTTGAATCTTCATCTTCACATTTCACCTTCACTTATTCGCTCTTCACCATCACTTCTTCACATTTCACCTTCACTTCTTCACTCTTCACCATCACTTCTTCCCTCTTCACCATCACCTCTTCATATTTCACCTCGATACCTTTAAAAGTGTCCAAGCTGGGACTTTCTTCCGGTTCGTGTTTCATGAGGGATGGGCTTATTGCGGCACTTTGACTTTCACAAGCTGATTTCAGACTCCACTCCTTGTGGATCTTCTGATGCTTCTGTGTTCTCTGGTGTACTTGAAGAAGAGATGAATGTGCAAATGCCTTCACGCACACACTGCACTTGAAGGGTTTCTCTCCCGTGTGTGTTCTCTGGTGTTCTACAAGAAGAGATGAACGTGCAAACGCCTTCACGCACACACTGCACTTGAAGGGTTTCTCTCCCGTGTGTGTTCTCTGGTGTTCTACAAGAAGAGATGAACGTGCAAACGCCTTCACGCACACACTGCACTTGAAGGGTTTCTCTCCTGTGTGTATCCTCTGGTGTATTACAAGAGTACATGAATGTGCAAACGCCTTTCCACACACACTGCATTTGAAGGGTTTATCTCCTGTGTGTGTTCTCTGGTGTTCTACAAGAGCAGATGAACGTGGAAACGCCTTCCCACACACACTGCACTTGAAGGGTTTCTCTCCCGTGTGTGTTCTCTGGTGTTCTACAAGAGTAGATGAATGTGCAAACGCCTTCCCAGACAGAGTACACTTGAAGGGTTTCTCTCCCGTGTGTGTTCTCTGGTGTACTTCAAGATTTGATGAACGTGCAAACACCTTCCCACACACACTGCACTTGAAGGGTTTATCTCCCGTGTGTGTTCTCTGGTGTTCTACAAGAGTATATGAATGTGCAAACGCCTTCCCACACATACTGCACTTGAAGGGTTTCTCTCCTGTGTGAGTTCTCTCGTGCCGTGTGAAATTTCCAGTACGATCCGTGCTGTATGCACACCGGTCGCATTGGAGCCTTGTCCTACCGAGCTGCGCTGAGCGCATTTGCTCCATCAGACCAATTCTGCAGAGGAAGCGTCAGGGGAAGCGTCAGCTGCAGACAGAAAAAAATAATATCCACACCATCTACACGTAAGTATCGAGGCACAGAGGAATGCATATATAGTCACATGTGACTTATACGTCTATACTTATTAATATATTCATGATGTAGTAAAAACGTTTCCCAAATTCATCACACGGGCTGTGATGGCACACAATGAGAGGGCAAATGGTTATAAACATGCCTGGAAGCCCTCGTATCTTCAAAATGTCTGGCTACAAAAGGAATATTTATGAGAGCTAAATTCAGCTGATATAGCAAAGGGTGTTGAAAACAAAACTATTTGTGTTAGGCAGAAATGCATAAATTAATGTTCAATCGCAACTTAGAGGTGTGAATCCAGGCTCAGATGTCCTTAAATGCTGGGATGAACAGTTCTGACTTCAGCTGCATGTGTGTGCTGTGTTAACTTCCTGTTTCCATTCTTATAAAGAGTTCCAGAGGAAAACAAAAGTAAACTATTGTTATGCTATAACCTCCGTGTTCAACAGAGTTAATAGACTTTACTGCAAACACAAACTGTACACTGTCACTGGGTAAACAGGTGGTGGCGTGTCTAGAATCACGCCTGGCCACCTTCATCTGCTTGGCATGAATGCTTCCTCACTCCACCAAGTAATTAATTGAGGATCAACGAACATAGCTGAGGCTAACTGGAGTTTGCGTGTCTCTCTCCGTGGTGAGATGTAAACTACCTCACCTGGTATACAGAAAGTCGTGGGTTCGATCCCGACCCTGACGCCTGCTGTATATTTGGAGTTTGCGCGTCACTCCGTTTAGCGTCTTTGACCGATAGACATTGACACACGTATTCTTGTTTCTTGGGGTAAAGTTACGTAGATAGAAAATAACAATAACAGATAATACAATAACATTAAATAAAGTCCACTTGTATTGCTATCAAAACGTGAGTTTTTTGCTTTATTTACAATTTTTTTAATTATTTTTATTATCTGTTATTTTTATTTTATTTTCTATCTACGTGACTTTACCGAAAGAACCAAGAATATTAATTCCTACAGTCACCAAAGTTTTAAGTCAAAACATTCACACACGTTGACAAAGCCTCACCTTGTGTTGTTGTGGGCAGGTCGCTTCTGATAACAACAGCGGTATAGCAGCTCAAGCGGGCTTGGCCTGCTAACAAAAGAAAATAAAAACTGCGTGAATATTTACAATAAAACAACGTTACAAAGTGGCGAGCCGGGTGAAGACAAATTAAACTTAAGCGAGATAATTAAAGTGAATGCAATCAGGCGAGGGCAGGAGGCAAGGCCCCGCGTGGCTAGGCCCCGCGCTGTAAAGTTCCAACCTGGACATCGATTCCCATGCTCGCTGCTACTCAACTGACATCCCTACGAGAGAGAGGCTCTACCTTGGTAAACAACCACCACCACCACAACGATGAGAATTTCTCACCTCGGATTTCAGTGCAAGCGTGCACACGGCAGCTTCCTGTTACCTCGCGACAGCAGGAAGTAGTAAGACGTCACTTCCCTCCCACGAGCGGCTCTCTAACTGAATAAATTATGTTAATGAGGCCTGCCCATACGTCGAGGGATGGGGGCGTGGGCGCTGAACCTGTCGCAATAAACTCGCGACGGCTTTAACGGATACATTATGTTAATGAGCCACCAGTCACTGGGCGTAGCTTTGCCCATATAAGGATTGCCACTGGAACGATATCGGCAGTGACCCGAGCGGAGGTGACGTCACGCTCAAGAGCGCGGTGGACGGGGGAAGGGTGAATACCTTGGTGACAGAGATGTCACTGGCGAGGTACACCTCCCCCTGGCGTTTCACGCCGATGCTGAGTGGTGACGTCACAGAGTTGGAGTTTAAGTTTATTTAGATTAATTTTCCATTGCTCCCTCCCTTGCGTATGTGAGCTCAGCAACAATGTGGACATACACTGTGTATACACTGTGTGCGTGTGTACACTGTGTGTGTACACTGTGTCACTGTGTGTCGCTGTGTCACTGAGTACCTGGTGCGGTGTGTAAATATCGCCACTAGGGAGACAAAGGCGGTCGGGCGTGGTGCTGGCCACCCACCCCCTCGTGTACCGTTCCGGCCTTCATAGGTGCTCGCTAACAGCAATTGCCCCTACAGTCTGTTAAGGCTACACGGGGGATCTTTGTCTTTGTGTGTCACTGTGCCTGGCACAAGCGTCGTGGTGACGTCACCGTCACTTAGTGGCGAATGGCGGTTGTTGTTGTGTCACTGTGTCACTGTGTGTGTCACTGTGTGTGTATATACACTGTGTGTGTACAATGTGTGTGTACACTGTGTGTGTACTCTGTGTGTGTGTGCACTGTGTGTGTGCACTGTGTGTGTACCCTGTGTGTGTATACAATGTGTGTGTACACTGTGTGTCACTGTGTGTGTGTACATTGTGTATACACTGTGTGTACAGTGTGTCTACACTCTGTGTGCACACAGAGGGTACACTGTGTGTGCACTGTGTGTACATTGTGTACACTGTGTGTGCACACTGTGTGTACACTGTGTGTGTGTACACTGTGTGTGTACACTGTGTGTGTACATTGTGTGTGTACACTGTGTGTGTGTACACTGTGTGTGTCCGAACCCCCGGCAAGGCCATCTACTTAATGACGAGAGAAAATTCACACGAAATGTCCTTTTCAATGAAGTCTTCCAGATGTAAATTGATACAAGCTTTTAATGAGGAAATAAAATCATCTCATTCAAAACACAACACAATTCAAAGATGTTTCCTTTTAAAACTTCAAAACGGAGCATGGGGTACTTGCGTGAATGCGTCCGTGTGCAAATGTTGTGACTTTCCTGGCCTGAAGGCCGTCACTGTGTTGGACCATTATTGGTGCACAGCGTCTCAACAGCAGTGGGGTTTGCTTCAACCGATAGGTACGAACATCCAGACGTGAATTAGCAAGGTGCATTTCTAGTCCTAGTTATACAAAATCTACGTCAACACGTAAGACAAAACTACAATTCGTGGTGTAGAGAATGTACCTCCTCCTATACGTTTAACTTTCAAGTGGTATGCCTTGTAACTGATGAATGATCCGAGCGTGCTCTCTATTTCAAAGACAATGAGTTGCTCCAGAGGCAGACGCTTCGTGAAACACAAAAGTACCATTTGACCTGTATCACAAGAACAACGGGTCTCACCCGAGTTCTCTGTACAGGTTACTTCCAAAACACACACACTTTGTCCTAACATCACTTATTCAATGTGTGACCCTCAGACAAAATGATACATGCACGCGCACAATCAGACAAGCATTCATTCTAAATCATTGATGGGCATATTAACATCGAATTACTGCAGCGAAATTGACTGCATCACGTTACATCGTATTAACAATAAACTATTTTACAAATACGCACCGTCTGCTTAACAGTGTATGTACAACAAACTATTGCTTCGTCATTCAAAACGAGTAGGCCGTTGCATGCTGGCGTCTGGGTCAAAATGTAACAAATTCTAAACATTACGCTACAAATAATAGATCATGGCACTTCGATGGCAACACAAGCAATCGTCATCAGGTGGGACAAGCACAGCAGCAATAAGAAACTGCTGGAGTAGGCGCCTACTACTTCAGCAGTTTCTTTTGCTGTGGTTGTCCCACCTGATGACGATTGCTTGTGCTGTGATCTAAACGCCGTGATCTGTTATGTTTCTACCCACGTGGTGACTTTACCGAAATAACTCAAGAGTGTGGATTCCTGCAGTCACGAAAGCTTCGAATCAAGATTGCCTACAAACTACACAACTGAGATGACGCATCAATCATCGCCCCCTACTGACAGGCTCTTGTCCACATGCAGGCTGGTGCAGGGCCACCACCTTGTGACACACAGGGGCAGCTGCTACTTGGGGATGCTCTTCGAGTGTTTCAGACGAGGTACGACACAAAACTCCGAGTTGCTGAGGCGGTTAAGCAAGCACCGTGTAAATGCAATTATTATAACATAGTGAATGCTTGGGAGCTTATTGTCTCTCGCTCCTGGTTAGAGATCTACCCAACCCACAGGTCCACAAAGACTGGCCGCCCTTACTCTGCAGGTTGAACCTAGGAGCTGAGTGTTCAACTTCACGTTCTTGTCATTAAAGGCCGGTGACAAAGGTGCATCTAGTGTAGCGACATCGTCTCAAGCTTACACATCTAACGGGTCTCCACTTGACTTTGTATTGTCAAGGAGGAAGTCCACCCACACCTCTACTTCCACAAACTGCTGGGAGTTGCCTCGCTCTGCCTCACAGTAAGAATTCTCCTCCTGCTTCATGTTGCCTCCATCGATGTGAAGGTCGGATTTTGAAGTTGAATCTTCATCTTCACATTTTACCTTCACTTCATCGCTCATCACTTCTTCACATTTCACCATCATCTCTTCATATTTCACCTTGATACCTTTAAAAGTGTCCAAGCTGGGATTTTCCTCCGGTTCTTGTTTCATGAGGGATGGGCTCATTGCGGCACTTTGACTTTCACAAGCTGATTTCAGACGCCACTCCTTGTGAATCTTCTGATGCTTTTGTGTTCTCTCGTGTACTTGAAGATTTGATGAATGTGTAAACGCCTTCCTGCAGAGTGCACCTGAAGAGTTTCTCTCTCGTGTGTGTTCTCTGGTGTACTTTAAGATGTGGTGACTGTGAAAATGCCTTCCCGCACAGAGTGCACTTGAAGGGTTTCTCTCCTGTGTGTGTTCTCTGGTGTTTTTGAAGAACAGATGACTGTGAAAATGCCTTTCCACACACACTGCACTTAAAGGGTTTCTCTCCCGTGTGTGCTCTCTGGTGTCTTTGACGATTTGATGAATCTGCAAACGCCATCCCGCACAGAGTGCACCTGAAGGGTTTCTCTCCCGTGTGTGTTCTCTCGTGTCTTTGAAGATGTGACACATGTACAAACGCCATCCTGCACAGAATGCACCTGAAGGGTTTCTCTCCTGTGTGTGTTCTCTGGTGTAATTTAAGATGTGATGACTGTGCAAACGCCATCCCGCACAGAGTGCACCTGAAGGGTTTCTCTCCTGTGTGTGTTCTATGGTGTTTTTTAAAAACAGATGACAGTGAAAATGCCTTCCCACACACACTGCACTTGAAGGGTTTCTCTCCTGTGTGTGTTTTCTGGTGGGTCTGAACAATTGATGAATGTGCAAACGCCTTCCCGCACAAGGTGCACCTGAAGGGTTTCACTCCCGTGTGTGTTCTCTGGTGGGTCTGAAGAACTGATGAATGTGCAAACGCCTTCCCACACACAGTGCACTTGAAGGGTTTCTCTCCAGTGTGTGTTCTCTGGTGTACTTGAAGATGTGGGGACTGTGCAAACGCCATCCCGCACAGATTGCACTTGAAGGGTTTCTCTCCCGTGTGTGTTCTCTGGTGTTTTTTAAGAGCAGATGACTGTGAAAATGCCTTCCCACACACACTGCACTTGAAGGGTTTCTCTCCTGTGTGTGTTCTCTGGTGAGTCTCAAGAACTGATGGCCATGCAAATGCCTTGTCACACACAGTGCACTTGAAGGGTTTCTCTCCTGTGCGAGTTCTCTGGTGCTGTGTCAAATTTCCAGTCCGATCCGTGCTGTATGCACGCTGGTCGCAATGTTGACTTGTCGTACCGAGCTGCGCTGACTGCCTTTGCTCCATCAGACCAGCGTCAGCTGCAGACAGAAAATAAGAATATCCACACCATCTTCACGTCAATATCGAGGCACAGAGGAATGCATATATAGTCACATGTGACTTCGACGTCTATACTTATTCATGATGCAGTGAAAAAGTTTCCCAAATTCCTCACACGGGCTGTTATGGCACACAATGAGAGGGCAAATATCATTAATATGCCTGGAAGTCCTCGTCTCTTCAAAATGAATGTTACCTCAAAACTCCGAGTACACAATTTCGGCAAAGGGTGTTGAAAACAATATTATTTGTGTTTTGCAGAAATGCATGAATTAATGTTCAATCGCAACTTAGAGGTGTGAATCCAGGCTCAGATGTCCTTAAATGCTGGGATGAACAGATCCGACTTCAGCTGAATGTGTGTACTGTGTTCACCTCCTGTTTCCATTCTTACAAAGAGTTCCAGAGGAAAACAAAAATAAACTATTGTTTTGATATAACTTCCGTGTTCAACAGAGTTAATAGATCTTCTTTGGTTCTTTCGGTAAAGTCACGTAGAATGAGAATAAAATAATAAAATAAAACAATACAATTCTCACGACGTTTCGGCCACAACACAAGTGGCCTTCTTCAGGTGAAAGGAACAAACCTGTCAGGACGACAGAGCTACAATGAACGCTGCTAAGATTCGCAGCGTCTTTTAAGCTGGTTGAGAGAAGTGAGGCACCTTGACAAAGGGGTTTACATAACAGGATAATTTAGCATAGACTTTACTGCAAACACAAACTTGACACTGTCACACACTGGCACGGGTCAAGAGGCGGTGGCATGTCCAGAACCATGCCTGGCCACCTTCATCTGCTCAGCATTAATGCTTCCTCACTCCACCAAGTAATTGAGGATCAACGAACATAGCCGAGGCTAACTGGAGTTTGCGTATCTCTCTCCGTGGTGAGATGTTAACTACCTCACCTGGTATACAGGAAGTCGTGGGTTCGATCCCGACCCTGACGCCTGCTGTATATTTGGAGTTTGCGCGTCTGTCCGTCTATCGTCTTTGACCGATAGACATTGACACACGTATTCTTGTTTCTTTCAGTAAAGTTACATAGACAGAAAATAACAATAACAGATAATACAATTACATTAAATAAAGACCACTTGTGTTGCAATCAAAACGTGTTTTTTTTGCTTTATTTACTTTTTTTTTATTATGTTATTTAAATTTCTATCTACGTGACTTTACCGAAAGAACCAAGAATATTAATTCCTGCAGTCACCAAAGTTTTAAGTCAAAACATTCAGACACGTTGACAAAGCCTCACCTTGTGTTGTTGTGGGCAGGTCGCTTCTGATAACAAGAGTGGTATAGCAGCTCAAGCGGGATTGGCCTGCTGAAAAAAATAAAAACTGCGTGAATATTTACAATAAAACAAAGTTACAAAGTGGCGAGCCGGGTGAAGACAAATTCAACTTAAGCGAGATAATTAAAGTAAACGCAATCAGGCGAGGGCAGGAGGCAAGGCCCCGCGTGGGTAGGCCCCGCGTTGTAAAGTTCCAACCTGGACATCGATTCCCATGCTCGCTGCTACTCAACTGACATCCCTACGAGAGAGAGCGAGGCTCTACCTTGGTAAACAACAACAACCACCACCACAACCACAACAATCGCAATGAGATAGCTTCCTGTTACATCGTGACGTCACGCAGCAGCAGGTGACATGACGTCACTTTCCGGGAAACGAGAAACGCTCCTCCCACAATGAGCTGCTCCGTAGATAAATAAATTAGAGAATGATTACATTATGTTAATGTCACATAGCTCATAGCTCTATTAATTTGGTATAGCCCTGTGAGCCATTCGGCTCTTGAATCGGGTGCAACCGCAACAAACAAAAAACATGAACAAGAAAACATCTTAAAGTGATCATGTGACTGTCCAAACAGAAAATCCAGGAGAAAAAAACATCAAAATATTCCTGAGATAGCACCGTACACCAACGCTGTGTGCAAAAATCCCAGTGGGATGCAAGTCAAACAACAACAACCACAAGAAAACTAAGATTAAGGCCATCAGTCTAACTCCGTACTACAATAAACAAAAACATGGCCATCTTCATTAGCAGCGGCATTGACATTGCCACCATCAGTTGTTGCGGTGTCATCAGCGGCATTGACATCATGCGATATATCGTAGGTGCTGAACTCGTCGCAATAAACTCGCGACGGCTTTAACGAATACATAATGTTAATGAGCCGCCAGTCACTGGGCGTAGCTTTGCCCAAATAAGGATTGGCACTGGAACGATATCGGCAGTGACCCCAGCGGAGGTGACGTCACGCTCAAGAACGCGGTGGAATACCGTGGTGACATGACGTCACTAGCGAGGTACACCTCCCCCTGGCGTTTCACGCCGATGAAGTAAGGCTGAGTGGCGACGTCACAGAGCGGGATTGGAGTTTAAGTTGATTTAGATTCATTTTACATTGCTCCCTCCCTTGGGTGCGTGGGCTCAGCTACAACAACGTGGACATTATTGTGTATACACTGTGTGTACACTGTGTGTGTGTACACTGTGTGTGTACACTGTGTGTGTGTACACTGTGTATGTGTGTGTATACACTGTGTGTGTGTACACTGTGTGTGTGTGTACACTGTGTGTGTGTACACACTGTGTCTGTGTACACTGTGTGTGTGTACACTGTGTGTGCACTCTGTGTGTGTACAGTGTTTGTACACTGTGTCTGTGTGTACACTGTGTGTGTACTCTGTGTGTATACACTGTGTGTGTGTACACTGTGTGTGTGTACTCTGTGTGTGTACACTGTGTATACACTGTGTGTGTGTACAATGTGTGTGTGTACACTGTGTGTGTGTACACCGTGTGTGTGTAAACTGTGTGTGTGTGTACACTGTGTGTGTGTACTCTGTGTGTGTACACTGTGTGTGTGTGTGTACACCGTGTGTGTGTACACTGTGTGTGTGTACTCTGTGTGTGTACACTGTGTGTGTGTGTACGCTGTGTGTACTCTGTGTGTGTACACTGTGTGTGTGTACACCGTGTGTGTGTACAGTGTGTGTGTACTCTGTGTGTGTACACCGTGTGTGTGTACACCGTGTGTGTGTACACTGTGTGTATACACTGTGTGTGTACACTCTGTGTGTGTGTACACTGTGTGTACACAATGTGTGTACACTGTGTCTGTGTACACTGTGTGTGTACACTGTGTGTACTCTGTGTGTGTACAGTGTTTGTACACTGTGTATACAGTGTGTGTGTGTACAGTGTGTACACTGTGTGTGTGTACAGTGTGTGTGTACACTGTGTGTACGTATATACACTATGTATGTACATACACACTGTGTGTGTACACTGTGTGTGTGTACACTGTGTGTGTACACTGTGTGTGTGTAGTGGGGGGCACAGGTGGTGCATTGGCCAGTCATCTCAGTCAGTCGACCCATGGCATCTTTTCATCAATTTATTTTCAATTTATTATTTTTATTTATTATTAAAATGTTAATTTATTATTTTTATCATTTATTTTTTTATCTACGTGACTTTACCGAAAGAACCAGGAATATGGTAGCGCTTTCTCTATTTATTGCCGAGGTTCAAGATTCAAATCCGACAGGCATATCTGGCTACCCCAGTAACATTCACAACAACATGCGCAGTCTGCTTAACAGCGGATGTCAAACAAACCACTGTGTCACTCACAACGCACATTGCATGTTGGTATCACGGTCAAAATTGTGGCAATTCCAGACACTATCCAGAAACTCCACAGGGAGATGACGCGTCAATGATCGCCCCCTACCGACAGACTCATGTCCACGTGCAGGCCGGTGCAGGGCCACCTTGTGCCACACAGGGGCAGCTGCCACTAGGGGGCGCCCTTCGATTGTTTGAGATAAGGTTCGATACGAAACACCGAGTTGCTGAGGCAATTAGGCAAGCGACTTATGAGTGCAAATGTTGTTTATAACGTAGTGAATGCTTGGGAGCTTAATTGTCTCTCGCACCTGCTCACAGATTTACCCAGCCCACAGCTCCACAGATACCAGCCGCTCCTCCTGGGCAGGTTCGGTTATGTACGGTGCGAAATAAGTTCCAGATACACACACAGAGACTCACACAGACACACACACAGACACACACAGAGACTCACACAGAGCCCCATAGATTATCACGGTTGGCTACATACGGAGCGTAATAAATTACAGATAAACACTCCTTTGAGCAAGTTTGAGTCGCGGGCCGTGGAAATTGACCGGGCGCGTGTTGCTACTGACAGTCGTTGAATACGGTTGGATAGACGCTGATAGAGAGACACACACAGACAAGACAGGCGGACAGACACAGACAAGAGGAACACAGAGACGACAGAGAGACACAGGCAGAGAGAAATACAGAGGCAAACAGATGACACAGACGGACAGAGACAGAGAGATGTTGAATCGAACACACTGAACTCGCTCCATTGAAAGAGATTCCTCGATCTTCGCAATGCCTGGAAGTCGTTCTTATTTTTATTGATTTAATTGCGTGTGGTGTGTACGTGCAAGCAATGTGGGATATCGATGTACGCAGATATGAACAAGATGAGCAGACAAGACGTCTTTAATTTAATCGGTCTCTCCACTAAACAAAGGAATGTTGAACACGAAATATAAATCCCACGGCCTTCGTGCGAGTCCATAATTACTGCAGCATTGCTTCAGTGCAAGCCAAGTGCAACCCAACTGTGGACCGGTTTTGGTGGACACTGTGTGTGTACACTGTGTGTGTACACTGTGTGTGTGTACACTGTGTGTGTGTGTACACTGTGTGTGTGTGTACACTGTGTATATACACTGTGTGTGTGTACACTATGTGTGTGTACACTGTGTGTGTACACTGTGTGTGTGTACACTGTGTGCAAGCCAACTTTGGACCGGTTTTGGTGGACAATGTCTCAACAGCAGTGGGGCTTGCTTCAAACCATGGTTGTGAACATCCAGACGTTAATCAGCAAGGAGCATTTCTAGTCCAAGTTCGACAAAATCTACGTCAACACGTAAGACAAAATTATAATTCGTGTTGTAGAGAATGTATCTCCTCTACGTGTAACTTTAAGGTGGTATGCCTTGTAACTGATGAATGATCCGAGTGTGCTTCCTATGTCAAAGACAATGAGTTGCTCCAGATGCTTCCTGAAACACAAAAGTACCCTTTGACCTGTATCACAAGAACGGGTCTCACCTGATTTCTCTGTACAGGTTACTTCCAAAAACACACGCACTTTGTCCTAACATCACTTATTCAATATTTGACCCTTATAAAAAATAAAGTGATGCATGTACACACAAAATAAGACAAGTGTTCATTCTAAATTTCGATTTAAAGCTTTTGTGACTGCAAGGATTCATCTTAAGTCACGTAGAATGAGAATATGAGAATAAAATAATAAATTAATAAACTAACACAATAAAGCTATTTCTATGACCAGTCTATTTCTATGACCAGTCACAAGCTAATCACTCAGCTATTTCAATGCAAAATTCTCCTGTTTTATATGTAAACCCCTTTGTCAAGGTGCCTCACCTCTCTAAACCAGCTTAAAAGACGCTACGAATCTTAACAGCGTTCATTGAAGCTCTGTCGTCCCGACAGGTCTGTTCCTTTCACCTGTAGGCCACTTGTGTTGTGGCCGAAACGTCGTGAGAATTTTATTGTGTTATTTTATTAATTTATTCTCATTCTACGTGACTTTACCGAAAGAACCAAAGAAGATGTTCATTCTAAATTATTGACTGGAATTTTAACAAAATTTAATTACTGCAGTGAAATCTACTGCATCAGATAACATCTGATTAAAAAGCAATTTAAAAAAATATGCACCGTCTGCTTAACAGTGGATGTAAAACATACTATTGTCATTCAAAACGAGTAAGCCATTGCATGCTGGCGAATTCTAAACATTAGCGACAAATTACAAAACTGAGATGAAACATCAATCATGGCCCCCTACTGACAGCCTCTTGTTCACATACTCTTTGGTTCTTTCAGTAAAGTCACGTAGGTAGAAAAAATAATAATAGATCACGATGTTTCGATCGTAACACAAGCGGTCGTCCTCAGGTGGAAAAAATAAATGCAGGCCCGTGCAGGGCCACCACCCTGTGCCACACAGGGGCAGCTGCTACTTGGGGATGCTCTTCGAGTGTTTCAGACGAGATACAAAACTCCGAGTTGCCGAGGCGATTAAGCAAGCACCGAGTAAATGTAATTATTATAACATAGTGAATGCTTGGGGGCTTCTTGGCTCTCACTCCTGGTCAGAGATCTCCCCAATCCACGGGTCCACAAAGACTGGCCGCTCACTCTTACTCTGCAGGTTGAACCTAGGAATTGAGTGTTCAACTTCACATTCTTTTCATTAAAGGCCTGTGACAAAGGTGCATCTATTGTAGCGACCGTCTCAAGCTTACACATCTACCGGGTCTCCATTTGACTTTGTATTGTCTAGGAGTAAGTCCACCCATACCTCCACTTCCACAAACTGCTGGGAGTTGCCTCGCTCTGCCTCAGTCAGAATTCACCTCTGGCTTCACGTTGCCTCCATCAATGTGAAGGTCCGATTTTGGAGTTGAATCTTCATCTTCACATTTCACCTTCACTTCTTCCCTCTTCACCATCACCTCTTCCCTCTTCACCATCACCTCTTCATATTTCACCATCACCTCTTCATATTTCACCTCGATACCTTTAAAAGTGTCAAAGCTGGGATTTTCGTCCGGTTCTTGTTTCATGAGGGATGGGCTTATTGCGGCACTTTGACTTTCACAAGCTGATTTCAGACTCCACTCCTTGCAGATCTTCTGATGCTTCTGTGTTCTCTGGTGTACTTGAAGATTTTATGAATGTGCAAACGCCTTCCTGCAGAGTGCACCTGAAGGGTTTCTCTCCTGTGTGTATTCTCTGGTGTGTTACAAGAGGAGATGACTGTGCAAACGCCTTCCCACACACACTGCACTTGAAGGGTTTCTCTCCCGTGTGTGTTCTCTGGTGTACTTTAAGATGTGGTGACTGTGAAAACGTCTTCCCGCACAGAGTGCACTTGAAGGGTTTCTCTCCTGTGTGTGTTCTCTCGTGTACTTGAAGATGTGATGACTGTGCAAACATCATCCCGCACAAAAAGCACTTGAAGGGTTTCTCTCCTGTGTGTGTTCTCTCGTGTACTTTAAGATGTGATGAATGTGCAAACATCATCCCGCACAAAATGCACCTGAAGGGTTTCTCTCCTGTGTGTATTCTCTGGTGTTTTTTAAGAACCGATGACAGTGAAAATGCCTTCCCACACACAGTGCACTTGAATGGTTTCTCTCCTGTGTGTGTTCTCTGGTGTTTTTTAAGAACAGTTGACTGTGAAAATGCCTTCCCACACACAGTGCACTTGAAGGGTTTCTCTCCCGTGTGTGTTCTCTGGTGTACTTTAAGATGTGGTGACTGTGGAAACGCCTTCCCGCACAGAGTGCACTTGAAGGGTTTCTCTCCCGTGTGTGTTCTCTCGTGTACTTTAAGATGTGATGAATGTGCAAACATCATCCCGCACAAAATGCACCTGAAGGGTTTCTCTCCTGTGTGTATTCTCTGGTGTATTTTAAGAACAGATGACAGTGAAAATGCCTTCCCACACACAGTGCACTTGAATGGTTTCTCTCCTGTGTGTGTTCTCTGGTGTTTTTTAAGAACAGTTGACTGTGAAAATACCTTCCCACACACAGTGCACTTGAAGGGTTTCTCTCCAGTGTGTGTACTCTGGTGTCTTTGCAGACTTGATGAATGTGCAAACGCCTTCCCACACACAGTGCACCTGAAGGGTTTCACTCCCGTGTGTGTTCTCTGGTGGTTTTGCAGATTTGATGAATGTAAAAATGCCTTCTCACACACAGTGCACCTGAAGGGTTTCTCTCCCGTGTGTGTTCTCTGGTGTCTTCGCAGATTTGATGACTGTGAAAATGCCTTCCCACACACACTGCACTTGAAGGGTTTCTCTCCTGTGTGTGTTCTCTGGTGCTCTTTAAGATGTGGGGACTGTGCAAACGCCATCCCACACACACTGCACTTGAAGGGTTTCTCTCCCGTGTGTGTTCTCTGGTGTTTTTTAACAACAGATGACCGTGAAAATGCCTTCCCACACACACTGCACTTGAAGGGTTTCTCTCCCGTGTGTGTTCTCCGGTGTCTTTGCAGATTTGATGACTGTGAAAATGCCTTCCCACACACAGTGCACTTGAAGGGTTTCTCTTCTGTGTGAGTTCTCTGGTGCTGTGTCAAATTTCCAGTCCGATCCGTGCTGTATGCATGCTGGTCGCATTGTTGACTTGTAGTACGGAGCTGCGCTGAGTGCATTTGCTCCATCAGACCAATTCTGCGGAGGAAGCGTCAGAGGAAGCGTCAGCTCCAGACAGAAAAAAATAATATCCACACCATCTACACGACAGTATCGAAGCACAGAGGAATGCATATATAGTCACATGTGACTTACACGTCTATACTTATTCATATATTCATGATGTAGTAAAAACGTTTCCCAAATTCATCACAGGGCTGTTATGGCACACAATGAGAGGGCAAATGTCATAAACATGCATGGAAGCCCTCGTATCTTCAAAATGAATGTTAACCCAAAACTCCGAGTACACAATTTCGGCTGTCTGGCTACAAAAGGAATATTTATGAAAGCTAAATTCAGCTGACATAGCAAAAGGTATTGAAAACAATACTATTTGTGTTATGCAGAAATGCATAAATTAAAATTTTCACCTACGTGAATTTACCCAATAGAACCAAAGAGTGTGGATTCTAGCAGTCACGAAAGCTTTAAATCTAGAATTGATAACCTCTATGGGGAGGGCTTTCACCTATCTGTTAGAGCTTTTAACAGACAACGGGACAAGAAGTCACAGCTCATCGAGACGCTGACCTTCCTCAAAAGATGCCGCGATCACAAGGTAATACCCATCGCTTTCACACTCACTTCTGCTGCTGTATCTTCTCCGAATTCTAAACAGATTCTGCTTAAGGCCAGCCTATCTTTAATCTCAGAGAGGATAAGGCTACCTCCGATTTGAACTCGATACTTTAGACAGGACTCTCCTACAAGCTAATTTAATGTTAACACAAAAAATGTCACCTTCTGATTGGAATCACGTAGACAACATGACTGCTTCTTCTGCTGAGTCACTGTCAGTCAAATGTAAAGCTAACCTGATTTCTAAATTCAACCACCTATCAAAGAAGAACCCAGTTCCACATATAACAAAACTAGATGTTAACAAAATCGTCATTAATCAGAGTAGCACCCCGATTTCGGACAATCTGAAAACAGTACTGGCTAGGGGACTAAATTTTGCTGTCACCCCAAAACACATACCAATAGATGATATCATCTCTCAGGTCGATGTAGCCCTCAAAGGCGTAGGACACATCCAAGCAGACATTGCGAGAGCTGAAATAGCCACTATTCTTAAGAATGCTAAGAAACCCATTAGTAACATCAGCAAAAATGAACGCTCTGAACTCACAAATTTAAAAAAACAGAAGTGATATAGTCATCCTCTCAGCCGATAAAGGCAACGCTACTGTTATTATGGATGAAGATTCATACAACAACAAAATCCAGAATCTGCTCAACGATGGAAGTTACTCAAAAATAAAAAAATGACCCTACTAATAGCCTAGCGATAAAAACCAACAAGATCATCACAAGTTCGACCTCCCTAATCGACCCAACTAAACGTCCCTCCCTAAAACCTTCTGCTGCAAGACCCCCTAGATTCTATGTTCTTCCCAAGATTCATAAAGAAGGCACCCCACTTCGACCCATCGTATCCACGATCAACTCCCCTACCTATAGACTAGCCCGTTTTCGGTCAGATACCTTGCTGCCTTTCACTGGCAAGACCGCCTCAGCAGTACTTAACTCAGCCCAATTGGTCTCTATGGTCAAAGACGTTGCACTGTCCCCTGACGATATCCTTGTCAGCTTCGATGTGGTCTCTTTGTTCACCAAGGTCCCAGTACCTGATACCATTGAAATAATTGAAAATTTGGTCCAACATGGACTAGACCCCGACACACCTGCACTGGTTAGGCACTGCCTCAACAATACCTACTTTACTTGGAATGGCTCCTTCTACAAACAAAATGAGGGTACCCCCATCGGATCCCCCTTATCACCAGTGATAGCCAATTTTTTCATGGAGAAATTTGAATCAGACGCCATCCAGACTTCCACCCTCAGACATTCCCTGTGGAAGAGATATGTGGATGACACTTTCGTCATTTGGCCACATGGCCTCCCAGCTCTGAACCTTTTCCTACACCACATCAATTCCAGACATCCCGCCATCAAATTCACCATGGAAGTGGAGAAAGATGGCAAGCTACCATTCTTAGATGTTCTGTTTGAGAGGAGACCTGATGGCTCATTGGGGCATTCTGTTTACAGGAAACCCACCCACACAGATTCCTACTTGAAACCTGATTCCCACCACCACCCAGCCCAAAAGAATTATCTCAACAAAACTTTATACCATAGGGCTCATTGCATTTCGGACCAACACCACCTGACCAGTGAATTAAAACATGTACACCTGGCCCTCAAAAGGAATGGTTACTCTGACCGTACCATCCGCCAAGCTGTTTCTCCCTCCATACAGAAACAACCACTTGATACATCTTCTTTGGTTCTTTCGGTTCATCAAGGACTGCATACTGATGTACCCCCCCTGGTGAGACATTGCTTAACCAACACATACTTCACCTGGAATGGAACTTTCTACAAACAAACTGAGGGCACCCCAATGGGCTCCCCCCTATCTCCGGTTGTAGCCAACGTATTCATGGAAAAATTTGAAACTGACGCCATCCAGACTGCCACTCTACGCCCGACCTTATGGAAGAGGTACGTTGATGACACCTTTGTCATCTGGCCACATGGCCAGCCTGCTCTAGACCAATTCCGCGACCACATCAATTACATACACCCAGCCATCAGATTTACCATGGAGGTCGAAAAAGATGGCAAACTACCCTTTCTGGATGTCTTAATTAAAAGGAGACATGATGGTTCAATGAGCCACTCTGTCTACAGGAAAGCTACCCATACAGATGCTTACTTGAAACCGGATTCCCACCACCATCCATCCCAGAAGAACTGCCTCATCAAGACTCTATACCATAGAGCCCAATGCATTTCCGACCAGGAACACATTACCAGTGAACTCAAGCACGTACACCAGGCTCTCAGGGCTAATGGCTACTCCGACTACACAATCCGCAAAGCCATCACTCCAGTCATGAAGAAGGATCCTCTTGTGGAGCCACTCAAAACCATCACCTTACCCTACATTGCAGGGGTCACTAAAAAGATCTCCAAAATCCTGAATAAACACAAGATCCAGGTCCGATTCAACACAGTACACAAAATCCATGATTTAGTTCCATCTGTAAAAGATGCTCTTCCAGACATACAGTACCCGGGCGTTTACAAACTAAAGTGCCTCTGTGGTAGTAGCTACATTGGAGAAACCAAAAGACATATCTCGGACCGCATCCGCGAACATAAAGCAGACTTGAAACACGGTAAGACGAACTCCTCTGCCGTGGCAGATCACTGTTACAATTCAGTGGGCTCACATGACATTGACTTCTCCAAGACGGAGGTTCTTTGCAAACCAACTGGCTACCATGAGAGATTCGTTCATGAGGCCATTCACATATACAAGCACAGAGACAATTTCAACCGAGAAGATGGATTCAGGCTTAGTAACCACTGGAAAGATGTGTTAAATCATTTCTGTTCTTAATTAATTGTAATTTTACGATGCCCTTCAGACCGCAGCTCTTTCGCCAGCATTGCCTCTTAATACCTCTCACACCACGGTTGATGGTATGGTTTACAACATGGAGTATACTAGGGCTTCGCAGCTGTCTCTCTCCCCCTCCTCTGTTCCGACCATGGACGAACTCGTCCGTCTGAACGGGGCCCGTAGCTATCCGTGGTACGGAAATTTGAGGGTAAGAATCCACCCATTTTTTCGCCATATAGCATTGTGATATATAACGACTTATGGTTGGTAGCTTAGCTGATTGGAGAATATAGAGTTTATTGATAACATGAAGGTAATTTATATTTTAGTTTTTATTGGTTCACTATATAGTACTGTGAATAGCTCAGATGTGTAGTCATTTCTGTGACCAGTCACTAGCAAATCACCCAGTTATTTCAATGCTAAATTCGCCTAGTTATTTCAATGCTAAATTGTCCTGTTTGATTTGTACTAAGTGCCTCGGTGAATGTGTATGCTCTGACTTCAACGTAACTATTTCTGTAGCAGTTACAAGCGAATCACTCAGCCTTTTCAATGCTAAATTCTATGCTAATCCCATTGTCAAGGGGTGCCTCTGCAGATGTGTATGCCTTAACTTAGCTATTTCAATGCTAAATTCTATGCTAATTCCTTTTAACAATGGGTGCCTCTGCGGATGTGTATGCTTTAACTTTTAACATAGCTATTTCTGTGACTAGTCACAAGCTAATCATTCAGCCATTTCAATGCTAAATTTTATGCTAATTCCTTCGTCAAGGCTCTTTGTTCCTCTCACACAGCTTAAAAGCCGTGATCTGAACGTGGCTCTCTCACTCCAGCGCTGTCCTACCAGACAGTCTCGCCCCCTTCACCTGATGAAGGCCGCTTGTGTTGTGGCCGAAACGTCGTGAGAATATTATTGTGTTATTTTATTTGATCAATTTATTATTTTATTCTCATTCTACGTGACTTTACCAAAAGAACCAAAGAAGATGAATCATTGCAGTCACGAAAGCTTTAAATCGAAATTTAACCACTTGATACTCCGGTCAAAACCATCACACTTCCATATATAGCAGGCGTTACTAAAAAGATTTCCAAAATTCTAAACAAACACAAGATCCAGGTCCGGTTCAATACAGTACACAAAATTCGTGATCTGATCCCATCCGTGAAGGATGTCATTCCTGACTTACAGTACCCCGGGGTTTACAAATTGAGTTGTACCTGCAGTGATTGCTATATCGGGGAGACAAAGCGACATGTCTCTGACCGAATTAGCGAGCACAAATCAGATTTGAAACACGGCAAAACGAATTCTTCTGCCGTTGCTGATCACTGTTACAACGCTGTGGGGGATCACGATATAATTTTCTCCGATACCAAGGTTCTTTGCAAACCCACGGGCTTTTATCAGAGATTTGTTCATGAAGCAATTCAGGTCTACAAACACAGACACAATTTCAACCGAGAAGATGGTTTCAAATTAAGCAACCATTGGAAAGATGTTCTAAATCGAACTAAACATTAAACTAATTTCAATGGTACAGTATATTTTTTCAAGTAGTGGCACCCCAAACTTTCGCAGCTCTTATAAATTCCCTTTTCACACCATCAATAGGTAAACTCCCCCTCCCCCCCTCCCCCCCCGCGCCAAACGGCAAGTCCACCGGCATGTACACCACCTCTTTCCTAAAATCGGCCAATCAAATGCTAATTTTTATGCTAATTTCTTTGTCAGAACACCTTGTTTGCTCGCACACAGTTTAAAGGTCCGCTGTCTGAGCGTGGTTGTGTTTCGCTAAATTCTCCTGTTTGATTAGTACTAGGTGCCTCGGTGAATGTATATGCTCTGACTTTAACATAGCTATTTCTGTGACCAGTTACAAGCTAATCACTCAGCTATTTCAATTCTATGCTAATTCCTTTGTCAAGGGGTACCTCTGCGGATGTGTATACTTTAACTTAGCTAGTTCAATGAGCCATTTCAATGCTAAATTATATGCTAATTCCTTTGTCAAGGCGCTTTGTTTTCTTCTCACACAGCTTAAAGGTCGTGATCTAAGCGTGGCTTCCCTCACTCCAGCGCTGTCCTCCAGACAGTCTCGTCCCTTCACCTGATGAAGGCCGCTTGTGTTGTGGCCGAAACGTCGTGATTTTTTGTTATTTATTTTCACCTACGTGACTTTACCCAATAGAACCAAAGAGTATGTGGTGCCACAACAGCGAAGCCGCTCCGTTGAAACCGGGCCCGTCGCTGTGCTGCTGCGACCGAGAAGCCACCCGGCTGTTGTATATGAGCCTTTTCCAAAATTGATATTAACAATATTTACGTTATATATAATATTTTTTTTACAAAAAAAATAATCAATAAAACCCGTAAGCCAGGCACACGAAAAACCAGATGTCGATCATAAACAGACCATTAAAAAATAAAGAAATAATAAAACTCTCGAGGCGAGGATGTTAGCAGCTATCTGCGAAGATCTCCAGATGAACAAGAGTTTGATGTGCCCTAAGGGAGGTCACGCAGAGGGAAGCCCTCCGCAAGCCAGAAACGAGGACGTCCACGGGTTAAACCATATATATTTTTTTCCTTTGTCATTAAAACAACGGTTCAAATTTAAAATGCAATAACAAGAATAAGCTAAAGTTAGCGGTCCTCGCGCTCACTCCAATCAAGACCAGGCCACCAGATACATCAGTGAATTATTATCCAATAATTAATTCGCTATCAAATGATTTTCACCTTTAATACTTTTACTGTTAAAACAAAGCTTGGAGACAAAATACCGAGTCACATCAAAGGTTATCGAGAAGGAATGAGACAACGGGCAAACTTGCGAAAGAGTTTAAACAATATCCCAAGCAACCCTGACCACCTTTGTCTCTCTCGCAAGAGCGGGGAAGCAGGAATTACACCTTATCACAAGGGGCCATCTGGAAAAGCCAGCCGGGTTTGATGAGGAGACACACCCCCACCCCACACACGGCAACCAGGCAAACAAAGTTTTAAAGAAAATTGCAATATAACATTAATAATAACGTGTTAACCTTAAACGATATTCCATTATAGAACCTTGCAGAACCAAGGGATATGGATTCCAACAATCTGGAAACGGACCTCTTAAACTCAGGATGAAATTTTTTTTTCTTTCTAATAACTCCATCATATCAATGCGAACCTCGGTAACCCGAGAGGGGTGTCGGGAGGACGTAGTTACAAACACGAGTCTTGGCGAACATGGGACCAAATTGTATTTGAGAAATATAAAGTCGAAAGTATAAAGAGATAGGTGCTCCCGACCACCTTTGTCTCTCCCGAAGAGCGCGAGAGAGGAATTTCACGCCAGGGCAAACAGATCGTTATCGCAGGAGCCATCTGTACACACACACATGAACTCACACACACAGACCCCGCCCCCCCCCTTTTCCACTGCGCAGAGAGAATTGTCTTTGAATATAAGGTCAGCCGCATTTTCAAAAGTCAGTGAAGTTAAGTCAAGAGTCAAGACAGATCAGCGAGTCAAGACGTCCACAGGACGAGCAGTCGCATGGAGCGGCTGGCTCCGAGCCTCGCTGAGTAGCGAGGATCGCTGAGTCGCGATGTATCAACAAAAGTGAGTCATACAGCAGTGGAGGAAACCTGCTGTCAGCGAACCAGCACGGGTGCGTTCGCGCACTTCAACAGAGAGAGCACGTGCGACTCAACTCACTCAACTGAAGAAAAAGCTTGGCCAGCCGCCAACAAAGTATCAGCGAATCAGCGCTGAGAGCGCTCGAGCATCTCCACAAAGAAAGCACGTGCAACGTGGCTCAACCAGCAGCAGAAAAGCACGAGCAGCCGCCAACAACTTCAGCAAACCAGTGACCAAGCGTGTGCGAGTTGAGTCATACAGCAGTGGAGGAAACCTGCTGTCAGAGAGCCGCCAACAACCTCAACAAAGAGAGCGCGTGCGACTCGGCTCACTCAGCAGAAGAAAAACTTGACCTGTCGCCCGCGAGCGCAGCGTCAGATACTACAGCAGCGGAAAGAGCGCGCACCGGCGCAGCTCATCCAGCAGTGGAGGAAACTGCTGTCAGCGAACCAGCACGGGCGCGTTCGCGCATCTTCAAGGAGAAAGAGCGCGGCCAGCAACGCCAAGCAAGAGCGTGCAGCAGCTCAGCCAGCAGTGGAGAGAAACTGCTATCAGCGAACCAGCACGGGCGCGTTCGCGCATCTTCAAGGAGAGGGAGCGCGCGCCACCAGCGTGCCATCAGCACCAGCATCAGCACCAGCGCGTGCCAACAGCGCGCCACCAGCGTGCCACCAGCACCAGCGCGTGCCAACAGCGTGCCACCAGCGTGCTACAGCGCGCAACTTCGCGTCACCAGGGCTGAGAGGGAAGCGGCCCCGCACTCAACACCCATCGGCGCGACGACGGCGAGCGTCGTGCTGACTCATCCAGCCAGCGGTGGACAGAAACTGGCAGTCGTTCGTATGCCCCTCCCCCACACTCCCTCCTCACTCCCCCACCGCTACACAAGGAACAAACATTTGTTTTGACAAGGAAATCAACCTAGGCGTTTGCTCAACGCAAGAAATCAACAACCCTCCCATTAAACATACAAGACTCATGATAACTGCGTCAACTATTAGCTGATAACGAAAAACATCGCCACCCATTGAGTTACGTTGATGAGGCAATCAGAATTATTTCAGTCGAACGCTTTAATTGCATAATCGTTGATGAATCAATGAACGAACATCGCCGTGGTACTGTGCTGACGATTTCAAGCATAATAATTTCGCATATCAGAATGTATTAAGAATTGGATACGAATCAAAGACCGAGTGCCGTGTTGTGTAATCATTCAAGAATACGAGTTTGCATATTATAAGGTTAAGGTTTTGATAGAATAGTTCGCTTGTTTTTAATCTCTCTCTCAACAACCGATCGATTGCGTTACGCGTCGGGAATTAACCACAGGTGCCGCTATCGAGGTGAAACAACGCAATCGTGATGGTATCATGTTAACGCTGTGTTGAAATTCCAAAATCCCGAGATTGAGTTTTCATATTATTCAAAAATTAAAGTTAGCTAGAAATAAAATTGATTAAAGCAGAAGGTTTGTGTGTGATTCTTCCTGAAATTCTGCATAATATTGTTCTGCGTATGAGATCTGAATCCTGGGGACCTATCATAAGCACACTATCACCACACATAATCCATAACACACAATTCATAATGTTCAATCGAGAGTAATCGTATCCTTATCGATAATACGGAATTAAATAGTAGAGTCGAATCGACTCCCTCTCATTCATGCTCACAACACCTACAGAACTGCATACGATCAATTGCGTTGTTCCAATTCATAACACAATCCTCGTCACCGAGGCCCGACCTGATAATCCATAACGACCTGCATTATCATAACCACGCCCACTCGCATAAATTAATACGATTATCTCTCGAATAAGCATAATTTATGCACATAATTACACTAATTAGCATAATTTCGGATAAATTATGCGAATTTCAAATATCATTTAATTTTCATTATTTTCATCAATTTCCATAACACCTATATATACAACACGGCTCCCATCACAGCACTTCCCCCGCCACCCCCCCCCCCCACCTAAACACACACACACTCAAGTAGGGCCTCATGGGGAGGGGAGGGGGGCACCTGCCCTGAGTTTTTACCCGAGAGGCCCCCTCGTGGGGGTGCTCCACGGTTTCTCAGGGTCAGGGAATTGGCAGGCACCCCCCCCCACCCCCCCAGGCCAAATGGCACTGCGGCGCCGTGGCTTAACTTAGAATTAAATGACCACGGCGAACTCACTGAGAACCGCAGTGAGGAGATGCTCAAGACACACACGGACCAGCAGACAGGTGGGGAGCGGGGCAGCGTGGGTTAAGCGTCTCTACCCATGGTGCACCGCGGGCTAGCATTTCTACCCATGATGCACCGCGGGTTAACGGCCCTACCCATGATGCACCGCGGATTAACGGCCTGACCCGTGATGCACCGCGGATGGGCGGTGCGAGGGCTTTGAAAGGAGCATAAAAAGGGACGCTTTGGGGAAGCACGGGGCCATTTTTATTTATTTGACTGGAGATCAACAGGAGGGAGGGATCGGGGAGCCATCACCTGACTGTTACTCGCACGTCCGTGAGACGGGGCAGAGAACAGCCAGATTCTGTTTACAGCATCATCTATCCGCGACCTCCATCGCTGCGAGGTCGGACCGTAAGTACGAGGGAGAGAGGTAAGACAAAGGGACGAAATTCGGAGAGAAAATAGAGGGCAGACAGGTCCATTAAGTATCAGGCAGTAGCGAGATAGGTTAGACCTGTCCTGCTGGTCCGTACTGACACGCACAGTCTAGTTCGATACTCGCGGGGAATAAAACCACTAATAGGATAAAGCTGTGTCGTGGTCACTGTGAGTGCGAGGAGGGAGACGGAGTGTTTGGTGTTCGCATATCGGTACGAGTGTGTACAGAGTGTTTTGTGTTCGCGTGGATACACGGCTGTTTGCAGCGAATAAGGGAGTAGAACGCGCTTAGTGCCGGTACCTATACGATCGTTTACAGTATTGTTCAGCGCGCGCGTACCTACACGAATATCTTCGGTGGTGCCCAGCGCTCGCGTACCTGCGCAATAGCCTACAGTAGCGCTTTGCGCTCGCGCGTCTGTGTGACGGGGTCGCGGGGTGGCGGGCGCGCACTCGCGCTATTATCTAATAGCGAATTAAGCGCCTGGCATGGGCGAATACGCAGCTGTGTAAACAGCCCGTTAAATCGGAGCAAAGTAATCGCGGCGTGTTTGTTTTGGCTTAAGCGCGTGGAGCGTGGGTGGGAGGGAATCCCACGGGGGCGCGCCGCGCCTGTTTTTTCCCGTGCAGGACGGGGTTTTCCTTTGCGAGCGCGCTCACCGCGACACGCCGCCGTTGAACAGGGTAGCGCATCGCGAGCGCAAAGCGCACGAGCCGCTAATTAAGCTACGCAAACGCGGTCGACACCCCAGGCAGAGGTACAGGGGGGCGAGGCATTAGGGGTCGGTAGTCTAGACCTGACAGAGCAGCTGGGGAGGTAGCGGTATGAATGGAACGGGGGAGTCGGTGGGCAACGGCCCCGACAATTCAGTGATGGCGGGGGACGGTAGCCCCCACAAGTATGCATAAATTAACGTTCAATCGCAACTTAGAGGTGTGAATCCAGGCTCAGATGTCCTTAAATGCTGGGATGAACAGTTCCGACTTCAGCTGCAAGTGTGTGCTGTGTTCACCTCCTGTTTCCATTCTTATAAAGAGTTCCAGAGGAAAACAAAAGTAAACTACTGTTATGATATAACCTCCGTGTTCAACAGAGTTAATAGACGTTACTGCAAACACAAACTGTACACTGTCACTGGGTAAACAGGCGGTGGCGTGTCTAGAATCACGCCTGGCCACCTTGATCTGCTTGGCATGAATTCTTCCTCACTCCACCAAGTAATTAATTGAGGATCAATTAACATAGCCGAGGCTAACTGGAGTTTGCATGTCTCTCTCCGTGGTGAGATGTTAACTACCTCACCTGGTGTACAGGAAGTCGTGGGTTCGATCCCGACCCTGACGCCTGCTGTATATTTGGAGTTTGCGCGTCTCTCCGTCTATCATCTTTGACCGATAGACATTGATACACGTATTGTTGTTTCTTTCGGTAAAGTTACGTAGATAGAAAATAACAGTAACAGATAATACAATTACATTAAATAAAGACCACTTGTGCTGCGATCAAAACGACGTGAGTTTTTTTGCTTTATTTACATTTATTTATTTTTGTTATTTTCATTATGTTATTTTTATTTAATTTTCTATCTACGTGACTTTACCGAAAGAACCAAGAATATTAATTCCTGCAGTCACCAAAGTTTTAAGTCAAAACATTCACACACGTTGACAAAGCCTCACCTTGTGTTGTTGTGGGCAGGTCGCTTCTGATAACAAGAGCGGTATAGCAGCTCAAGCGGGCTTGGCCTGGTGAAAAATAAAATAAAAACTGCGTGAATATTGACAATAAAACAAAGTTACAAAGTGGCGAGCCGGGTGAAGACAAATTAAACTTAAGCGAGATCATTAAAGTGAATGCAATCAGGCGAGGGCAGGAGGCAAGGCCCCGCGTGGCTAGGCCCCGCGTTGTAAAGTTCCAACCTGGACATCGATTCCCTTGCTCGCTGCTACTCAACTGAAATCCCTACGAGAGAGAGGCTCTACCTTGGTAAACAACAACAACCACCACAACAACCACCATCACAACAACCACGACCACCAACACGATAATAATTTCTTACCTCGGATTTCAGTGCAAGAGCGAAGCGATCGCTTCCTGTTACCGCGTGACGTCAGGCGGCAGCAGCAGGTGACATGACGTCACGTCCGGGGTACAAGACACTCCCCTCCCACGAGCGGCTCCGTAACTGAATAAATTATGTTAATGAGCCCGGGCCATATGTCGAGGGATGGGGGCGTGGGTGCTGAACCCGTCCCAATCAACTCGCGACGGCTTTCACGAACTCATTATGTTAATGATCCGCCAGTCAGTGGGCGTAGCTTTGCCCAAATAAGGATTGTACCAGAACAGATATCGGCAGTGACCAAGCAGAGGTGACGTCATGCTCAAGAGCGCGGTGGACGGGGGTGGGGTGAATACCTTGGTGACATGACGTCACTAGCGAGGCACACCTCCCCCTGGCGTTTCACACCGATGTTATACTGAGTGGTGACGTCACAGAACGGGGATGGAGTTTAAGTTGATTTAGATTCATTTTCCATTGCTCCATCTCTTGAACAGAGACCCCTTGCGTGCGTGAGCTCAGCAACTACAACGTGGACATTATTGTGTGTACACACTGTTTCTGTGTGTACACACTGTGTGTACACTATGTGTATACACTGTGTGTATACACTGTGTGTGTGTACACTGTGTGTGTACACTGTGTACACAGTGTGTGCCTGTATCTCTGTGTGTGCCTGAGTCTCTGTGTGTGTGCCTGTGTGACACCTGATGATGATCGCTTGTGTTGCAGTCGAAATGTCGTGAGAATGTAATTGTTTTATATTTTTGTTATTGTTTCCCTTCTACGTGACTTTACCGAAAGAACCAAGAAGAAATATCAGCTCTATGTTTTCAAGTAAATACATTTTGGGTAGTAAATAAATTTTAGTCTAAATAAGCTACACATGACGAATTGTAGGCAATTATAGTTATAATCAAAATACATTTTTAAACAATCACGTGGTCCCTGTAGTCGCCGTTAGAGACACAATCTGCTTGAAAACAGTTTATCAACATATATGAATACATTGATTCGAATAAGCAGAGTTAATTTCCTATTTATGGCATGCCGGTTATGTGTCAGTTTTCGATATCAACATCACCTTATAAAAGAATAACATTTAAAATATAAGCGCACAACTTTATCCGTGATGAACGCTGCACTGTCGTTTTCACGCAGGGGGCGCTGTAAACCTACACGCGCCCCCTGCATGCGAACGACGGACAGGCACACCTGGCTACCCAGGAACAATCACCACAATATGCGCAGTCTGCTAAACGGCAGATGTAAAACATAACGTCGCGTCATTCACAACGCATGTTGGTGTCACGGTCAAAATTGGGGTAATTCCAAACATTATCCAGCACCCCCTGTACCAACGACGGAGGCGCAGGGACAGATGCTCGGTTACGTTGAAATCGATCTGCAGACGGCCAGCAGCTCCGTGTCGCCTCATCTCGATCCCGCAATCCCAAACAGGTGAAAGTCCGCATCGAACCGAACCCCCGGCAAGGCCGCCTACTTAACGACGAGAGAAAATTCACGCGAAATATCCTTCTCAACGAAGCCTTCTGGATGTAATATGAAATAAGCTTTTAATGAAGAAATAACAATCATCTAATTCAAAACACAACACGATTCAAAGATGTTTCATTTTAAAACTTCAAAACGGAGCACGGGGCGCTGGCGTGAATGCGTCCTTCGTGTGCCGTAAATGTTGTGACTTTCCTGGCCGAAGGCCCTAAAATGCTTGGACCCTTATTGGTGCACAGCGACTCAACTGCAACAGTGGGGCTTGCTTCAACCGATAGGTACGAACATCCAGACGTGAATCAGCAAGGTGCATTTCTAGTCCCAGTTAGACAAAATCTACGTCAACACGTAACACAAAACTACAATTCGTGTTGTAGAGAATGTACCTCCTCCTATACGTGTAACTTTTAAGTGGTATGCCTTGTAACTGATGAATGATCCGAGGGTGCTCCCTATTTCAAAGACGATGAGTTGCTCCAGACGCTTCGTGAAACACAAAAGTACCCTTTGACCTGTATCACATGGAACGTGTCTCACCCGAGATATCTGTACAGGTTACTTCCAAACACACACACACACTTTGTCCTAACATCACTTAATCAATCTAGATTTGAACACTTAATCAATGTTTGACCCTCATAGACAAAATGTTACATGTACACGCACAATCAGACAAGGCATATTAACAAAATTGAATTACTGCAGTGAAATATCCTGCATCAGGTTACATCGTATTAACAAGAAGCTATTTTAAAAATACGCACGGTCTGCTTAACAGTGGATGTAAAACATACTATTATATCATTCAAAACGTGTAGGCCATTGCATGCTGGCGAATTCTAAACATTAGCGACAAATTACAAAACTGAGATGAAACATCAATCATCGCCCCCTACTGACAGCCTCTTGTTCACATACTCTTTAGTTATTTTAGTAAAGTCACGTAGGTAGACAAAATAATAATAGATCACGACGTTTGGATCGTAACACAAGCGGTCGTCCTCAGGCGGAAAAAAATAACAAATGCAGGCCGGTGCAGGGCCACCACCCTGTGCCACACAGGGGCAGCTGCTACTTGGGGATGCTCTTCGAGTGTTTCAGACGAGATACGAAACTCCGAGTTGCTGAGGCGATTAAGTGAGCACCGTGTAAAAGCAATTATTGTAACATAGTGAATGCTTGGGGGCTTCTTGGCTCTCGCTCCTGGTCAGAGATCTCCCCAATCCACAGGTCCACAAAGACTGGCCGCTCGCTCTTACTCTGCAGGTTGAACCTAGGAGCTGAGTGTTCAACTTCACATTCTTGTCATTAAAGGCCTGTGACAAAGGTGCATCTATTGGAGCAACATCGTCTCTGGCTTACACATCTACCGGGTCTCCACTTGACTTTGTATTGTCTAGGAGCAAGTCCACCCACACCTCCACTTCCACAAACTGCTGGGAGTTGCCTCACTCTGATTCACAGTCAGAATTCTCCTCCTGCTTTACGATGTGAAGGTCCCATTTTGGAGTTGAATCGTCATCTTCACATTTTACCTTCACTTCTTCGCTCATCACTTCTTCATATTTCACCTTCACCTCTTCATATTTCACCTTTATACCTTTAAAAGTGTCCAAGCTGGGATTTTCGTCTGGTTCTTGTTTCATGAGGGATGGGCTCATTGCGGCACTTTGACTTTCACAAGCTGATTTCAGACTCCGACTCCTCTCCTTTTGATGCTTTTGTGTTCTCTGGTGTCTTCGAAGATTTGATGAATCTGCAAACGGCTTCCTGCACAGAGCACACTTGAAGGGTTTCTCTCCCATGTGTGTTCTCTGGTGTACTACAAGAGCAGATGAATGTGCAAACGCCTTCACGCACACACTGCACTTGAAAGGTTTCTCTCCCGTGTGTGTTCTCTGGTGTTTTTTAAGAGCAAATGACTGTGAAAATGTCTTCCGACACACACTGCACCTGAAGGGTTTCTCTCCTGTGTGTGTTCTCTTGTGTCTTTTAAGAGTAGATGAATCTGAAAATGTCTTCCCACACACACTGCACTTGAAGGGTTTCTCTCCCGTGTGTGTTCTCTGGTGTGTTTTAAGAGCGGATGACCATGAAAATGTCTTCCCACACACACTGCACCTGAAGGGTTTCTCTCCCGTGTGTGTTCTCTGGTGTGTTCTAAGAGTAGATGAATCTGAAAATGTCTTCCCACACACACTGCACCTGAAGGGTTTCTCTCCCGTGTGTGTTCTCTGGTGTATTTTAAGAGCAGATGACCGTGAAAATGCCTTCCCACACACACTGCACCTGAAGGGTTTCACTCCTGTGTGAGTTCTCTGGTGGGTCTGAAGAACTGATGGCCATGCAATTGCCTTGTCACACACTGTGCACTTGAAGGGTTTCTCTCCTGTGCGAGTTCTCTGGTGCTGTGTCAAATTTACAGTCCGATCCGTGCTGTATGCATGCTGGTCGCATTGTTGACTTGTCGTACCGAGATGCGCTGACTGCCTTTGCTCCATCAGACCAGCGTCAGCTGCAGACAGAAAATAAGAATATCCACACCATCTACACGTCAGTATCGAGCCATGGAGGAATTAATATATACAGTCACATGTGACTTACACGTCTATATTCATTCATGTATTCATGACTAGGTGTACTACCCGGCTTCGCCCGGGACTTGGATCCACCACGTCCGGCCGCCTTTGTCTCCCCAGTGGCGATGTTCACACACCACAGCAGTTACTCGTTTGAGGCTGAGTCGACCTAGGGGAGGCCCAGAAGCGGTTCAAATAATCGTCGCCGGTGGTGGCCGTGAGCGGGAATCGAACTCGGGTCGCCGGGTTCGTAGCGCGGCGTAGCGCTAACCGCTACACTACAATGTGTTACGCTTCCACACACACACAGACACACAGACACACACAGACAGACACACACAGACAGACACACACACAGACAGACACACACACACACACAGACACACACACAGACACAAACACACAGACACACACAACAACAACAACCGCCATTCGCCACTAAGTGGCGGTGACGTCACCACGACGCTTGTGCCAGGCTATGTGCACCCTGAGGCCACGTGAAGTGTCGAACGCCCGCTGGCAGGAGGTCACGGGGCAGACCCAGGTGCCACGGGTCGACTGACTGAGATGACTGACTGATGCACCACCTGTGCCCCCTACTGTGCCAACCTGCTGTGCTTTAGCCACCCGGCACTCCGCTCGTTGTTGTGAGCGTCGCTCCTCCGCCCTCCGTTGTTGTTGGAGGGCGACTACCTCCAACTGCCCAGTGGCATCCTTCACGAGCCTCCTCCACAGAGGCCGATCTTGACACCGCTGGTACCAGTCATGGGCAAGTCCACTCAGCTCCACGTCCTCCTGTACCACATCACTCCATCTCTTCTCTAGCCCGTGCCGCGCCCGCTTTGCCGCCTCAATCCGGCCGAACAAAAGCTGCTTCGGCATGCGGTGGCTGGGCATGCGGGCTACATGACCCAGCCATCGCAGCCTTGCCCGCCGGAGGAGCTCACCGATGGGACCTTGCCCAGATCTTTCAAGGATTTGTGAGCTCCTCAAACAATCCAGTCTGGTTAAACCCAGGATGGATCGTAGGCAGGCCAGCCTAAATGTTTCTAACTGGCGAAGATGTTCCATTAGGGGGGTCCACGTTTCGCAAGCGTAGAGAAGGGAGGGAATGACCGTGGCCGAGAAGATCTGAAGCTTAGTGCGGAGCGACAGACCAGGTAGCTTCCACACAGCGTTACGCAACCGATGAAAAGATATTGCCGCTCGACTGATTCGGAGTGAGACCTCTGCTGTTAAACTGGAGCCAGTCATAAGCACACTGCCCAGGTATGGGAAACTCTCCACTCTCTCCACAACTGCCCCATCACCGATTGGGAGTTGTGGGGGTGGAGTGTCCGATGGTACAAAATACCCAGGCAGGTGCTTAGTTTTGGTGGGGCTGATGGTAAGGCCCCACATCTTAGTGGCACGCTCCAGTCTCAGCAGCAGCGTCTCCAACTCCTCCTCTGACTGAGCAGCTATTACCAAATCATCAGCATACATAACGTGGTTGAGCAATAGGGAGCCATCCCTTGACCGCACCCGGGCATCGATCAGCCTCCCATTATATCTGTACCATATGGAGATTCCCCCGGTACAGGTATTGAAGGCTTCACGAACTACGTGGTCAAAATAGATGTTAAATAATGTGGGAGCCAGAGGACATCCCTGTCGCACCCCAAGGTGTCGCACCCCAAGGTGTACAGGGAATGGCTCGGACTCGCGGCCACGTAGTTTTACCTGGGCCTGCTCACCATCATGAAGGTCCTTAATGATCGTGAGCAGAGGGTCAGGTACTCCAAAAGTACGAAGAACGACCCAGAGCCCAGGCCTACTGATGGTATCATAGGCCTTGACCAGGTCAATAAAGCAGAGATGTAGGTATTTTTGGAATTCCCTACACCTCTGCTGTAGCAGACGGACAGAAAATATGGCATCTGTGCAGGACCGCCCTATCCTGAAATCGCATTGGGGCTCCGCAAGCCTCTCCTCAGCATGCCTGGCAAGGCGATGCTGAATAATCCTTGCCAGGACCTTTCCCGGCACACTGAGGAGTGAGATGCCCCTGTAGTTGTTACAGTCTGTGCGGTCCCCCTTCTTAAAAAGGGGGACCACCAGGGCATCCTTCCAATCCTGCGGAACCCGTCCAGTGGTCCAGACTGTTGTTATGATGTCATATAGGGCAGTCTGTGCACAAACGCCACCCTCCCTCAGCATTTCACTTGGGAGATCATCTCTGCCCGCTGCCTTTCCTGGTCTCAGACTCCGGATCGCCTTCAGTACTTCCTCAACAGATGGCACCTCAGCCAGCCACTCACAGGGGGTGACTTCTTCAAATATTTGAGGCACCGCAGCCTCAGCAGGGTCATCCTCACTTTGTGCCACGATGTTTTCCTGGCTGAGGGATTTTCCCTCCCCCAGGACCTCACAGAAATGCTCAGCAAATCTGCAAACCTGTTCCTGGGGGTCGGAGATTGGATCACCGTTTTTTCCCCTAATGATGGTAATAGGTGTGGCGCTGCAGGTTACTTTTTTGATGGAGTTAAATAGAGATTTGTGATCACGGGCCACACACACACACAGACACACAAACACACACACAGACACACACACACAGACAACGCTAACCACTACACTACAATGCGTGACGCTTCCACGTGCGAGGGGCACGTGACAGATGTGACGTCACAGCTCACTTGCCGTGCAAAAAATCTATACATTATTGAGCTCCCCCGCCCCCCTTAAAACAACACAAAAATGTATTTGTATAATGTTTGCACGGTGTACAGTCTGGAAAGTACCCACATGGCACATTTACAGTTTGTTGCATGTCGGGAAGTACGCTAAACATTTTGAACAGACAACACACACAATCAAAACTTTGCCTTTTATACATATTTGGAGATGCAGTGAAAAACTTTCCCAAATTCATCACGCGGTTTCAGTTTTTTGATTTTCAGTTTTATTTATTTTGGTTATAGTCCCGTGAGCCATTCGGCTCTTGAATCGGGTGCAACCACAACAAGCAAAAAAACAAAAACACGACCAAGAAAATAATCTTACAGTGACTATGTGTGACTGTGCAAACAGCACTGTCATGGCACGCAATGAGAGGGCAATGTCATAAATATTCCTGTAAGCCCTCGCATCTTCAACATTAATGTTGCCATAGAAACGTTGTGGGGTTTTTTGCTTCATTGTAAAAAAGAAAAATTATTATCTGTTATTTTTATTTTATTTTCTATCTACGTGACTTTACCGAAAGAACCAAGAATATTAATTCCTGCAGTCACCAAAGTTTTAAGTCAAAACATTCACACACGTTGACAAAGCCTCACCTTGTGTTGTTGTGGGCAGGTCGCTTCTGATAACAAGAGCGGTATAGCAGCTCAAGCGGGCTTGGCCTGGTGAAAAAAATAAAAACTGCGTGAATATTTACAATAAAACAAAGTTACAAAGTGGCGAGCCAGGTGAAGACAAATTAAACTTAAGCGAAATAATTAAAGTGAACGCAATCAGGCGAGGGCAGGAGACAAGGCCCCGCGTGGCTAGGCCCCGCGTTGTAAAGTTCCAACCTGGACATCGATTCTCATGCTCGCTGCTACTCAACTGACATCCCTACGAGAGAGAGAGGCTCTACCTTGGTAAACAACAACCACCACAACCACCACCACAACGATGAGAATTTCTCACCTCGGAGTTCAGTGCAAGCGCGCACACGGCAGCTTCCTGTTGCCTCGCGACAGCAGGAAGTAGTATGACGTCACTTCCCTCCCACGAGCTGCTCTGTAACTGAATAAATTATGTTAATGAGGCCTGCCCATATGTCGAGGGATGGGGGCGTGGGCGCTGAACCCATCGCAATAAACTCGCGACGGCTTTAACGGACACATTATGTTAATGAGCCACCAGTCACTGGGCGTAGCTTTGCCCAAATAAGGATTGCCACTATATCCTTAGTTTTTTCGGTAAAGTCACGTTGAAGGGAAACAACAAAATAATAATATATATAAAACAATAAAAAATTCTCACGACGTTTCGACCATAACTCAAACGGTCGTCTTCAGGTGTGTTGGTTTGCATAAATGTATTTTTAAACGGCGCATTTATTTATTTAAAAAAAACGTTAGCGCCACGCGGAGCGATTTGGCAGTTTATTTAGGACTAGTCCATCTATATTCTGAAAAGAGGAGGGGGGAGACGAAATTTTATAATCTATGCTGTCTGAAAGCCACTGTAAGCGTGAACAATCAATTAAGACCTGAAATGGTTTATCAAATCTTTCCAATGATTGCTGAGATAGAATCCATCTTCTCGGTTGAAATTGTCTCTGTGCTTGTATATGTGGATAGCCTCATGAACAAATCTCTCATGGAAACTCAAGCACGTACACCAAGCTCTTAGGGCTAATGGTTACTCCGACTATACAATCCGCAAAGCTGTTACTCAAACCATGAAGAAGAACCCTCTTGAGGAGCCTTTCAAAACCATCATTTTACCCTACATTGCGGGGATCACAAAAAAAGATCTCCAAAATCTTAAATAAACACAAGATCCAGGTCCGTTTCAACACATTACATAAAATCCGTGATCTGGTTCCATCTGTAAAAGATGTGATTCCGGACATACAATACCCTGGTGTCTACAAACTAAGTTGCCTCTGTGGTAGTAGTTACATTGGAGAAACCAAACGCCATGTCTCGGACCGCATTCGTGAACACAAAGCAGACCTTAAACACGGTAGGACCAACACCTCGGCCGTGGCAGATCATTGTTCTAATTCAGTAGGCTCACATGCCATTGACTTTTCCAAGACAGAGGTTCTTTGTAAGCCATCTGGCTTCCATGAGAGATTTGTTCATGAGGCTATCCACATATACAAGCACAGAGACAATTTCAACCGAGAAGATGGATTCCATCTGAGCAATCATTGGAAAGATTTGATAAACCATTTCAGGTCTTAATTGATTGTTCACGCTTACAGTGGCTTTCAGACAGCATACATTATAAAATTTCGTCTCCCCCCTCTTTTCAGAATATAGATGGACTAGTCCTAAATAAATTGCCAAATCGCTGCGCGTGGCGCTAACGTTTTTTTTTAGATAAATAAATGTGCCATTTAAAAATAAATGTATGCAAACCAACACACCTGAAGACGACCGTTTGAGTTATGGTCGAAACGTCGTGAGAATTTTTTATTGTTTTATATATATTTTATTATTTTGTTGTTTCCCTTCAACGTGACTTTACCGAAAAAACTAAGAATATGAATTACTGCAGTCACGAAAGCTTTAAATCAAAATTTAATCGCCTCTACGGGGAGGGTTTTCACATAACTTTAAGATCCTTCAACAAACTCCGGGATAAGAAAGCTCAGCTGATCGAGTCTCTCACCTTCCTGAAGAGATGCTGCGACTCTGGGGTAATACCAATCGCATTTACACTGACCTCTGCTGCTGTAACTTCTTCTAATGTGAAACGAATTCTTTTCAAAACTAGCTTAGCTCTTATCTCAGAAAAAATCAGACTTATACGCACCAAACTAGATCAGTTAGACAAGTCACTCTACAAATCACACTTATCATTGACGGCAACAATGTCCACATCGGATTGGGAACATGTAGACAATATGACTGCCTCTTCAGCTGCTACTATGTCGACCAAATGTAAGGAAAACCTGATTTCCAAATTTAACCTCCTCTTCAACAAAAGACCGGACCCACACACCAAAAAGTTAGACGTTAATAAAGTCGTAATTAATCGCAGTAACAGTTCTATTTCCGATGGTCTGAAATCCGTTTTAGCTAAAGGTCTAAACTTTGCAGTCACACCTAAACACATACCAGTTAATGATATAATTGCCCAAGTAGACGTTGCTCTCAGGGGCCTGGGTCACATCGCTGCAGACGTAGCAAGATCTGAAATCGCTGCAACCCTCAAAAACGCTAAGATGCCAGCTAGCAACCTCAGCAAATATGAGCGTTTTGAATTATATAAATTTAAAAAGAGGAATGATATTGTAGTCCTCTCAGCTGACAAAGGCAATGCTACTGTCATCATGGATAAAATAGAATACAACAACAAAATTAAATAATTACTCGACGATGGTAGTTATACAAAAATAAAAAGAGATCCCACCAACAGCCTCGTCACACAAACCAACAAAATAATTTCTGATTCAACCACATTAATTGATCAATCTAAACAGTTTTCGTTGAAACCTTCTGCTGCCAGGCCACCACGATTATACGGCTTACCAAAAATACATAAAGTAGATACACCCCTTCGTCCCATAGTCTCTACTATCGGCTCCCCCACCTACAAACTAGCTCGTTTTTTGTCTGAAATCCTGCGTCCTTTCACTGGAAAGACCACCTCTGCGGTACAAAAATTTTACTCACCTGGTATCGACAATCAAGGGTATTTCCCTGTCCCCAGACGACCTGCTTGTCAGTTTTGATGTAGTTTCCTTATTCACCAAGGTACCTGTACCTGACACCATTGCAATCATTGAAGACTTGGTTCATCAAGGACTAAACACTGAGGTACCCCCCCTGGTGAGACACTGTTTAACCAATACATACTTCACTTGGAATGGAACTTTCTACAAACAAACTGAGGGCACCCCAATGGGCTCCCCCCTTTCTCCAGTTATAGCTAACATTTTCATGGAGAAATTTGAGACTGACGCCATCCAGACTGCCACTCTGCGCCCAACCTTATGGAAGAGGTACGTGGATGACACTTTTGTCATCTGGCCACATGGCCGGCCTGCTCTAGACCAATTCTTCGACCACATCAATTCCATACACCCAGCCATCAGATTTACCATGGAAGTCGAAATAGATGGCAAGATACCTTTTTTGGATGTCCTAATTAAAAAGAGACCTGATGGTTCAATGAGCTACTCTGTCTACAGGAAAGCTACCCATACGGATGCTTATCTGAAACCGGATTCCCACCACCATCCATCACAGAAGAATTCTCTCATCAAGACTCTGTATCATAGAGCCCAATGCATATCCGACCAGGAACACATAAGCAGTGAACTCAAGCACGTACACCAAGCTCTTAGGGCTAATGGTTACTCCGACTATACAATCCGCAAAGCTATCACTCAAACCATAAAGAAGAACCCTCTTGAGGAGCCTTTCAAAACCATCACTTTACCCTACATTGCGGGGATCACAAAAAAGATCTCCAAAATCTTGAATAAACACAAGATCCAGGTCCGTTTCAACACATTACATAAAATCCGTGATCTGGTTCCATCTGTAAAAGATGTGATTCCGGACATACAATACCCTGGTGTCTACAAACGAAGTTGCCTCTGTGGTAGTAGTTACATTGGAGAAACCAAACGCCATGTCTCGGATCGCATTCGTGAACACAAAGCAGACCTTAAACACGGTAGGACCAACACCTCGGCCGTGGCAGATCATTGTTCTAATTCAGTAGGCTCACATGCCATTGACTTTTCCAAGACAGAGGTTCTTTGTAAGCCATCTGGCTTCCATGAGAGATTTGTTCATGAGGCTATCCACATATACAAGCACAGAGACAATTTCAACCGAGAAGATGGATTCTATCTGAGCAATCATTGGAAAGATTTGATAAACCATTTCAGGTCTTAATTGATTGTTCACGCTTACAGTGGCTTTCAGACAGCATACATTATAAAATTTCGTCTCCCCCCTCCTCTTTTCAGAATATAGATGGACTAGTCCTAAATAAACTGCGAAATCGCTGCGCGTGGCGCTAACGTTTTTTTTTAGATAAATAAATGTGCCGTTTAAAAATAAATTTATGCAAACCAACACACCTGAAGACGACCGTTTGAGTTATGGTGGAAACGTCGTGAGAATTTTTTATTGTTTTATATATTTTATTATTTTGTTGTTTCCCTTCAACGTGACTTTACCGAAAAAACTAAGAATATGAATTACTGCGGTCACGAAAGCTTTAAATCGAGGATTGCCACTGTAACAATATCGGCAGTGACACAAGCGGAGGTGACGTCACGCTCAAGAGCGCGGTGGACGGGGGAGGGGTGAATACCTTGGTGACATGACGTCACTACCGAGGTACACCTCCCCCTGGCGTTTAACGCCAGGGGGAGGTGTAGGGCCACCTTGTGCCACACAGGGGCAGCTGCCACTAGGGGGCGCCCTTCCATTGTTTGAGATGAGGTTCGATACGAAACACCGAGTTGCTGAGGCAATAAGGCAAGCGACTTATGATACCAGCCGCTCCTCCTGGGCAGGTTCGGTTATGTACGGTGCGAAATAAGTTCCAGATACACACACAGAGACTCACACAGATACACACACAGACTCATACAGATACACACACAGAGACTCACACAGATACACACACAGATACACACACAGAGACTCACACAGATACACACACACAGATACACACACACAGAGACTCACACAGATACACACACACAGATACACACACAGAGACTCACACAGATACACATACAGAGACTCACAGACACACACACACAGACTCACACAGAGACTCACAGACTCACACAGAGACCCATAGATTATCACGGTTGGCTAGGTATGGTGCGAAAGTTACAGATAAACAAGTTTGAGTCACGGGCCGTGGAAGTTGCCCGGGCGCGTGTTGCTACTGACAGTCGTTGAATACGGTTGGATAGACGCTGCTAGAGAGGCACAGACAAGACAGGCGGACAGACATAGACAAGAGGAACACAGAGACGACAGAGAGACACAGGCAGAGAGAAACACAGAGGCAAACAGATGACACAGACGGACAGGGACAGAGAGATGTTGAATCGAACACACTGAACTCGCTCCATTGAAAGAGATTCCTCGATCTTCGCAATGCCCGGAAGTCATTCTTATTCTTATTGATTTAATTGCGTGTGGTGTGTACGTGCAAGCAATGTGGGATATCGATGTACACAGATATGAACAAGATCAGCAGACAAGACGTCTTTAATTTAATCGGTCTCTCCACGAAACAAAGGAATGTTTAACTCGAAATATAAATCCCACGGCCTTCGTGCGAGTCCATAATTACTGCATTGCTTCAGTGCAAGCCAACTGTGGACCGGTTTTGGTGGACAATGTCTCAACAGCAGTGGGGCTTGCTTGAAGCCATGGTTGTGAACATCCAGACGTTAATCAGCAAGGAGCATTTCTAGTCTGAGTTCGACAAAATCTACGTCAACACGTAAGACAAAATTATAATTCGTGTTGTAGAGAATGTATTTCCTCTACGTGTAACTTTAAGGTGGTATGTCTTGTAACTGATGAATGATCCGAGTGTGCTTCCTACGTCAAAGACAATGAGTTGCTCCAGATGCTTCCTGAAACACAAAAATACCGTTTGACCTGTATCACAAGAACAACGGGTCTCACCTGAGTTCTCTGTACAGGTTACTTCCAAAACACACACACACTTTGTCCTAACATCACTTATTCAATGTTTGACCCTTATAAAAAATAAAGTGATGCATGTACACACAAAATCAGACAAGTGTTCATTCTAAATTTCGATTTAAAGCTTCCGTGACTGCAAGGATTCATCTTAAGTCACGTAGAATGAGAATAAATTAATAAATTAATAAAACAACACAATAAAGCAATTTATATGACCAGTCTATTTCTATGACCAGTCACAAGCTAATCACTCAGCTATTTCAATGCTAAATTCTCCTGTTTTATATGTAAACCCCTTTGTCAAGGTGCCTCACTTCTCTAAACCAGCTTAAAATACGCTACGAATCTTAACAACGTTCATTGAAGCTCTGTCGTCCCGACAGGTTTGTTCCTTTCACCTGAAGGCCACTTGTGTTGTGGCCGAAACGTCGTGAGAATTTGATTGTTATATTTTTTTATTAATTTATTATTTTATTCTCATTCTACGTGGTGACTTTACCGAAAGAACCAAAGAAGATGTTCATTCTAAATTATTGACAGGAATTTTAACAATATTTAATTACTGCAGTGAAATCTACTGCATCAGATAACATCTGATTAAAAAGCTATTTTAAAAAATATGCACCGTCTGCTTAACAGTGGATGTAAAACATACTATTGTCATTCAAAACGAGTAGGCCATTGCATGCTGGCGAATTCTAAACAGCGACAAATTACACAACTGAGATGAAACATCAATCATCGCCCCCTACTGACAGCCTCTTGTTCACATACTCTTTGATTCTTTCAGTAAAGTCACGTAGGTAGAAAAAATAATAATATATCACGACGTTTCGATCGTAACACAAGCGGTCATCCTCAGGCGGAAAACAAAATAAATGCAGGCCGGTGCAGGGCCACCACCCTGTGCAACACAGGGGCAGCTGCTACTTGGGGATGCTCTTCGAGTGTTTCAGACAAGATACAAAACTCCGAGTTGCCGAGGCGATTAAACAAGCACCGAGTAAATGCAATTATGATAACATAGTGAATGCTTGGAGGCTTCTTGGCTCTCGCTCCTGGTCAGAGATCTCCCCAACCCACAGGTCCACAAAGACTGGCCGCTCGCTCTTACTCTGCAGGTTGAACCTAGGAATTGAGTGTTCAACTTCACATTCTAGTCATTAAAGGCCTGTGACAAAGGTGCATCTATTGTAGCGACATCGTCTTTGGCTTACACATCTACCGGGTCTCCACTTGACTTTGTATTGTCTAGGAGCAAGTCCACCCACACCTCCACTTCCACAAACTGCTGAGAGTTGCCTCACTCTGCCTCACAGTCAGAATTCTCCTCCTGCTTCACGATGTGAAGGTCCCATTTTGGAGTTGAATCTTCATCTTCACATTTTACCTTCACTTCTTCACTCTTCACCATCACTTCTTCACATTTCACCATCACCTCTTCATATTTCACCTTGATACCTTTAAAAGTGCCCAAGCTGGGATTTTCGTCCGGTTCTTGTTTCATGAGGGATGGGTTCATTGCGGCACTTTGACTTTCACAAGCTGATTTCAGACTCCACTCCTTGTGGATCTTCTGATGCTTTTGTGTTTTCTGGTGTACTTGAAGATGTAGTTTCTGTGCAAACGCCTTCCTGCACAGAGTGCACCTGAAGGGTTTCTCTCCCGTGTGTGTTCTCTGGTGTACTTGAAGATTTGATGAATCTGCAAACGGCTTCCCGCACAGAGTACACTTGAAGGGTTTCGCTCCCGTGTGTGTTCTCTGGTGTACTTGAAGATTTGATGAATGTGCAAACGCCTTCCCGCACAGAGTGCACCTGAATGGTTTCTCTCCCGTGTGTGTTCTCTGGTGTTTTTAAGAGCAGATGACCGTGAAAATGCCTTCCCACAAACACTGCACTTGAAGGGTTTCTCTCCCGTGTGTGTTCTCTGGTGTGTTACAAGAGCAGATGACTGTGCAAATGCCTTCATGCACACACTGCACTTGAAGGGTTTCTCTCCCGTGTGTGTTCTCTGGTGTACTTGAAGATGTGGTGACTGTGCAAACGCGATCCCGCACACAGTGCACCTGAAGGGTTTCTCTCCCGTGTGTGTTCTCTGGTGTTTTTTAAGAGCAGATGACCATGAAAATGCCATCCCACAAACACTGCACTTGAAGGGTTTCTCTCCCGTGTGTGTTCTCTGGTGTGTTTTAAGAGCAAATGAACCTGAAAATGTCTTCCCACAAACACTGCACTTGAAGGGTTTCTCTCCCGTGTGTGTTCTCTGGTGTGTTTTAAGAGCAGATGATGTGCAAACGCCTTCCCACACACAGTGCACTTGAAGGGTTTCTCTCCCGTGTGTGTTCTCTGGTGTGTTTTAAGAACAAATGAACCTGAAAATGTCTTCCCACAAACACTGCACTTGAAGGGTTTCTCTCCCTTGTGTGTTCTCTGGTGTATTACAAGATTATATGACTGTGTAAACGCCATCCCGCACATCGTGCACCTGAAGGGTTTCTCTCCCGTGTGTGTTCTCTGATGGTTCTGAAAAACGGATGTCCATGCAAATGCCTTGTTACACACAGTACATTTGAAGGGTTTCTCTCCTGTGTGACTTCTCTGGTGCCGTGTCAGATTTCCAGTCCGGTCCGTGATGTATGCACGCTGGTCACATTGTTGACTTGTCGTACCGAGGTGTGCTGACTGCCTTTGCTCCATCAGAACAATTCTGCAGAGGAAGCGTCAGCTGCAGACAGAAAAAAATAATATCCACACCATCTACACGTCAGGTACAGAGGAATGCACATGTGACTTACACGTCTATACTTATTAATATATTTATGATGTAGTGAAAAAGTTTCCCAAATTCATCAGATTTGATGAACGTGCAAACGCCTTCCCGCACAGAGTGCACCTGAAGGGTTTCTCTCCACGGGCTGTTATGGCACACAATGAGAGGGAAAATGTCATTAATATGCCTGGAAGCCTTCATATCTTCAAGATGAATGTTAACCCAAAACTCTAAGCACACAATTTTGGCTGTCTGACTACAAAAGGAATATTTATGAAAGCTAAATTCAGCTGACATAGCAAAGGGTGTTGAAAACAATACTATTTGTGTTATGCAGAAATTAACGTTCAATCGCAACTTAGAGGTGTGAATCCAGGCTCAGATGTCCTTGAATGCTGGGGATGAACAGTTCCGACTTCAGCTGCATGTGTGTGCTGTGTTAACTTCCTGTTTCCATTCGTATAAAGAGTTCCAGGGGAAAAAAAAATAAACTATTGTTTTGATATAACCTCCGTGTGCAATAGAGTTAATAGACTATACTACAAACACAAACTTGACACTGTCACACACTGCCATGAGTAAACAGGTGGTGGTGTGACCAGCACCATGCCTGGCCACCTTCATCTGCTCAGCATTAATTCTTCCTCACTCCACCAAGTAATGAATCGAGGATCAATCAACATAGCCGAGGCTATCCGTGTCTCTGTCTCTCTCTTTCCCCGTGGTGAAGGTGTTCCCCTCCACACATTCAGAGTCAACAGCAGCACGCGCTTAGCGTCTTTGACCGATAGATACATTGACGCACGTATTGTTGGTTCTTTCAGTAAAGTCACGTAGATAGAAAATAAAAATAACAGATTAAATTCAATAAGATAAAGACCACTTGTGTTGCGATCGAAACCTCGTGGGTTTTTTGCTTTATTTTCAATTTTTTATTTTATTGTTATTTTCATTTAATTTTCTATCTACGTGACTTTACCGAAAGAACCAAGAATATTAATTCCTGCAGTCACCAAAGTTTTAAGTCAAAACATTCACACACGTTGACAAAGCCTCACCTTGTGTTGTTGTGGGCAGGTCGCTTCTGATAACAAGAGCGGTATAGCAGCTCAAGCGGGCTTGGTCTGGTAACAAAAGAAAATAAAAACTGCGTGAATATTGACAATAAAACAAAGTTACTAAGTGGCGAGCCGGGTGAAGACAAATTAAACTTAAGCGAGATAATTAAAGTTAACGCAATCAGGCGAGGGCAGGAGGCAAGGCCACGCGTGGCTAGGCCCCGCGTTGTAAAGTTCCAACCTGGACATCGATTCCCATGCTCGCTGCTACTCAACTGACATCCCTACGAGAGAGAGGCTCTACCTTGGTAAACAACAACAACAACAACCACCACCACCACAACGACCACCACCACAACGATGAGAATTTCTCACCTCGGATTTCAGTGCAAGCGCGCACACGGCAGCTTCCTGTTGCCTCGCGACAGCAGGAAGTAGTATGACGTCACTTCCCTCCCACGTGCGGCTGTGACTGATTAAATTATGTTAATGAGGCCGGCCCATATGTCGAGGGATGGGGGCATGGGCGCTGAACCCGTCGCAATAAACTCACGACAGCTTTAACGGACACATTATGTTAATCAGCCACCAGTCACTGGGCGTAGCTTTGCCCAAATAAAGATTGCCACTGGAACGATATCGGAAGTGACCCAAGCGGAGGTGACGTTACGCTCAAGAGCGCGGTGGACGGGGGTCGGGGTGAATACCTTGGTGACATAACGTCACTAGCGAGGTACACCTCCCCCTGGCGTTTCACGCCGATGAAGTAATGCAGAGTGGTGACGTCACAGAGTTGGAGTTGATTTAGATTCATTTTTCATTGCTCCCTCCCTTGGGTGTGTGAGCTCAGCAACAACGTGAACATTATTGTGTATACACTGTGTGTGTGTGTACACTGTGTGTGTACACTGTGTGTGTGTGTGTACACTGTGTGTGTACACTGTGTGTGTGTATACACTGTGTGTGTACACTGTGTATACACCGTGTGTCGCTGTGTGTCGCTGTGTCACTGTGTGTGTGTACACTGTGTGTATATATACAGTGTGTGTACCCTGTGTACACTTTGTGTATATACAGTGTACCCTGTGTGTACACTGTGTATATACTGTATGTACACTGTGTGTACAGTGTGTGTGTACACTGTGTGTGTACAGTGTGTACACTGCGTGTGTACACTGTGTATACTGTGTGTACACTATGTGTGTGTACACTGTGTGTGTACACTGTGTATACTGTGTGTGTATACACTGTGTGTGTATACTCTGTGTGTGTACACTGTTTGTGTCCGCATTGAACCAAACCCCCGGCAAGGCCATCTACTTAGTGACGAGAGAAAATTCACATGAAATGTCCTTTTCAATGAAGTCTTCCAGATGTAAATTGATACAAGCTTTTAATGAAGAAATAAAATCATCTAATTCAAAACACAACACAATTCAAAGATGTTTCATTTTAAAACTTCAAAACGGAGCATGGGGTACTTGCGTGAATGCGTCCTTCGTGTGCAAATGTTGTGACTTTCCTGGCCTGAAGGCCGTCAATGTGATGGACTATTATTGGTGCACAGCGTCTCAACAACAGCAGTGGAGTTTGCTTCAACCGATAGGTACGAACATCCAGACGTGAATGAGCAAGGTGAATTTCTAGTCCCAGTTATACAAAATCTACGTCAACACGTAAGACAAAACTACAATTCGTGTTGTAGAGAATGTACCTCCTCATATACGTGTAACTTTTAAGTGGTATGCCTTGTAACTGATGAATGATCCGAGCGTGCTCCCTATTTCAAAGACAATGAGTTTCTCCAGAGGCCGACGCTTCGTGAAACACAAAAGTACCCTTTGACCTGCATCACAAGAACAACGGGTCTCACCTGAGTTCTCTGTACAGGTTACTTCCAAACACACACACACACTTTGTCCTAACATCACTTAATCTAGATTTGACCCTCAGACAAAATGTTACATGCACACGCACAATCAGACAAGTATTCATTCTAAATTATTGACAGGCATTTTAATAAAATTGAATTACTGCAGTGAAATAGACTGCATCAGGTTACATTGTATTAACAAAAAGCTATTTTTAAAAAGATATGCGCCGTCTGCTTAACAGTGTATGTACAACGTACTATTGCCATTTGCATGCTGGCATCTCGGTCAAAATTGATAACATTCTAAACATTACCTACAAAGTCACGTAGAAGGGAAATAATAAGATAATAAAATAATCAAATAAAAATTCTCACGACGTTTCGGCTTCTTGCGAACGTCGTGAGAATTTTATTTATGTTTAATTTTTATTATCTTATTATTTCCCTTCTACGTGACTTTACCGAAAGAACCAAGACGAAGAATCCCTGCATTCACGAAAGCTTTAAATAGAAAAATTACCTACAAACTCCACAACCAAGATGCCAAATCAACCAACACCCGCTACTGACAGGATCTTGTTCACATGCAGGCCGGTGCAGGGCCACCACCTTGTACCACACAGGGGCAGCTGCTACTTGGGGATGCTCTTCGAGTGTCTGAAACGGGATACAAAACTCCGAGTTGCTGAGGTAATCTTGATTTGAAGTTTGTGACTGCAGGGATCCATACTCCTTGGTTCTTTCGGTAAAGTCACGTAGGGGCGATTAAGCAGGCACCATATAAATGCAATTGATAAAATAGTGAATGCTGGGGAGCTTATTGGCTCTCGCTCCTGGTTAGAGATCAACCCAACCCACAGGTCCACAAAGACTGGCCGCTCTTACTCTGCAGGTTGAACCTAGGACCTGAGTGTTCAACTTCGCATTCTTTTCATTAAAGGCCTGTGACAAAGGTGCATCTATTGTAGCGACATCGTCTCTGGCTTACACATCTACCAGGTCTCCACTTGACTTTGTATTGTCTCGGAGAGTCCACCCACACCTCCACTTCCACAAACTGCTGGGAGTTGCCTCACTCTGCCTCAGTCAGAATTCTCCTCCTGCTTCACGATGTAAAGGTCCCATTTTGCAGTTGAATCTTCATCTTCACATTTTACCTTCACTTCTTCGCTCATCACTTCTTCCCTCTTCATCATCACCTCTTCATATTTCACCTTGATAACTTTAAAAGTGTCCAAGCTGGGATTTTCTTCCGGTTCTTGTTTCATGAGGGATGGGCTCATTGCGGCACTTTGACTTTCACAAGCTGATTTCAGACGCCACTCCTTGTGGATCTTCTGATGCTTGTGTGTTCTCTGGTGTACTTGAAGATTTGATGAATTTGCAAATGCCTTCCCAGACACACTGCACTTGAAGGGTTTCTCTCCCGTGTGTGTTCTCTGGTGTGTTTTAAGAGCAGATGAAACTGAAAAAGTCTTCCCACACACACTGCACTTGAAGGGTTTCTCACCCGTGTGTGTTCTCTGGTGTCTTTGAAGATGAGATGAATCTGAAAATGCCTTCCCACACACACTGCACTTGAAGGGTTTCTCTCCCGTGTGTGTTCTCTGGTGTCTGTGAAGAGTAGATGAATCTGAAAATGCCTTCCCACACACACTACACTTGACGGGTTTTTCTCCCGTGTGTGTTCTCTGGTGTGTTTTAAGAGCAGATGACTGTGAAAATGCCTTCCCACACACAGTGCACCTGAAGGGTTTCTCTCCCGTGTGTGTTCTCTGGTGGGTCTCAAGAACTGATGGCCATGCAAATGCTTTGTCACACACAGTGCACTTGAAGGGTTTCTCTCCTGTGTGAGTTCTCTGGTGCTGTGTCAAATTTCCAGTCCGATCCGTGCTGTATGCAAGCCGGTCGCATTGTTGACTTGTCGTACCGAGCTGCTGAGCTGAGGGCCTTTGCTCCATCAGACCAGCCTCAGCTGCAGACAGAAAATAAGAATATCCACACCATCTACACGTCAGTATCGAGCCATGGAGGAATTAATATATACAGTCACACGTGACTTACACGTCTATATTCATTCATATATTCATGACTAGCTGTACTACCCGGCTTCGCCTGGGACTTGGATCCCACGTCCGGTCGCATTTGTCTCCCCAGTGGCGATGTTCACACCACAACAGTTACTCGTTTAAGGCTGAGTCGACCTAGGGGAGGCCCAGAAGCGGTTCAAATAATCATCACCGGTGGTGGCCGTGAACGGGAATCAAACTCGGGTCGCCGGGTTCGTAGCGTAGTGTAGCGCTAACCGCTACACTACAATGAGTTACGCTTCCACACACAGACACACACAGACACACACAGATACACACACACAGACACACAGACACACACACACTGACACACACACACACAGACACAAACAGACACACACACACAGACACACACAGACAACGCTAACCACTGCACTACAATGCGTGACGCTTCCACATGCGAGGGTCACGTGACAGATTTGACGTCATAGCTCACTTGCCGTCCAAAAAATCTATACATTATTGAGCTCCCCCCCCCAAAAACAACACAAAAGTGTATTTGTATAATGTTTACACGGTGTCCAGTCTGGAAAGTACCCACATGGCAAATTTCCAGTTTGTTGCATGTCGGGAAGTACACTAAACATTTTGAACAGACAACACACACAATCACAACCTTGCATAATTTTATATATATGGAGGTATGCAGTAAGAGCCAATTTGTTAATCCATTGCCGGACGAGGGTCTCCCCACGCCGCCCCGGGTCGTGATTTGACCATACTTCACCACGCTCGTCCGTGTGGCGGCTTGGTGGAGGAGGGTAGCGCAGACGTGGGAGCGTAGTGACATTGTACTCTACAATGGATGTTGCCCCCACCGCTCCTATGCCGCTCACCAACGTTGCAGAGTCCCGCAGCCGCCTAAAACAACAACAACAACAAAGTCCCATCACAAGGGAGAAACACACAAATAGAGATTCACTTCGAGTACACTCACCACCACGTAGCTGTCAACCCACTATCAATCAGTGCCCCTACCTTATTACAGATCAATTCAGACCGTATCTGCCACCACGGGTCTTTATAAATATCAACGTTCGTCCTACGGAGTCCCATCACAATGTAGAAACACAAACAAACAGACAATATTGTTACTAAAGAATGTTTTTTTTGCCCGTATTGAAACGGCTGTACCCCGTATGGTCGTGAAAACTCAATGTCTCTGTAGAAGAATACGGGGTAAACCGTACGGGTTATGACAGCTGTGATGCATCAAAAGATAACTTGACCCGTGGTTGTGTTACCTCGTTTAACCAAAGGCTTCAAACTCGCGTGGAACAGCCCAAAACCCAAAGACGGGTATATCACGAGAGAAAAAACCCCTACATATTTACCAATAACACTGCCCTTAAAAGTAAATACGGTAGTAAATAATCGGGCAATGGCCCTTTTTCATAACGCCTCTGTGACTGACGATTGTATTTCAGCCTTTCTTCTTACGACTGCTGCCTGTGTATCTTACTGTGAAAACAGTTCCACAAGGCATGTATAAATGTTTATTTTCTTTGTGACAGACTAGGCCCGAGACGCCAGGGAGGGCCTGAATGGCCTGGATTGCCTACCGAGAAGGAGACGCCTTCCCCGGCGGGGAGCAACCACAGCCTGCGGTGTCACCGCCGCAAAGGGGATCACACAACACCGGATTTTTTTTTGTGGTCAAAATTTTAAAACCAAAACACCCACTTACCGGTTCGCGTGAGTTCAATCCTGCTCACGAGTTTTAAGGGGCGAGAGGAATTGTTCGTGCAAGTTTAGGGTGGGGTGGGTGGGGGTGGGGAGTCGTTATGTTCTGAACAGTTTAGAAGCGTCCTGGGAGCCGCGCTTGAGGCGTCAGCCATTGGCACTTGGGAGCTACCACTCCCAGCGAAGGGTTGACGCTCAAACTATCAATCTTATACTTTGACTTCCATCACATAATTTGAATCGTATTTACTCAAACAATATATGCTGAATGATCTACTGTGATAGTCACGGTCGCTCCGTCATTGTATTGCTGTTGTAGATGTATATATTTATATATTTTAAAAAATATTACCGCGTCTGCGACCCCCCCCCCCTATTTAAAGCGGTAAGTTGGTTCGTTCCAAATGATGACGTTCACACAACGGGATCAAAGTTCGGAACGCTCTTGCAGAATTGTACAAACATTTAACTCCGAAAGTTATCGCGATATGGCGACACTACGATATTACCTAATCATATCCAACATAAGCGTATCGTACAATTTGTTTCCACACGGCACGTGCACACTCAAAGCACTTGCAATTCAAATTTCTATTTAAAGCTTTCGTGACTGCAGGGATTCATCTTCTTGGTTATTTCGGTAAAGTCACCACGTAGAATGGAAACAATAAAATAATAAAGAAAAATATTTTGATCCCCTGCTGATTTTGTACGTTTGCCCACTGACAAAGAAATGATCAGTCTATAATTTTAATGGTAGATTTATTTGAACAGTGAGAGACAGAATAACAACAAAATCCAGAGAAACGCATGTCAAAAATGTTGTAAATTGATTTGCATTTTAATTAGTGAAATGAGTATTTGACCCATCAGAAAGATTTCTGGCTCCCAGGTGTCTATGTGTACACTGTGTGTGTACACTATTTGTATACACTGTGTGTGTACACTGTGTGTGTACACTGTATACAGTGTGTGTGTGTACACTGTGTGTATACACTGTGTGTGTACACTGTGTGTGTATAGACTGTGTGTGTGTCACTGTGTGTACACTGTGTGTCACTGTGTCACTGTGTGTGTGTGTACACTGTGTGTGTGTACACTGTGTGTATGTACACTGTGTATACCCTGTGTGTACACTGTGTGTGTACACTGTGTGTGTGTACACTGTGTGTGTATACACTGTGTGTGTACCCTATGTGTGTACGCTGTGTGTGTACACAGTGTGTATACACTGTGTGTGTGTGTACACTGCGTATGTGCACACTGTGTATAAATTGTGTGTGTACACTGTGTGTGTACACTGTGTGTGTACTGTGTGTGTACATTGTGTACATTGTGTATACACTGTGTGTGTACACTGTGTGTGTACACTGTGTGTGTGTACACTGTGTGTGTACGCTGTGTGTGTGTACACTATGTGTATACACTGTGTGTGTGTACACTGCGTATGTGTACACTGTGTGTATAAATTGTGTGTACAGTTTGTGTGTACACTGTGTGTGTACACTGTGTGTGTGTACACTGTGTGTGTACATTGTGTACATTGTGTGTGTACACTATGTGTGTGTGGACATTGTGTGTGTGTACACTGTGTACAGACACTGTGTGTGTACACTGCGTATGTGTACACTGTGTGTACAGTGTGTGTACACTGTGTGTGTACACTGCGTATGTGTACACTGTGTGTGTACAGTTTGTGTACACTGTGTGTGTGTACATTGTGTGTGTACATTGTGTGTGTACACTGTGTGTGTGTACACTGTGTGTACACTGTATACACTGTGTGTGTGTACACTGTGTATACCCTGTGTGTCACTGTGTGTACACTGTGTGTGTGTATATATACAGTGTGTACCCTGTGTGTGTACACTGTATGTACACCGTGTGTACACTGTGTGTGTACACTGTGTATACCCTGTGTGTGTGTACACTGTGTGTGTACACTGTGTATACACTGTGTATGTGTACACTGTGTGTGTACACTGTGTGTGTACATTGTGTGTGTACACTGTGTGTACACTGTGTGTATACACTGTGTGTGCACACTGTGTATGTACACTGTGTGTGTGTACACTGTGTGTGTACACTATTTGTATACACTGTGTGTGTGTACACTGTGTGTGTAAACTGTGTGTTTGTACACTGTGTGTGTGTATACACTGTTTGTGTTCGCATTGAACCGAACCCCCGGCAAGGCCGTCTACTTAATGACGAGAGAAAATTCACACGAAATGTCCTTTTCAATGAAGTCTTCCAGATGTAAATTGATACAAGCTTTTAATGAAGAAATAGAAATCATCTAATTCAAAACACAACACAATTCAAAGATGTTTCATTTTAAAACTTCAAAACGGAGCATGGCGTACTTGCGTGAATGGGTCCTTCGTGTGTAAATGTTGTGACTTTCCTGGCCTGAAGGCCGTCAATGTGTTGGACCCTTATTGGTGCACAGCGTCTCAACAACAGCAGTGGGGTTTGCTTCAACCGATGGATACGAACATCCAGACGTGAATCAGCAAGGAGCATTTCTAGTCCTAGTTAGACAAAATCTACGTCAACACGTAAGACAAAACTACAATTCGTGTTGTAGAGAATGTACCTCCTCCTATACGTGTAACTTTCAAGTGGTATGCCTTGTAACTGATGAATGATCCGACCGTGCTCCCTATTTCAAAGACGATGAGTTGCTGCAGAGGCAGATGCTTCATGAAACACAAAAGTACCCTTTGACCTGCATCACAAGAACAACGGGTCTCACCCGAGTTCTCTGTACAGGTTACTTCCAAACACACACACACTTTGTCCTAACATCACTTAATCAATATAGATTTGAACACTTAATCAATGTTTGACCCTCATAGACAAAATGTAACATGTACACGCACAATCAGACAAGTATTCATTCTTAATTATTTACAGGCATATTAACAAAATTGAATTACTGCAGTGAAATATCCTGCATCAGGTTACATCGTATTAACAAGAAGCTATTTTAAAAATACGCACCGTCTGCTTAACAGTGGATGTAAACATACTATTGTGTCATTCAAAACGAGTCGGCCATTGCATGCTGGCGAATTCTAAACATTAGCGACAAATTACAAAACTGAGATGAAACATCAATCATTGCCCCCTACTGACAGCCTCTTGTTCACATACTCTTTGGTTCTTTCAGTAAAGTCACGTAGGTAGAACAAATAATAATAGATCACGACGTTTCGATCGTAACACAAGCGGTCGTCCTCAGGCGGAAAAAAAATGCAGGCTGGTGCAGGGCCACCACCCTGTGCCACACAGGGGCAGCTGCTACTTGGGGATGCTCTTCGAGTGTTTCAGACGAGATAGAAAACTCCGAGTTGCCGAGGCGATTAAGCAAGCACCGAGTAAATGTAATTATTATAACATAGTGAATGCTTGGGGGCTTCTTGGCTCTCATTCCTGGTCAGAGATCTCCCCAATCCACGGGTCCACAAAGACTGGCCGCTCGCTCTTACTCTGCAGGTTGAACCTAGGAATTGAGTGTTCAACTTCACATTCTTTTCATTAAAGGCCTGTGACAAAGGTGCATCTATTGTAGCGACCGTCTCAAGCTTACACACATATCGGTTCTCCATTTGACTTTGTATTGTCTAGGAGCAAGTCCACCTACACCTCCACTTCCATGAATTGCTGGGAGTTGCCTCGCTCTGCCTCAGTCAGAATTCTCCTCCTGCTTTACGTTGCCTCCATCAATGTGAAGGTCCGATTCTGGAGTTGAATCTTCATCTTCACATTTCACCATCACCTCTTCATATTTCACCTTGATACCTTTAAAAGTGTCCAAGCTGGGATTTTCTTCCGGTTCGTGTTTCATGAGGGATGGGCTTATTGTGGCACTTTGACTTTCACAAGCTGATTTCAGACTCCACTCCTTGCAGATCTTCTGATGCTTCTGTGTTCTCTGGTGTACTTGAAGATTTTATGAATGTGCAAACGCCTTCCTGCAGAGTGCACCTGAAGGGTTTCTCTCCTGTGTGTATTCTCTGGTGTGTTACAAGAGGAGATGACTTTGCAAACGCCTTCCCACACACACTGCACTTGAAGGGTTTCTCTCCCGTGTGTGTTCTCTGGTGTACTTTAAGATGTGGTGACTGTGAAAACGCCTTCCCGCACAGAGTGCACTTGAAGGGTTTCTCTCCCGTGTGTGTTCTCTCGTGTACTTCAAGATGTGATGACTGTGCAAACATCATCCCGCACAAAATGCACCTGAAGGGTTTCTCTCCTGTGTGTGTTCTCTGGTGTATTTTAAGAACAGATGACTGTGCAAATGCCTTCCCACACACAGTGCACTTGAAGGGTTTCTCTCCTGTGTGTGTTCTCTGGTGTTTTTTAAGAACAGCTGACTGTGAAAATGCCTTCCCACACACAGTGCACTTGAAGGGTTTCTCTCCCGTGTGTGTTCTCTGGTGTCTTTGCAGATTTGATGAATGTGCAAACGCCTTCGCACACATCGTGCACCTGAAGGGTTTCACTCCCGTGTATGTTCTCTGGTGTGTTACAAGAGCAGATGAACGTGCAAATGCCTTCCCACACACAGTGCACTTGAAGGGTTTCTCTCCCGTGTGTGTTCTCTGGTGTCTTTGCAGATTTGATGAATGTGCAAACGCCTTCGTACACATCGTGCACCTGAAGGGTTTCACTCCCGTGTATGTTCTCTGGTGTGTTACAAGAGCAGATGAACGTGCAAATGCCTTCCCACACACAGTGCACTTGAAGGGTTTCTCTCCTGTGTGAGTTCTCTGGAGGGTCTGAAGAACTGATGGCCATGCAAATGCCTTCCCAGACACAGTGCACTTAAAGGGTTTCTCTCCTGTGTGTGTTCTCTGGTGTACTTGAAGATGTGGGGACTGTGAAAATGCCTCCCCACACACACTGCACTTGAAGGGTTTATCTCCCGTGTGTGTTCTCTGGTGTTCTACAAGAGTAAATGAACGTGCAAACGCCTTCCCACACACACTGTACTTGAAGGGTTTCTCTCCTGTGTGAGTTCTCTCGTGCCGTGTCAAATCTCCAGTACGATCCGTGCTGTATGCACGCTGGTCGCATTGTTGCTTTGTAGTACCGAGCTGCGCTGAGTGCATTTGCTCCATCAGACCAATTCTGCGGAGGAAGCGTCAGAGGAAGCGTCAGCTGCAGACAGAAAAAAATAATATCCACACCATCTACACGTCAGTATCGAGGCACAGAGGAATGCATATATAGTCACATGTGACTTACACGTCTATATTCATGATGTAGTAAAAACGTTTCCCAAATTCATCACAGGGCTGTTATGGCACACAATGAGAGGGCAAATGGTCATAAACATGCCTGGAAGCCCTCGTATCTTCAAAATTAATGTTCACCCAAAACCCTAAGCACACAATTTCGGCTGTCTGGCTACAAAAGGAATATTTATGAGAGCTAAATTCAGCTGACATAGCAAAGGGTGTTGAAAACAATACTATTTGTGTTAAGCAGAAATTCATAAATTAATGTTCAATCACAACTTAGAGGTGTGAATCTAGGCTCAGATGTCCTTGAATGCTGGGATGAACAGTTCCGACTTCAGCTGAATGTGTGTGCTGTGTTAACTTCCTGTTTCCATTCTTATAAAGAGTTCCAGAGGAAAACAAAAATAAACTATTGTTACGCTATAACCTCCGTGTTCAACAGAGTTAATAGACGTTAATGCAAACACAAACTGTACACTGTCAATGGGTAAACAGGCAGTGGCGTGTCTAGAATCACGCCTGGCCACCTTCATCTGCATGGCATGAATGCTTCATCACTCCACCAAGTAATTGAGGATCAACGAACATAGCCGAGGCTAACTGGAGTTTGCGTGTCTCTCTCCATGGTGAGATGTTAACTACCTCACCTGGTGTACAGGAAGTCGTGGGTTCGATCCCGACCCTGACGCCTGCTGTATATTTGGAGTTTGCGTCACTCCGTTTAGCCTCTTTGACCGATAGACATTGACACACGTATTCTTGTTGATTTCGGTAAAGTTACGTAGATAGAAAATAACAATAACAGATAATACAATTACATTAAATAAAGACCACTTGTGTTGCGATCAAAACGACGTGAGTTGTTTTGCTTTATTTGCAATTATTTTTATTATTTTTATTTAATTTTCTATCTACGTGACTTTACCGAAATAACCAAGAATATTAATTCCTGCAGTCACCAAAGTTTTAAGTCAAACCATTCACACACGTTGACAAAGCCTCACCTTGTGTTGTTGTGGGCAGGTCGCTTCTGATAACAAGAGCGGTATAGCAGCTCAAGCGGGCTTGGCCTGGTAACAAAAGAACGAAAATAAAAACTGCGTGAATATTTACAATAAAACAAAGTTACAAAGTGGCGAGCCGGGTGAAGACAAATTAAACTTAAGCGAGATTATTAAAGTGAATGCAATCAGGCGAGGGCAGGAGGCAAGGCCCCGCGTGGCTAGGCCCCGCGCTGTAAAGTTCCAACCTGGACATCGATTCCCATGCTCGCTGCTACTCAATTGACATCCCTGAGAGAGAGAGAGAGGCTCTACCTTGGTAAACAACAACCACCACCACGACCACCAACACGATAATAATTTCTCACCTCGGATTTCATTGCAAGAGCGAAGCGATCGCTTCCTGTTACCTCGTGACGTCACGCGGCAACAGCAGGTGACATGACGTCACGTCCGCGGTACAAGACACTCTCCTCCCACGAGCGGCTCCGTAACTGAATAAATTATGTTAATGAGGCCGGCCCATATGTCGAGGGATGCGGGCGTGGGTGCTGAACCCGTCCCAATCAACTCGCGACGGCTTTCACGAACAAATTATGTTAATGACCTGCCAGTCACTGGGCGTAGCTCTGCCCAAAAAAGGATTGTACCGAAACAGATATCGGCAGTGACCAAGCAGAGGTGACGTCACGCTCAAGGGCGCGGTGGACGGGAGTGGTGTGAATACCTTGGTGACATGACTTCACTAGCGAGGCACATCTCCCCCTGGCGTTTCACAGCGATGAGGTCTTGCTGAGTGGTCACGTCACAGAGCAGGATGGAGTTTAAGTTGATTTAGATTCATTTTCCATTGCTCCATCTCTTCAACAGAGACCCCTTGCGTGCGTGAGCTCAGCAACTACGTGGACATTATTGTGTGTACACGCTGTTTCTGTGTGTACACACTGTTTCTGTGTGTACATAATGTGTACACACTGTTTCTGTGTGTACACTATGTACAGACTGTGTGTGTACAGACTGTGTGTGTACAGACTGTGTGTGTATACACTGTGTATGTGCACACTGTGTGTATGTACACACTGTGTGTACGTACACACTCTTTCTGTGTGTACACACTGTGTGTGTGTGTACACTGTGTGTACAGACTGTGTGTGTGTGTACACTGTGTGTACAGACTGTGTGTGTACAGTGTGTGTACAGTGTGTGTGTACACTGTGTGTACGTACACACTGTGTGCCTGTATCTCTGTGTGTGCCTGTGTCTCTGTGTGTGCCTGTGTGTGACACCTGATGATGATTGCTTGTGTTGCAGTTGAAACGTGAGAATTTAATTGTTTTATATTTTTGTTATTTTATTGTTTCCCTTCTACATGACTTTACCGAAAGAACCAAGAATAAATATCAGCTCTATGTTTTCAAGTAAATACATTTTGGGTAGTGAATAAATTATAGTCTAAATAAGCTACACATGACGAATTGTAGGCAATTATAGTTATAATCAAAGACATGTTTAAACAATCACGTGGTCCCTGTAGTCGCCATTAGAGACAAAATCTGCTTGAAAACAGTTAATCAACATATATTAATACATTGATTCGAATAAGCAGAGTTAATTTCCTATTTATGGCATGCCAGCTATGTGTCAGTTTTCGATATCAACATCACCTTATAAAAGAATAACATTTAAAATATAAGTGCACAACTTTATCCTTGATGAACGTTGCACTTTGTCGTTTTCACGCAGGGGGCGCTGTAAACCTACACGCGCCCCCTGCATGCGATAGACGGACGCGCAGGGACAGACGTTCGATTACGTTGGAATCGATCTGCAGACGGCCAGCAGCTCCGTGTCGCCTTATCTCGTGAAAGTCCGCATCGAACCGAACCCCCGGCAAGGCCATCAACTTAACGACGAGAGAAAATTCACATGAAATGCCCTTTTCAACGAAGCCTTCCGGATGTAAAATGAAATAAGCTTTTAATGAAGAAATAACAATCATCTAATTCAAAACACAACATGATTCAAAGATGTTTCATTTCAAAACGGAGCATGGGTCGCTTGCGTGAATGCGTCCTTCGTGTGCCGTAAATGTTGTGACTTTACTGGCCGAAGGCCCTAAAATGCTTGGACCCTTATTGGTGCACAGCGTCTCAACTGCAGTGGGGCTTGATTCAAGCGATATGTAACGAACATCCAGACGTGAATCAGCAAGGTGCATTTCTAGTCCTAGTTAGACAAAATCTACGTCAACACGTAAGACAAAATTACAATTCGTGTTGTAGAGAATGTATCTCCTCTACGTGTAACTTTTAAGCAGTATGCCTTGTAACTGATGAATGATCCGAGCGTGCTCCCTATTTCAAAGACGATGAGTTGCTCCAGAGGCAGATGCTTCATGAAACACAAAAGTACCCTTTGACCCGTATCACAAGAACAACGGGTCTCACCCAAGTTCTCTGTACAGGTTACTTCCAAACAGACACACACACTTTGTCCTAACATCACTTATTCAATGTTTGACCCTCAGACAAAATGTTACATGCACACGCATAATCAGACAAGTATTCATTCTAAATTATTGACAGGCATTTTAACAAAATTGAATTACTGCAGTGAAATAGACTGCATCAGGTTACATCGTATTAACAAAAAGCAATTTAAAAAATAATATGCGCCGTCTACTTAACAGTGTATGTACAACGTACTATTGTCATTTGCATGCTGGCATCTCGGTCAAAATTGATAAAATTCTAAACATTACCTACAAAGTCACGTAGAAGGGAAATAATAAAATAATGAAAATAAAATAAGTAAAATTCTCACGACGTTCGCAAGCAGCCAAAACGTCGTGATAATTTTATTGTTTTATTTTTATTATCTTATTATTTAGCTTCTACGTGGTGACTTTACCGAAAGATCCAAGAAGATGAATCCCTGCAGTCACGAAAGCTTTAAATCGAAAAATTACCAACAAACTCCACAACTAAGATGCCACATCAACCATCGCCCCCTACTGACAGGCTCTTGTCCACATGTAGGCCGGTGCAGGGCCACCACCTTGTACCACACAGGGGCAGCTGCTACTTGGGGATGCTCTTCGAGTGTTTGAGACGGGATACAAAACTTTGAGTTGCTGAGGCAATCTTGATTTGAAGTTTGTGACTGCAGGGATCCATACTCCTTGGTTCTTTCGGTAAAGTCACGTAGAGGCGATTAAGCAGGCACCATATAAATGCAATTGATAAAATAGTGAATGTTTGGGAGCTTATTGGCTCTCGCTCCTGGTGAGAGATTGACCCAACCCACAGGTCCACGAAGACTGGCCGCTCTTTACTCTGCAGGTTGAACCTAAGAACTGAGTGTTCAACTTCACATTCTTGTCATTAAAGGCCTGTGACAAAGGTGCATCTATTGAAGCGACATCATCTCAAGCTTACACATCTACTGGGTCTCCACTTGACTTTGTATTGTCTCGGAGGAAGTCCACCCACACCTCCACTTCCACAAACTGCCAGGAGTTGCCTCGCTCTGCCTCACAGTCAGAATTCTCCTCCTGCTTCACGTTGCCTCCATCGATGTGAAGGTCCCATTTTGGAGTTGAATCTTCATCTCCACATTTCACCTTCACTTCTTCGCTCTTCACCATCACTTCTTCACATTTCACCATCACCTCTTCATATTTCACCTTCACTTCTTCCCTCTTCACCATCACTTCTTCACATTTCACCTTCACTTCTTCCCTCTTCACCGTCACTTCTTCCCTCTTCACTATCACTTCTTCCCTCTTCACCTTCACCTCTTCATATTTCACCTCGATACCTTTAAAAGTGTCCAAGCTGTTATTTTCTTCCGATTCGTCTTTCATGAGGGATGGGCTTATTGTGGCACTTTGACTTTCACAAGCTGATTTCAGACTCCACTCCTTGTGGATCTTCTGATGCTTTTGTGTTTTCTGGTGTACTTGAAGATGTGGTTGCTGTGAAAATGCTTTCCCGCACGGAGTGCACCAGAAGGGTTTCTCTCCTGTGTGTGTTCTCTGGTGTGTTACAAGAGTATATGAATGTGCAAACGTCTTCACGCACACACTGCACTTGAAGGGTTTCTCTCCTGTGTGTGTTCTCTGGTGTTCTACAAGAGTATATGAATGTGCAAACGCCTTCCCACACACAGTGCACTTGAAGGGTTTCTCTCTTGTGTGTGTTCTCTGGTGTTCTACAAGAGTAGATGACTGTGCAAACCCATTCCCACACACAGTGCACTTGAAGGGTTTCTCTCCCGTGTGTCTTCTCTGGTGTATTACAAGAGTAGATGAATGTGCAAACGCCTTCCCACACACACTGCACTTGAAGGGTTTCTCTCCCGTGTGTGTTCTCTGGTGTTCTACAAGATTACATGACTGTGCAAACGCCTTCCCACACACACTGCACTTGAAGGGTTTCTCTCCCGTGTGTGTTCTCTGGTGTATTACAAGAGCAGATGAATGTGCAAACGCCTTCCCACACACACTGCACTTGAAGGGCGTATCTCCCGTGTGTGTTCTCTGGTGTATTACAAGAGTAGATGAATGTGCAAACGCCTTCCCACACACACTGCACTTGAAGGGTTTCTCTCCCGTGTGTGTTCTCTGGTGTTCTACAAGAGCAGATGAACGTGCAAACGCCTTCTCACACACACTGCACTTGAAGGGTTTCTCTCCTGTGTGAGTTCTCTCGTGCCGTGTGAAATCTCCAGTCCGATCCGTGCTGTATGCACACCGGTCGCATTGGAGCCTTGTCATACCGAGCTGCGCTGAGTGCATTTGCTCCATCAGACCAATTCTGCAGAGGAAGCGTCAGAGGAAGCGTCAGCTGCAGACAGAAAAAAATAATATCCACACCATCTACACGTCAGTATCGATGCACAGAGGAAAGCATATATACACAGTAACACGTGACTTACACGTCTATACTTATTCACATATTCATGATATAGTGGAAAAGTGTCCCAAATTCATCACACGGGCTGTTATGGCACACAATGAGAGGGCAAATGGTCATAAACATGCCTGGAAGCCCTCATACCTTCAAAATGAATGTTCACCAAAAACTCCGAGCACACAATTTCAGCTGTCTGGCTACAAAAGGAATATTTATGAAAGCTAAATTCAGCTGACGTAGCAAAGGGTGTTTAAAATAATACTATTTGTGTTATGCAGAAATGCATGAATTAATGTTCAATCTCAACTTAGAGGTGTGAAGCCAGGCACAGATGTCTTTGAATGCTGGGATGAACAGATCCGACTTAAGCCGCATGTGTGTGCTGTGTTAACTTCCTGACTCCATTCTTATAAAGAGTTGCAGAGGAAAACAAACCTAAACCACTGTTTTGATATAACCTCCGTGCTCAATAGAGTTAATAGACTTTACTGCAAACACAAACTTGACACTGCCACACACTCAGAGGCGGAGCCTGGATTTTCAGGTAGGAGGGGGCAACCCCTCCAGCAATGAAATGATAGTTGTTAGTAAGGAGTTGTTAGTAAGTAAGGAGTTGTTAGTAAGGAGTTGTTAGTAAGGAGTTGTTAGTAAGTAAGGAGTTGTTAGTAAGGAGTTGTTAGTAAGGAGTTGTTAGTACGTAATGACTTGTCCCTTGCTTTTTATTCGACGCGTGTTATCGGCATTGCGCTCGCTGAAGGTGTTTGCCTTCAGGGAAGTCGTGTACTGTATACGCAACTGCGCAAAATTCTGTGAGTCGCTTGTAACTGCTTTGCCGTTACTTATTGCCAATTATGGACTCGGACTGTTGTCCTCTCATAGAGTCCCTGGCACGTAATAATATGCCACACGGTGGCAGTGGGTGTCGCAAAATGCTGATTTATCTATATATATGAAAGGGAAATGTGTGGATACGTGTGTCTGTTCGAAATGTTTAGCATACTTCCCAACGTGCCACACACTTGAAATTTGGCATGTGGGTATGTTCCATACTGTACACAATGTAAAAAAATATAAATAGTCTTTTGCATTTTATTGGGGGGGGGGGAAATGACCATGAAGTGTCTGGCGTCAACCCGCAACACCTCTGAGTTAAGCGCTCTGCAATGCTTAGAGCTGTTAACAGCGTGCTGGGAGATTTTAGGTGGCGCTTCGCTCCTGGCCGATGAAGCCATTGGCTTCTCGGAGTTCAATACATATCCTCCGTGCGAAGAACGGGTAGAACTGCTATCTAAAATATGAAGCAGAACATTCCATCTGTTTGTGTGAAGCAGCAAAAACCTCTCCAACGCTGAGCTCTGGCGTCATGAAAATTTGCACAGCTGACGCTGTCTGGAATTTCTAAGTGAACGTGACTATTTTCAGCTCGCCACGTCATTAATCCCTTCCCGAGTGGCCAAAATCGACCTTACGTAGAAGTGGGTTAAGGTTGAATTTCCTTGAGTGAAAACATCCGATTAGGTAAATTGATTTGTACTCTTTGGTTCTATTGGGTAAAGTCACGTAGGTGAAAATAAAATAACAAAAAATCACGACGTTTCGGCCACAACACAAGCGGCCTTCATCAGGTGAAGGGACGAGACTGTCTGGAGGACAGCGCTGGAGTGGGAGAAGCCACGCTTAGATCACGACCTTTAAGCTGTGTGAGAAGAAAAACACAAAGCGCCTTGACAAAGGAATTAGCATATAATTTAGCATTGAAATGGCTCATTGAAATAGCTAAGTTAAAGTATACACATCCGCAGAGGTACCCCTTGACAAAGGAATTAACATAGAATTTAGCATTGAAATAGCTGAGTGATTAGCTTGTAACTGGTCACAGAAATAGCTATGTTAAAGTCAGAGCATATACATTCACCGAGGCACCTAGTACTCATCAAACAGGAGAATTTAGCGAAACACAACCACGCTCAGACAGCGGCCCTTTAAACTGTGTGCGAGCAAACAAGGTGTTCTGACGATGAAATGAGCATAAAAATTAGCATTTGATTGGCGGATTTTAGGAAAGAGGTGGTGTACGTGCCGTTTGGCGCGGGGGGGGGGGGGGGGGAAGGGGGGGAGGGGGAGTTTACCTATTGATGGTGTGAAAAGGGAATTTATAAGAGCTGCGAAAGTTTGGGGTACCACTACTTGAAAAATATACTGTACCATTGAAATTAGTTTAACGTTTAGTTCGCTTTAGAACATCTTTCCAATGGTTGCTTAATTTGAAACCATCCTCTCGGTTGAAATTGTGTCTGTGTTTGTAGATCTGAATTGCTTCATGAACAAATCTCTGATAAAAGCCCGTGGGTTTGCAAAGAACCTTGGTATCGGAGAAAATTATATCGTGATCCCCCACAGTGTTGTAACAGTGATCAGCCACGGCAGAAGAATTCGTTTTGCCGTGTTTCAAATCTGATTTGTGCTCGCGAATTCGGTCAGAGACATGTCGCTTTGTCTCACCGATATAGCAATCAAAGCAGGTACAACTCAATTTGTAAACCCCAGGGTACTGTAAATCAGGAATGACATCCTTCACGTATGGGATCAGATCACGAATTTTGTGTACTGTATTGAACCGGACCTGAATCTTGTGTTTATTTAGAATTTTGGAAATCTTTTTAGTAATGCCTGCTATATATGGAAGTGTGATGGTTTTGACCAGAGTATTAAGTGGTTGTTTCTGTATGGAGGGAGAGACAGAGATATGTGGATGACACTTTCGTCATTTGGCCACATGGCCTCCCAGCTCTGAACCTTTTCCTACACCATATCAATTCCAGACATCACGCCATCAAATTCACCATGGAAGTGGAGAAAGATGGCAAGCTACCATTCTTAGATGTTCTGTTTGAGAGGAGACCTGATGGCTCATTGGGGCATTCTGTCTACAGGAAACCCACCCACACAGATTCCTACTTGAAACCTGATTCCCACCACCACCCAGCCCAAAATAATTCTCTCATCAAAACTTTATACCATAGGGCTCATTACATTTCGGACCAACACCACCTGACCAGTGAATTAAAACATGTACACCTGGCCCTCAAAAGGAATGGTTACTCTGACCATACCATCCGCCAAGCTGTCTCTCCCTCCATACAGAAACAACCACTTGATACTCCGGTCAAAACCATCACACTTCCATATATAGCAGGCGTTACTAAAAAGATTTCCAAAATTCTAAACAAACACAAGATCCAGGTCCGGTTCAATACAGTACACAAAATTCGTGATCTGATCCCATCCGTGAAGGATGTCATTCCTGATTTACAGTACCCCAGGGTCTACAAATTGAGTTGTACCTGCGGTGATTGCTATATCGGTGAGACAAAACGACATGTCTCTGACCGAATTCGTGAGCACAAATCAGATTTGAAACACGGCAAAACGAATTCTTCTGCCGTGGCTGATCACTGTTACAACGCTGTGGGGGATCACGATATAATTTTCTCCGATACCAAGGTTCTTTGCAAACCCACGGGCTTTTATCAGAGATTTGTTCATGAAGCAATTCAGATCTACAAACACAGACACAATTTCAACCGAGAGGATGGTTTCAAATTAAGCAACCATTGGAAAGATGTTCTAAACCGAACTAAACATTAAACTAATTTCAATGGTACAGTATATTTTTCAAGTAGTGGTACCCCAAACTTTCGCAGCTCTTATAAATTCCCTTTTCACACCATCAATAGGTAAACTCCCCTTCCCCCCCTTCCCCCCCGCGCCAAACGGCACGTACACCACCTCTTTCCTAAAATCCGCCAATCAAATGCTAATTTTTATGCAAATTTCTTTGTCAGAACACCTTGTTTGCTCGCACACAGTTTAAAGGTCCGCTGTCTGAGCGTGGTTGTGTTTCGCTAAATTCTCCTGTTTGATGAGTACTAGGTGCCTCGGTGAATGTATATGCTCTGACTTTAACATAGCTATTTCTGTGACCAGTTACAAGCTAATCACTCAGCTATTTCAATGCTAAATTCTATGCTAATTCCTTTGTCAAGGGGTACCTCTGCGGATGTGTATACTTTAACTTAGCTATTTCAATGAGCCATTTCAATGCTAAATTATATGCTAATTCCTTTGTCAAGGCGCTTTGTTTTTCGTCTCACACAGCTTAAAGGTCGTGATCTAAGCGTGGCTTCTCCCACTCCAGCGCTGTCCTCCAGACAGTCTCGTCCCTTCACCTGATGAAGGCCGCTTGTGTTGTGGCCGAAATATCGTGATTTTTTGTTATTTTATTTTCACCTACGTGACTTTACCCAATAGAACCAAAGAGTATGGATCCTAGCAGTCACGAAAGCTTTAAATCTAGAATTGATAACCTCTATGGGGAGAGCTTTCACCTATCTGTTAGAGCTTTTAACAGACAACGGGACAAGTCGCAACTCACTGAGACGCTGACCTTCCTCAAAAGATGCCGCGATCACAAGGTAATAACCATCGCTTTCACACTCACTTCTGCTGCTGTATCTTCTCCGAATTCTAAACAGTTTCTGCTTAAGGCCAGCGTATCTTCAATCTCAGAGAGGATAAGGCTACTCCGATTTGAACTCGATACTTTAGACAGGACTCTCCTACAAGCCCATTTAATGTTAACACAAAAAATGTCACCTTCTGATTGGGATCACGTAGACAACATGACTGCTTCTTCTGCTGAGTCACTGTCAGTCAAATGTAAAGCTAACCTGATTTCTAAATTCAACCACCTATCAAAGAAGAACCCAGTTCCACATATAACAAAACTAGATGTTAACAAAATCGTCATTAATCAGAGTAGCACCCCGATTTTGGACAATCTGAAAACAGTACTGGCTAGGGGACTAAATTTTGCTGTCACCCCAAAACACATACCAATAGATGATATCATCTTTCAGGTCGATGTAGCCCTCAAAGGCGTAGGACACATCCAAGCAGACGTTGCGAGAGCTGAAATAGCCACTATTCTTAAGAATGATAAGAAACCCATTAGTAACATCAGCAAAAATGAACGCTCTGAACTCGCGAATTTAAAAAACAGAAGTGATATAGTCATCCTCTCAGCCGATAAAGGCAACGCTACTGTTATTATGGATAAAGATTCATACAACAACAAAATCCAGAATCTACTCAACGATGGAAGTTACTCAAAAATAAAAAATGACCCTACTAATAGCCTAGCGATAAAAACCAACAAGATCATCACAATTTTGACCTCCCTAATCGACCCAACTAAACGTCCCTCCCTAAAACCTTCTGCTGCAAGACCCCCTAGATTCTATGGTCTTCCCAAGATTCATAAAGAAGGCACCCCACTTTGACCCATCGTATCCACGATCAACTCCCCTACCTACAGACTAGCCCGTTTTCTGTCAGATGCCTTGCTGCCTTTCACTGGCAAGACCGCCTCAGCAGTACTTAACTCAGCCCAATTGGTCTCTATGGTCAAAGACGTTGTACTGTCCCCTGACGATATCCTTGTCAGCTTCGATGTGGTCTCTTTGTTCACCAAGGTCCCAGTACCTGATACCATTTAAATAATTGAAAATTTGGTCCAACATGGACTAGACCCCGACACACCTGCACTGGTTAGGCACTGCCTCAACAATACCTACTTTACTTGGAATGGCTCCTTCTACAAACAAAATGAGGGTACCCCCATGGGATCCCCCTTATCACCAGTGAGAGCCAATATTTTCACGGAGAAATTTGAATCAGACGCCATCCAGACTTCCACCCTCAGACCTTCCCTGTGGAAGAGATATGTGGATGATACTTTCGTCATTTGGCCACATGGCCTCCCAGCTCTGAACCTTTTCCTACACCACATCAATTCCAGACATCCCGCCATAAAAATTCACCATGGAAGTGGAGAAAGATGGCTAGCTACCATTCTTAGATGTTCTGTTTGAGAGGAGACCTGATGGCTCATTGGGGCATTCTGTCTACAGGAAACCCACCCACACAGATTCCTACTTGAAACCTGATTTCCACCACCACCCAGCCCAAAATAATTCTCTCATCAAAACTTTATACCATAGGGCTCATTACATTTCGGACCAACACCACCTGACCAGTGAATTAAAACATGTACACCTGGCCCTCAAAAGGAATGGTTACTGTGACCATACCATCCGCCAAGCTGTCTCTCCCTCCATACAGAAACAACCACTTGATACTCCGGTCAAAACCATCACACTTCCATATATAGCAGGCGTTACTAAAAAGATTTCCAAAATTCTAAACAAACACAAGCTCCAGGTCCGGTTCAATACAGTACACAAAATTCGTGATCTGATCCCATCCGTGAAGGATGTCATTCCTGAATTACAGTACCCCGGGGTTTACAAATTCAATTGTACCTGTGGTGATTGCTATATCGGTGAGACAAAGCGACATGTCTCTGACCGAATTCGCGAGCACAAATCAGATTTGAAACACGGCAAAACGAATTATTCTGCCATGGCTGATCACTGTTACAACGCTGTGGGGGATCACGATATAATTTTCCCCGATACCAAGGTTCTTTGCAAACCCACGGGCTTTTATCAGAGATTTGTTCATGAAGCAATTCAGATCTACAAACACAGACACAATTTCAACCGAGAGGATGGTTTCAAATTAAGCAACCATTGGAAAGATGTGCTAAACCGAACTAAAAATTAAACTAATTTCAATGGTACAGTATATTTTTCAAGTAGTGGTACCCCAAACTTTCGCAGCTCTTATAAATTCCCTTTTCACACCATCAATAGGTAAACTCCCCTTCCCCCCCTTCCCCCCCGCGCCAAACGGCACGTACACCACCTCTTTCCTAAAATCCGCCAATCAAATGCTAATTTTTATGCAAATTTCTTTGTCAGAACACCTTGTTTGCTCGCACACAGTTTAAAGGTCCGCTGTCTGAGCGTGGTTGTGTTTCGCTAAATTCTCCTGTTTGATGAGTACTAGGTGCCTCGGTGAACATAGCTATTTCTGTGACCAGTTACAAGCTAATCACTCAGCTATTTCAATGCTAAATTCTATGCTAATTCCTTTGTCAAGCGGTACCTCTGCGGATGTGTATACTTTAACTTAGCTATTTCAATGAGCCATTTCAATGCTAATTCCTTTGTCAAGGTGCTTTGTGTTTTTCTTCTCACACAGCTTAAAGGTTGTGATCTAAGCGTGGCTTCTCCCACTCCAGCGCTGTCCTCCAGACAGTCTCGTCCCTTCACCTGATGAAGGCCGCTTGTGTTGTGGCCGAAACGTCGTGATTTTTTGTTATTTTATTTTCACCTACGTGACTTTACCCAATAGAACCAAAGAGTATGGATCCTAGCAGTCACGAAAGCTTTACATCTAAAATTGATTTGTTTCGGCTTTTTTCTTTCTTGCAAGCATCATTTTTTTCCAGGGTTTTTCAGTGAAATAGAAGGGAATGCGAAGTTAACCAAATACAAGTATCCAAGTCCCGGGCGAAGCTGGGTAGTGAAGCTCATTACTAATAAACCCCAATGATCCTATCAAAATTAGGGATTTCTATCGGATCGTTGGGGGGGCACGTGCCTCTCCACCCCCACTGGCTCCACCACTGTCACACACTGGCATGGTTCACAGGTGGTGGTGTGTCCAGACCCACGCCTGGCCACCTTCACCTGCTCAGTATTAATGCTTCCTCATTCCACCAAGTAGTTAATTGAGGATCAATCAACACAGCCGAGGCTGCGTTTCTCTCTCTCTCTCCCCGTGGTCGTGTGGATTTCCTTCCCGATCCCCCGGTCTCCCCTCTACATGTAGAGAATGAACACCTCCACGTGTCTAGAGTGAACACCGCCACGCGTCTAGAGTGAACACCGCCACGTGTCTAGAGTGAACACCGCCAAGGCGTCTAGAGTGAACACCACCACGCTGTTGTCAAGCCCCACCCTACACCATTGGAAACCTCATTTGCCAGTAACAAAATGCTAATTGTTTTTTTACCCTTTTATCTGGCAACAAAACTGACACCTTTTTTACAAGGAGTCATGTTTACATTGACCACAATACCTGCGGTCAGAACGCAAACAAAAAACAACAACTCTGATAATGTATGTGGCACTGTCCTTGAAATTGATTGGTCCACACCCGAGACAACTTTCTTTAGAGCCTCGTCTCACGTTGGTGTTGGACCAGAAGACGCCAAAAAGAAAGTTGTCTCGGGTGTGGACCAATCAATTTCAAGGACAGTGCCACATACATTATCAGAGTTGTTGTTGTGTGTTTGCGTTCCGACCGCAGGTATTGTGGTCAATGTAAACATGACTCCTTGTAAAGAAGGTGTCAGTTTTGTTGTCAGATAAAAGGGTAAAAAAACAATTATCAAGTCCCACCTTGTAGTTGTTATTGTTGTTGTGGGCAGGTCGCTTCTGATAACAAGAGCGGTATAGCAGCTCAAGCGGGCTTGGCCTGGTGAAAAAAATAAAAACTGCGTGAATATTTACAATAAAACAAAGTTACAAAGTGGCGAGCCGGGTGAAGACAAATTAAACTTAAGCGAGATAATTAAAGTAAACGCAATCAGGCGAGGGCAGGAGGCAAGGCCCCGCGTGGCTAGGCCCCGCGTTGTAAAGTTCCAACCTGGACATCGATTCCCATGCTCGCTGCTACTCAACTGACATCCCTACGAGAGAGAGAGGCTCTACCTTGGTAAACAACAACAACAACCACCACCACAACCACCACCACAACAACCACAATCATAATGAGAATTTCTCACCTCGGACTTCAGTGTGCACTGTGTGTGTACTAGCTTCCTGTTACCTCGTGACGTCACGCAGCAGCAGGTGACGTCATGTCACTTCCGGGGTACGAGACACGCTCCTCCCACAATGAGCGGCTCCGTAAATAAATAAATTAGAGAATGAATAAATTATCCTAATGTAGCCGTCCGTTACATCGTGAGTGCTGAACCCGTTGCAATAAACTCGCGACGGCTTTAACGAACACAATATGTTAATGAGCCGCCAGTCACTGGGCGTAGCTTTGCCCAAATAAGGATTGGCACTGGAACGACATCGTCAGTGACCCAAGCGGAGGTGACGTCACGTTCAAGAGCGCGGTGGAATACCTTGGTGACATGACGTCACTAACGAGGTACACCTCCCCCTGGCGTTTCACGCCGATGAAGTTATGCTGAGTGGTGACGTCACAGAGCGGGATTGGAGTTTAAGTTGATTTAGATTCATTTTCATTGCTCCCTCGCTTGGATGCGTGGGCTCAGCTACAACAACGTGGACATTATTGTGTATACACTGTGTGTGTACACTGTGTGTATACTGTGTGTGTGTGTACACTGTGTGTGTGTATATATACTGTGTGTATACACTGTGTGTGTACACTGTGTGTGTGTGTACACTGTGTATGTGTACACTGTGTGTGTACACTGTGTGTGTGTACACTGTGTGTGCACTGTGTGTGTACACTGTGTGTACAGTGTGTGTACACTGTGTGTGTACATTGTGTGTGTGTACACTGTGTGTGTGTACACTGTGTGCACTGTGTGTGTACACTGTGTGTATACACTGTGTGTGTACACTGTGTCTATACACTGTGTGTATACACTGTGTGTGTACACTGTGTGTGTGTGTACACTGTGTATGTGTACACTGTGTGTGTACACTGTGTGTGTGTACACTGTGTGTGCACTGTGTGTGTACACTGTGTGTACAGTGTGTGTACACTGTGTGTGTACATTGTGTGTGTGTACACTGTGTGTGTGTACACTGTGTGCACTGTGTGTGTACACTGTGTGTGTGTACACCGTGTGTGTGTGTGTGTACACTGTGTGTGTACAATGTGTATACACTGTGTGTGTACACTGTGTGTGTGTGTACACTGTGTGTATACACTGTGTCTGTGTGTACACTGTGTGTGTGTGTGTACACTGTGTGTGTATACACTGTGTGTGTGTGTACACTGTGTCTGTACACTGTGTGTGTGTACACTGTGTGTGTGTACACTGTGTGTGTGTTTACACTGTGTGTGTACACAATGTGGGCGTGTACACTGTGTTTACACTGTTTACACTGTGTGTACAGTGTGTGTGTACACTGTGTGTGTACTGTGTGTACACTGTGTATGTGTACACTGTGTGTGTGTGTACACTGTGAATGTACACTGTGTGTGTATACTGTGTGTGCACTATGTGTGCACACTGTGTACACAGTGTGTGTACTGTGGGGGGCACAGTCATCTCAGTCGACCAATGGGCATCTTTTTATCAATGTATTATTTTCCAATTTTCTTGTTTTTTGTTTTCTATTCACGTGACTTTACCGAAAGAACCAAGAATGTGGTAGCACATTCTCTATTTATTGCAGAGGTTCAAGGTTAAAATCCGACAGGCACACCTGGCTACCCCAGCAACATTCACCACAATATGCGCGGTCTGCTAAACGGCACATGTAAAACATAACGTTGCATCATTCACAACACACAGGTCATTGCATGTTGGTGTCACAGTCAAAATTGGGTTAATTCCAAACATTATCCAGAAACTCCACAACGGAGACACGCACCCCCTGTACCAACGACGGAGGCGCAGGGACAGACGCTCGATTACGTTGGAATCGATCTGCAGACGGCCAGCAGCTCCGTGTCGCCTTATCTCGATCCTGCAATCCCAACCAGGTGAAAGTCCGCATCGAACCGAACCCCCGGCAAGGCCATCGTCTACTTAACGACGAGAGAAAATTCACACGAAATATCGTTTTCAATGAATAAGCTTTTAATGAAGAAATACAACTATACAATTCAAAACATAATACAATTATAAGCTGTTTCATTTTCAAACTTCAAGACGGACATTGTGGACAGCGTGCTCTCTGCCCTACTGACCATACTTCACCACGCTGGTCAATGTGTACTGACCATACTTCACCACTCTGGTCAATGTGTACTGACCATACTTCACCACGCTGGTCAATGTGGACTGACCATACTTCACCACCCTGGTCAATGTGACCTGACCATACTTCACCACCCTGGTCAATGTGTACTGACCATACTTCACCACCCTGGTCAATGTGTACTGACCATACTTCACCACCCTGGTCAATGTGTCCTGACCATACTTCACCACTCTGGTCAATGTGACCTGACCATACTTCACCACGCTGGTCAATGTGTACTGACCATACTTCACCACTCTGGTCAATGTGTACTGACCATACTTCACCACCCTGGTCAATGTGACCTGACTATACTTCACCACTCTGGTCAATGTGACCTGACCATACTTCACCACGCTGGTCAATGTGTACTGACCATTCTTCACCACGCTGGTCAATGTGACCTGACCATACTTCACCACGCTGGTCAATGTGGACTGACCATACTTCACCACGCTGGTCAATGTGTACTGACCATACTTCACCACGCTGGTCAATGTGACCTGACCATACTTCACCACGCTGGTCAATGTGTACTGACCATACTTCACCACCCTGGTCAATGTGTACTGACCATACTTCACCACCCTGGTCAATGTGACCTGACCATACTTCACCACGCTGGTCAATGTGGACTGACCATACTTCACCACGCTGGTCAATGTGTACTGACCATACTTCACCACGCTGGTCAATGTGACCTGACCATACTTCACCACGCTGGTCAATGTGTACTGACCATACTTCACCACCCTGGTCAATGTGTACTGACCATACTTCACCACCCTGGTCAATGTGACCTGACCATACTTCACCACTCTGGTCAATGTGTACTGACCATACTTCACCACGCTGGTCAATGTGACCTGACCATACTTCACCACGCTGGTCAATGTGTACTGACCATACTTCACCACTCTGGTCAATGTGTACTGACCATACTTCACCACTCTGGTCAATGTGTACTGACCATACTTCACCACCCTGGTCAATGTGTACTGACCATACTTCACCACGCTGGTCAATGCGACCTGACCATACTTCACCACTCTGGTCAATGTGTACTGACCATACTTCACCACTCTGGTCAATGTGTACTGACCATACTTCACCACCCTGGTCAATGTGTACTGACCATACTTCACCACGCTGGTCAATGTGTACTGACCATACTTCACCACGCTGGTCAATGTGTACTGACCATACTTCACCACCCTGGTCAATGTGTACTGACCATACTTCACCACCCTGGTCAATGTGACCTGACCATACTTCACCACGCTGGTCAATGTGGACTGACCATACTTCACCACGCTGGTCAATGTGTACTGACCATACTTCACCACGCTGGTCAATGTGACCTGACCATACTTCACCACGCTGGTCAATGTGTACTGACCATACTTCACCACCCTGGTCAATGTGTACTGACCATACTTCACCACCCTGGTCAATGTGACCTGACCATACTTCACCACTCTGGTCAATGTGTACTGACCATACTTCACCACGCTGGTCAATGTGACCTGACCATACTTCACCACGCTGGTCAATGTGTACTGACCATACTTCACCACTCTGGTCAATGTGTACTGACCATACTTCACCACTCTGGTCAATGTGTACTGACCATACTTCACCACCCTGGTCAATGTGTACTGACCATACTTCACCACGCTGGTCAATGCGACCTGACCATACTTCACCACTCTGGTCAATGTGTACTGACCATACTTCACCACTCTGGTCAATGTGTACTGACCATACTTCACCACCCTGGTCAATGTGTACTGACCATACTTCACCACGCTGGTCAATGTGTACTGACCATACTTCACCACGCTGGTCAATGTGTACTGACCATACTTCACCACCCTGGTCAATGTGTACTGACCATACTTCACCACGCTGGTCGATGTGGACTGACCATACTTCACCACCCTGGTCAATGTGTACTGACCATACTTCACCACGCTGGTCAATGTGTACTGACCATACTTCACCACGCTGGTCAATGTGACCTGACCATACTTCACCACCCTGGTCAATGTGACCTGACCATACTTCACCACTCTGGTCAATGTGTACTGACCATACTTCACCACTCTGGTCAATGCGGACTGACCATACTTCACCATGCTGGTCAATGTGTACTGACCATACTTCACCACCCTGGTCAATGTGTACTGACCATACTTCACCACGCTGGTCAATGTGACCTGACCATACTTCACCACGCTGGTCAATGTGTACTGACCATACTTCACCACGCTGGTCAATGTGACCTGACCATACTTCACCACCCTGGTCAATGTGTACTGACCATACTTCACCACGCTGGTCAATGTGTACTGACCATACTTCACCACCCTGGTCAATGTGTACTGACCATACTTCACCACCCTGGTCAATGTGTAATGACCATACTTCACCACGCTGGTCAATGTGTACTGGCCATACTTCACCACCCTGATCAATGTGTACTGACCATACTTCACCACCCTGGTCAATGTGTACTGACCATACTTCACCACGCTGGTCAATGTGTACTGACCATACTTCACCACCCTGGTCAATGTGTACTGACCATACTTCACCACCCTGGTCAATGTGTACTGACCATACTTCACACCGCTGGTCAATGTGGACTGACCATACTTCACCACCCTAGTCAATGTGGACTGACCATACTTCACCACCCTGGTCAATGTGTACTGACCATACTTCACCACCCTGGTCAATGTATACTGACCATACTTCACCACCCTGGTCAATGTGGACTGACCATACTTCACCAATCTGGTCAATGCGACCTGACCATACTTCACCACGCTGGTCAATGTGTACTGACCATACTTCACCACTCTGGTCAATGTGGACTGACCATACTTCACCACGCTGGTCAATGTGCACTGACCATACTTCACCACGCTGGTCAATGTGTACTGACCATACTTCACCACCCTGGTCGATGTGTACTGACCATACTTCACCACTCTGGTCAATGCGGACTGACCATACTTCACCATGCTGGTCAATGTGTACTGACCATACTTCACCACCCTGGTCAATGTGTACTGACCATACTTCACCACCCTGGTCAATGTGTACTGACCATACTTCACCACGCTGGTCAATGTGACCTGACCATACTTCACCACCCTGGTCAATGTGACCTGACCATACTTCACCACTCTGGTCAATGTGTACTGACCATACTTCACCACTCTGGTCAATGCGGACTGACCATACTTCACCATGCTGGTCAATGTGTACTGACCATACTTCACCACCCTGGTCAATGTGTACTGACCATACTTCACCACGCTGGTCAATGTGACCTGACCATACTTCACCACGCTGATCAATGTGTACTGACCATACTTCACCACGCTGGTCAATGTGACCTGACCATACTTCACCACCCTGGTCAATGTGTACTGACCATACTTCACCACCCTGGTCAATGTGTAATGACCATACTTCACCACGCTGGTCAATGTGTACTGGCCATACTTCACCACCCTGATCAATGTGTACTGACCATACTTCACCACCCTGGTCAATGTGTACTGACCATACTTCACCACGCTGGTCAATGTGTACTGACCATACTTCACCACCCTGGTCAATGTGTACTGACCATACTTCACCACCCTGGTCAATGTGGACTGACCATACTTCACCAATCTGGTCAATGCGACCTGACCATACTTCACCACCCTGGTCAATGTGACCTGACCATACTTCACCACGCTGGTCAATGTGACCTGACCATACTTCACCACGCTGGTCAATGTGAACTGACCATACTTCACCACGCTGGTCAATGTGTACTGGCCATACTTCACCACGCTGGTCAATGTGACCTGACCATACTTCACCACGCTGGTCAATGTGACCTGACCATACTTCACCACGCTGGTCAATGTGTACTGACCATACTTCACCACGCTGGTCAATGTGACCTGACCATACTTCATCACGCTGGTCAATGTGACCTGACCATACTTCACCACTCTGGTCAATGTGTACTGACCATACTTCACCACCCTGGTCAATGTGTACTGACCATACTTCACCACCCTGGTCAATGTGTACTGACCATACTTCACCATGCTGGTCAATGTGACCTGACCATACTTCACCACCCTGGTCAATGTGACCTGACCATACTTCACCACCCTGGTCAATGTGACCTGAACATACTTCACCACGCTGGTCAATGTGTACTGACCATACTTCACTACCCTGGTCAATGTGGACTGACCATACTTCACCATGCTGGTCAATGTGACCTGACCATACTTCACCACCCTGGTCAATGTGACCTGACCATACTTCACCACGCTGGTCAATGTGTACTGACCATACTTCACCTCTCTGGTCAATGTGTACTGACCATACTTCACCATGCTGGTCAATGTGTACTGACCATACTTCACCACTCTGGTCAATGTGGACTGACCATACTTCACCACGCTGGTCAATGTGTAGTGACCATTCTTCACCACGCTGGTCAATGTGTACTGACCATACTTCACCACCCTGGTCAATGTGTACTGACCATACTTCACCACCCTGGTCAATGTGTACTGACCATACTTCACCACCCTGGTCAATGTGTACTGACCATACTTCACCACGCTAGTCAATGTGTACTGACCATACTACACCACGCTGGTCAATGTGGACTGACCATACTTCACCACGCTGGTCAATGTGTACTGACCATACTTCACCACCCTGGTCAATGTGTACTGACCATACTTCACCACCCTGGTCAATGTGACCTGACCATACTTCACCACGCTGGTCAATGTGACCTGACCATACTTCACCACCCTGGTCAATGTGACCTGACCATACTTCACCACTCTGGTCAATGTGACCTGACCATACTTCACCACGCTGGTCAATGCGTGCTAACCATTGTGCCACCGCTCCCCCCGTTGCCCGAAACGTGCTCAACCTGCGCAAATATTAAACGCCGTGTATATTACGATGATAAAATAAACATTAGGCGAGTAATTTAAGAGTTGTGTTTAATTAAAAGTTTACCTCACGCGAGCCCCCAGCGCAGCCGTTTCCACTTTTCCCGCCAAAAACAAACCGTCACCAAAACCAACACTGCAAACTCTTCACGTTCCCACTTGGACGACTAACTTCAGATTAATTATTAATTATCTATCACTCGTGACTCACTCTCTCTCTATACACACGTGTGTACATGTACACGATGAGGAGATTATTTACTTTGTTAACAAAACTACCTCGCCTGGTCTACAGGAGGGCGTGGGTTAGATCATGTCCCTGAGAGATGTTAGTGTGTGTGTGTGAGTGTGAGGTTGTCAGTGTGTGTGTGAGGTTGTCAGTGTGTGAGTGTGAGGTTGTCAGTGTGTGAGTGTGAGGTTGTCAGTGTGTGAGGTTGTCAGTGTGTGTGATTGTGAGGTTGTCAGTGTGTGTGTGTGAGTGTGAGGTTGTCAGTGTGTGTGTGTGAGGTTGTCAGTGTGTGTGTGAGGTTGTCAGTGTGTGAGTGTGAGGTTGTTAGTGTGTGTGTGAGGTTGTCAGTGTGTGTGAGATTGTCAGTGTGTGAGTGTGAGGTTGTCACTGTGTGAGTGTGAGGTTGTCAGTGTGTGTGAGGTTGTCAGTGTGTGTGTGTGTGTGAGGTTGTCAGTGTGTGTGTGATTGTGAGGTTGTCAGTGTGTGTGTGTGAGGTTGTCAGTGTGTGTGAGTGTGAGGTTGTCAGTCTGTGTGTGTGAGGTTGTCAGTGTGTGTGTGTGTGAGGTTGTCAGTGTGTGTGAGTGTGAGATTGTCAGTGTGTGTGTGTGAGGTTGTCAGTGTGAGTGTGAGGTTGTCAGTGCGTGAGTGTGAGGTTGTCAGTGTGTGTGTGTGAGTGTGAGGTTGTCAGTCTGTGTGTGAGGTTGTCAGTGTGTGTGTGTGAGGTTGTGTGTGTGAGTGTGAGATTGCCAGTGTGTGTGTGTGAGTGTGAGGTTGTCAGTGTGTGAGTGTGAGATTGTCAGTGTGTGTGTGAGGTTGTCAGTGTGTGTGTGTGTGAGGTTGTCAGTGTGTGTGAGTGTGAGGTTGTCAGTGTGTGTGAGTGTGAGGTTGTCAGTGTGTGTGTGTGTGAGGTTGTCAGTGTGTGTGTGTGAGGTTGTCAGTGTGTGTGTGTGAGATTGTCACAGTGTGTGTGAGTGTGAGGTTGTCACAGTGTGTGTGTGAATGTGAGGTTATCAGTGTGTGTGATGTTGTCAGTGTGTGTGAGTGTGAGGTTGTCAGTGTGTGTGTGAGTGTGAGGTTGTCAGTGTGTGTGTGTGTGAGGTTGTCAGTGTGTGTGTGTGTGAGGTTGTCAGTGTGTGAGTGTGAGGTTGTCAGTCTGTGTGTGAGGTTGTCAGTGTGTGTGTGTGAGGTTGTCAGTGTGTGTGAGTGTGAGATTGTCAGTGTGTGTGAGTGTGAGGTTGTCACAGTGTGTGTGTGAGTGTGAGGTTGTCACAGTGTGAGTGTGAGGTTGTCACTGACCCTGGTGAATCTTCGTCGTTGTCAAGGCCGCAGGCTTCACCTCCCTCACGACTCTCAAAATGGCGGCGAGCGAGGAGGAGCCAGAAAACTCCGCGTCACGTGGGAGGGGAGAAACTGAAACTTGATTGGCTCCAAGGCGGAGAGATTTTTATTTTTTTTCGGGGAAATTGTTTTTCTTTTTAACCGTACGACGGATTTACAAAACTCACCATCAACAATAAACGCTCGCGTTGGCATTGGCGCGGTCTGAAAAAAAAACCAAATTTTTATTGGTTATGTAAATATTTAAAAAAACGCAGTAATATCAGAAATCTCATCTTGAGTAACAAAAAAATGACCCAAATGATATTCCGTATTCTTAGCTCTTTCGGTAAAGTCACGTTGAAGGGAAACAATAAAATAATAAAATATATATGAAACAATAAAAATTCTCACGACGTTTTGACCATAACACAAACGGTCGTCATCAGGTGTGTCGGTTTGCATAAATGTATTTATTTTTAAACGGTGTATTTATTTATTTATAAACGTTAGCACCACGCGCAGCGATTTGGCAGTTTATTTAGAAGGACTAGTCCATCTATGTTCTGAAAAGAGGAGGGAGGAGACGAAAAATTTAATGTATGCTGTCTGAATGCCACTGTAAGCGTGAACAATCAATTAAGACCTGAAATGGTTAATCAAATCTTTCCAATGCCAGAATCCATCTTCTCGGTTTAAATTGTCTCTGTGTTTGTATATGTGGATAGCCTCATGAACGAATCTCTCATGGTAGCCAGATGGCTTACAAAGAACCTCTGTTTGGAAAAGTCAATGTCATGTGAGCCTCGCTAGTGACGTCATGTCACCAAGGTATTCACCCCACCCCCGTCCACCGCGCCCTTGAGCGTGACGTCACCTCCGCATGGGTCACTGCCGATATCGGTCCAGTGGCAATCCTTATTTGGGCAAAGCTACGCCCAGTGACTGGTGGCTCATTAACATAATGTGTCCGTTAAAGCCGTCGCGAGTTTTTTGCGACTGGTTCAGCGCCCACGCCCCCATCCCTCCACGAATGGGCCGGCCTCATTAACATAATTTATTCAGTTAGAGAGCCGCTCGTCGGAGGGAAGTGACGTCATGCTACTTCCTGCTGTCGCGAGGTGACAGGAAGCTGCCGTGTGCGTGCTTGCACTGAAATCCGAGGTGAGAAATTCTCATCGTTGTGGTGGTGGTGGTCGTGGTGGTGGTTGTTGTTGTTGTTTACCAAGGTAGAGCCTCTCTCGTAGGGATGTCAGTTGAGTATCAGCGAGCATGGGAATCGATGTCCAGGTTGGAACTTTACAACGCGGGGCCTAGCCACGCGGGGCCTTGCCTCCTGCCCTCGCCTGATTGCATTCACTTTAATAATCTCGCTTAAGTTTAATTTGTCTTCACCCGGCTCGCCACTTTGTAACTTTGTTTATTGTAAATATTCACGCAGTTTTTATTTTTTTCACCAGGCCAAGCCCGCTTGAGCTGCTATACCGCTCTTGTTATCAGAAGCGACCTGCCCACAACAACACAAGGTGAGGCTTTGTCAACGTGTGTGAATGTTTTGACTTAAAACTTTGGTGACTGCAGGAATTAATATTCTTGGTTCTTTCGGTAAAGTCACGTAGATATAAAATAAAATTAAAATAACAGCTAATAAAATGAAAAAATAATTGTAAATAAAGAAAAAAAACTCACGTTTTGATCGCAACACAAGTGGTCTTTATTTAATGTAATTATATTATCTGTTATTGTTATTTTCTATCTACGTAACTTTACTGAAAGAAACAAGAATACGTGTGTTAATGTCTATCGGTCAAAGACACTCATCGGAGAGACGCGCAAACTCCAAATAGACAGCAGGCGTCAGGGTCGGGATCGAACCCACGACTTCCTGTATACCAGGTGAGGTCGTTAACATCTCACCACGGAGAGAGACACGCAAACTCCAGTTAGCCTCGGCTGTGTTCGTTGAACCTCAATGAATTACTTGGTGGAGTCAGGAAGCATTCATGCCAAGCAGATGAAAGGTGGCCAGGCATGATTCTAGACATGCCACTGCCTGTTTACCCAGTGACAGTGTACAGTTTGTGTTTGCAGTAACGTCTATTAACTCTGTTGAACACGGACGTCATAGCACAACAATAGTTTACTTTTGTTTTCCTCTGGAACTCTTTATAAGAATGGAAACTGGAGGTGAACACAGCACACACATTCAGCTGAAGTCGGAACTGTTCATCCCAGCATTTAAGGACATCTGAGCCTGGATTCACACCTCTAAGTTGCGATTGAACATTAATTTATGCATAGCACAAATGGTATTGTTTTCAACACCCTTTGCTATGTCAGCTGAATTTAGCTCCCATAAATATTCCTTTTGTAGCCAGACAGCCGAAATTGTGTGCTCGGAGTTTTGGGTGAACATTCATTTTGAAGATACGAGGGCTTCCAGGCACGTTTATGACCATTTGCCCTCTCATTGTGTGCCATAACAGCCCTGTGATGAATTTGGGAAACTTTTTCACTGCATCATGAATATATGAATAAGTATAGACGTGTAAGTCACATGTGACTATATATGCATTCATCTGTGCCTCGATACTGACGTGTAGATGGTGTGGATATTATTTTTTTCTGTCTGCAGCTGACGCTTCCTCTGACGCTTCCTCCGCAGAATTGGTCTGATGGAGCAAATGCACTCAGCGCAGCTCGGTATGACAAGTCAACAATGCGACCAGCGTGCATACAGCACGGATCGGACTGGAAATTTGACACGGCACCAGAGAACTCGCACAGGAGAGAAACCCTTCAAGTGCACTGTGTGTGGGAAGGCGTTTTCACAGTCATCTGTTGTTAAAAAACACCAGAGAACACACACGGGAGAGAAACCGTTCAGGTGCACTCTGTGCGGGATGGCGTTTGCACAGTCTCCACATCTTCAAGTACACCAGAGAACACACACGGGAGAGAAACCCTTCAAGTGCACTGTGTGTGGGAAGGCATTTGCAAGTTCATCTAATCTTGTAATACACCAGAGAACACACACAGGAGAGAAACCCTTCAAGTGCACTCTGTGCAGGAAGGCGTTTGCACATTCATCAAATCTTCAAGTACACAAGAGAACACACACGCATCAGAAGATCCACAAGGAGTGCAGTCTGATATCGGCTTGTGAAAGTCAAAGTGCCACCATGAGCCCATCCCTCATGAAACACGAACCGGAAAAAAATCCCAGCTTGGACACTGTTAAAGTTATTGAGGTGAAATATGAAGAGGTGATGGTGAAATGTGAAGAAGTGATGGTGAAGAGTGAAGAAGTGATGGTGAAGAGGGAAGAAGTGAAGGTGAAATGTGAAGATGAAGATTCAACTCCAAAATGGGACCTTCACATCGATGGACGCAACGTGAAGCAGGAGGAGAATTCTCACTGTGAGGCAGAGCGAGGCAACTCCCAGCAGTTTGTGGAAGTGGAGGTGTGGGTGGACTTGCTCCTAGACAATACAAAGTCAAGTGGAGACCCGGTAGATGTGTAAGCCAGACACGATGTCGCTACAATAGATGCACCTTTGTCACAGGCCATTAATGACAAGAATGTGAAGTTGAACACTCAATTCCTAGGTTCAACCTGCAGAGTAAGAGCGGCCAGTCTTTGTGGACCTGTGGGTTGGGTAGATCTCTAACCAGAAGCGAGAGACAATGAGCTCCCAAGCATTCACTATGTTATAATAATTGCATTTACTCGGCGCTTGCTTAACCGCCTCGGCATCTCCGAGTTTTGTCGTACCTCGTCTGAAACACTCGAAGCGCATCACCAAGTAGCAGCTGCCCCTGTGTGGCACAGGGTGGTGGCCCTGCACCAACCTGCATGTGGACAAGAGCCTGTCAGTAGGGGGCGATGATTGATGCGTCATCTCAGTTGTGTAGTTTGTAGGCAATCTTGATTCGAATCCACACCCTTGAGTTCTTTCGGTAAAGTCACCACGTGGGTAGAAACATAACAGGTCACGGCGTTTAGATCACAACACAAGCAATCGTCATCAGGTCGGACAACCTGTTGTATATATAGGTGTTATGAAAATTGATGAAAATAATGAAAATTAAATGAAATTTGAGATTTGCCTAATTTATCCGAAGTTATGTTAATCAGTGTAAATATGCTCATAAATTATGCTGATCCGAGAGATAATTGTATTAATTTATGCGAGTGGGCGTGGTTATGATAATGCAGGTCGTTATGGATTATCAGGTCGAGCCTCGGTGACGAGGATTGTGTTATGAATTGGAATAACGCAATTAATCGTATGCAGTGACGCAGGCGTTGTGAGCGTGAATGAGAGAGAGTCGATTCGACTCTGCTCTTTAATTCCGTATTATCGATAAGGATACGATTACTCTCGATTGAACATTACGGATTATGTGGGTGATGGATTATGTGTGGTGATAGTGTGCTTATGATAGGTCCCCAGGATTCAGATCTCAAACGCAGAACAATATTATGCAGAATTTCGGGAAGAATCACACACAAACCTTCTGCTTTAATCAATTTAATTTTCTAGCTAACTTTAATTTTTGGATAATATGAAAACTCAATCTCGGGATTTTGGAATTTCAACACAGCGTTAACATGATACCATCACGATTGCGTTGTTTCACCTCGATAGCGGCACCTGTGGTTAATTCCCGACGCGTAACACAATCAATCGGTTGTCGAGAGAGAGATTAAAACATGCAACTATTCTATCAAAACCTTAACCTTATAATATGTAAATTCGTGTTTAAACATTGCCCACACAGTACCACATCCATTCATAGACCTTCAAGTCAATTCGTATCACATTGTTAACAGGACGATTGGTTATTATGCAACTCAATGACAGCAGTATTTTCCTTTATGAATTGATTTTTAATGCACCACCTTGGAGTGGCACCCTTCTTGATTATCCCGATATGCATATCGTGTGTCTTCTTTATCACTGGTTCAATTCTTTGCGTAAAGCAGACGCCGAGGTTAGCATCTCTTGTGTCCAAAATGTGTTTCCTGTGTGTTGCGGCGCGGTGGGGGAGTGAGGGGGAGAGTGTGGAGGAGGGGTTGCATACGACCGGCTGCCAGTTTCTGTCCACCGCTGGCTGGATGAGTCAGCACGACGCTCGCCGTCGTCGCGCCGATGGGTGTTGAGTGCGGGGCCGCTGCCCTCTCAGCGCTGGTGATGCGAAGTTGCGCACTGTGGCACGCTGGTGGCACGCTGCTGGCATGCGCTGGTGCTGATGGCACGCTGGTGGCGCGCTGTTGGCACGCGCTGGTGATGGTGCTGATGGCACGCTGGTGGCGCGCTCCCTCTCCTTGAAGATGCGCGAACGCGCCCGTGCTGATTCGCTGATAGCAGTTTCTCTCCACTGCTGGCTGAGCTGCTGCACGCTCTTGCTTGGCGTTGCTGGCCGCGCTCTTTCTCCTTGAAGATGCGCGAACGCGCCCGTGCTGATTCGCTGACAGCAGTTTCCTCCACTGCTGGATGAGCTACGCCGGCGCGCGCTCTTTCCGCTGCTGTAGTATCTGACGCTGCGCTCGCGAGCGACAGGTCAAGTTTTTCTTCTGCTGAGTGAGCCGAGTCGCACGCGCTCTCTTTGTTGAGGTTGTTGGCGGCTCTCTGACAGCAGGTTTCCTCCACTGCTGTATGACTCAAGTCGCACGCGCTTGGTCACTGGTTTGCTGAAGTTGTTGGCGGCTGCCCAAGCTTTTCCGCTGCTGGTTGAGCCACGTTGCACATGCTTGCTTTGTGGAGATGCTCGAGCGCTCTCAGCGCTGATTCGCTGATACTTTGTTGGCGGCTGGCCAAGCTTTTTCTTCAGTTGAGTGAGTTGAGTCGCACGTGCTCTCTCTGTTGAAGTGCGCGAACGCGCCCGTGCTGGTTCGCTGACAGCAGGTTTCCTCCACTGCTGTATGACTCACTTTTGTTGATACATCGCGACTCAGCGATCCTCGCTACTCAGCGAGGCTAGGAGCCAGCCGCTCCATGCGACTGCTCGTCCTGTGGACGTCTCGACTCGCTGATCTGTCTTGACTCTTGACTTAACTTCACTGACTTTTGAAAAATGCGGCTGACCGTTATATTCAAAGACAATTCTCTCTGCGCAGTGGAAAAGGGGGGGCGGGGTCTGTGTGTGTGAGTTCGTGTGTGTGTGTGTACAGATGGCTCCTGCGATAACGATCTGTTTGCCCTGGCGTGAAATTCCTCTCTCGCGCTCTTCGGGAGAGACAAAGGTGGTCGGGAGCACCTATCTCTTTATACTTTCGACTTATATTTCTCAAATACCATTTGGTCCCATGTTCGCCACGACTCGTGTTTGTAACTACGTCCTCCCGACACCTCTCGGTTTACCGAGGTTCGAATTGTTATGATGGAATTATTAAAAAGAAAAATAATTTCCATCCTGAGTTTAAGAGGTCCGTTTCCAGATGGTTGGAATCCATATCCCTTGGTTCTGTAAGGTTCTATAATGGAATATCGTTTAAGGTTAACACGTTATTATTAATGTTATTTTGCAATTTCTTTAAAACTTGTTTGTCTGGTTGCCGTGTGTGGGGTGGGGTGTGTCTCCTCATCAAACCCGGCTGGCTTTTCCAGATGGCCCCTTGTGATAAGGTGTAATTCCTGCTTCTCCGCGCTGTGAGAGAGACAAAGGTGGTCGGGGTTGCTTGGGGTATTGTTTAAACTCTTTCGCAAGTTTGCCCGTTGTCTCATTCCTTCTCGATAACCTTTGATGTGACTCGGTATTCCTGCTCCAAGCTTTGTTTTAACAGTAAAAGTATTAAAGGTGAAAATCATTTGATAGCGAATTATTCATTGGATAATAATTCACTGATGTGTCTGGTGGCCTGTTCTTAATTGGAGTGAGCGCGAGGACCGCTAACTTTAGCTTATTCTTGTTATTGCATTTTAAATTTGAACTGTTGTTTAAAAAAAAATAGTTTAACCCGTGGGCGTCCTCATTTCTGGCTTGCGGAGGGCTTCCCTCTGCGTGACCTCCCTTAGGGCACATCAAACTCTTGTTCATCTGGAGATCTTCGCAGATAGCTGCTAACATCCTCGCCTCGAGAGTTTTATTATTTCTTTATTTATTAATGGCCTGTTTATGACCGACACCTGGTTTTGCGTGTGCCTGGCTTACGGGTTTTATTAATTATTTTGTTTCGTTTGTTAAAAAAAATATGATATATATAACGGCAAATATTATTGTTAATATCAATTTTGGAAAAGGCTCATATACAACAAACCACAGCAAGAGAAACTGCTGAAGTAGTAGGCGCCTACTCCAGCAGTTTCCTCTTATTGCTGCTGTGCTTGTCCCACCTGATGACGATTGCTTGTGTTGCCATCGAAGTGCCATGATCTATTATTTGTAGCGTAATGTTTAGAATTTGATAAATTTTGACCCAGACGCCAGCATGCAACGGCCTACTCGTTTTGAATGACGCAACAATAGTACGTTGTACATTCACTGTTAAGCAGATGGTGCGTATTTGTAAAATAACTTCTTGTTAATACGATGTAACGTGATGCAGTCAATTTCGCTGCAGTAATTCAATGTTGCTAATATGCCCGTCAATGATTTAGAATGAATACTTGTCTGATTGTGCATGTAACATTTTATCTGAGGGTCACACATTGAATATGTGATGTTAGGACAAAGTGTGTGTGTGTTTTGGAAGTAACCTGTACAGAGAACTAAGGTGAGACCCGTTGTTCTTGTGATACAGGTCAAAGGGTACTTTTGTGTTTCTCGAAGCGTCTGCCTCTGGAGCAACTCATCGTCTTTGAAATAGGGAGCACGCTCGGATCATTCATCAGTTACAAGGCATACCACTTGAAAGTTACACGTATAGGAGGAGATACATTCTCTACAACACGAATTGTAGTTTTGTCTTACGTGTTGACGTATATTTTGTCTAACTGGGACTAGAAATGCACCTTGCTGATTCACGTCTGGATGTTCACAACCATCGGTTGAGGCAAACCCCACTGCTGTTGTTGAGACGCTGTGCACCATTTAATGGTCCAACACATTGACGGCCTTCATGCCAGGAAAGTCACAACATTTGCACACGAAGGACGAATTCACGCAAGCACCCGGTGCTCCGTTTTGAAGTTTTAAAATGAAACATCTTCGACTTGTGTTGTGTTTTGAATTGGATGATTTTATTTCTTCATTAAAAGCTTGTCTCAATTTACATCTGGAAGACTTCATTGAAAAGGACATTTCGTGTGAATTTTCTCTCGTCATTAAGTAGATGGCCTTGCAGGGGTTCGGTTCAATGTGGACACAAACACAGTGTACACACACAGTGTACACACACAGTACACACACTGTACATACACACAGTATACACACAGTGTACACACACACAGTGTACACACACACAGTGAACAGTTTATACACAGTGTACACACAATGTACACACACGTGTACACAGTGTACACACAGTGTATACAGTGTACACACACACCGTATACACAGTGTACATACACAGTGGACACAGTGTATACACAGTGTACACACAGTGAACACACAGTGTACACACACAGTGTCTGTACACAGTGTACACACACAGTGTACACACACAGTGTACACACACATACAGTGTACACACACAGTGTACACACACACAGTGTACACACAGTGACACAGTGACACACACAGTGTACACACAGTGTATACACATAGTATACACACAGTGTACACTGTGTGTGTGTATACACTGTGTGTGTACACGCAGTATATACACAGTGTACACACACAGTGATAGTGACGCACACAGTGACACACAGTGACAACAACCGCCATTCGCCACTAAGTGGAGGTGACGTCACCACGACGCTTGTGCCAGGCACAGTGACACACACACATTGACACACACAGTGACACGCACAGTGTATACACAGAGTGTACACACAGTGTACACACACAGTGTACACACACAATGTACAGTGTACACACACACAGTGTACGCACACAGTGTATACACAGTGTACACAAACAGTGTACACACAGGGTATACACAGTGTACACACACACATCGTATACACGGTGTACATACAGTATATACACAGTGACACACACAGTGTGCACACACAGTGACACACAGTGACACAGTGACACACACAGTGACACACAGTGTATACACACACAGTGTACACACACACAGTGTATGCACAATAATGTCCACGTTGTTGTTGCTGAGCTCACACACCCAAGGGAGGGAGCAATGGAAAATGAATCTAAAGTCAACTTAAACTCCAACTCTGTGACGTCACCACTCTTAATTACCTCATTGGCGTGAAACTCCAGAGTGAGGTGTACCTCGCTAGTGACGTCATGTCACCAAGGTATTCATCCCTCCCCTGTCCACCGCGCTCTTGAGCGTGACGTCACCTCCGCTTGGGTCACTGCCCATATCGCTCCAGTGGCAATCCTTATTTGGGCAAAGCTACGCCCAGTGACTGGTAGCTCATTAACATAATGTGACCGTTAAAGCCGAGTTTATTGCGACGGGTTCAGCGTCCACGCCCCCATCTCTCAACATATGGGCCGGCTTCATTAACATAATTTATTCAGTTAGAGAGCCGCTCGTGGGAGGGAAGTGACGTCATACTACTTCCTGCTGTCGCGAGGCAACAGGAAGCTGCCGTGTGCGCGCTTGCACTAAAATCCGAGGTGAGAAATTCTCATCGTTGTGGTGGTGGTGGTTGTGGTGGTGGTTGTGGTTGTTGTTGTGGTTGTGGTTGTTGTTGTTTACCAAGGTAGAGCCTCTCTCTCTCGTAGGGATGTCAGTTGAGTAGCAGCGAGCATGGGAATCGATGTCCAGGTTGGAACTTTACAACGCGGGGCCTAGCCACGCGGGGCCTTGCCTCCTGCCCTCGCCTGATTGCGTTTACTTTAATTATCTCGCTTAAGTTTAATTTGTCTTCACCCGGCTCGCCACTTTGTAACTTTGTTTTATTGTAAATATTCACGCAGTTTTGATTTTCTTTTGTTACCAGGCCAAGCCCGCTTGAGCTGCTATCCCGCTCTTGTTATCAGAAGCGACCTGCCCACAACAACACAAGGTGAGGCTTTGTCAACGTGTGTGAATGTTTTGACTTAAAACTTTGGTGACTGCAGGAATTAATATTCTTGGTTCTTTCGGTAATGTCACGTAGATAGAAAATAAAATGAAAATAACACATAATAATTTATCTTTTTTTAAATGATGCAAAACACCCCACAACGTTTCTATGGCAACATTAATGTTGAAGATGCGAGGGCTTACAGGAATATTTATGACATTTGCCCTCTCATTGCGTGCCATGACAGTGCTGTTTGCACAGTCACACGTAGTCACTGTAAGATGTTTTTCTTGGTCGTGTTTTTGTTTTGTTGCTTGTTGTGATTGCACCCGATTCAAGAGCCGAACGGCTCACGGGACTATAACCAAAATAAATCAAACTGAAAATCAAAAATACTGAAACCGCGTGATGAATTTTGGGAAAGTTTTTCACTGCATCTCCAAATATATATAAAAGACAAAGTTGTGATTGTGTGTGTTGTCTGTTCAAAATGTTTAGCGTACTTCCCGACATGCAACAAACTGGAAATTTGCCATGTGGGTACTTTCCAGACTGTACAGCGTACAAACATTATACAAATACACTTTTGTGTTGTTTTAAGGGGGGGGGGGAGCTCAATAATGTATAGATTTTTTGCACGGCAAGTGAGCTGTGACGTCAAATCTGTCACGTGACCCTCGCATGTAGAAGAGTAACGCATTGTAGTGTAGCGGTTAGCGTTGTCTGTGTGTGTGTGTGTCGCTAACAGCACTTGCCCCTACAGTCTGTTAAGGCTATATGGGGGATCTTTATCTTTGTGTCTGTGTGTGTGTTTCTGTGTGTGTGTGTCTGTGTGTGTGTATCTGTGTGTGTGTCTGTGTGTGTGTCTGTGTGTGTGTCTGTGTGTATCTGTGTGTGTCTGTGTGTGTGTGGAAGCGTCACGCATTGTAGTGTAGTGGTTAGCTCTGTCTGTGTGTGTGTCTGTGTGTGTGTCTGTGTGTGTGTCTGTGTGTGTGTGTTTGTATCTGTGTGTGTCTGTGTGTGTCTGTGTATGTGTCTGTGTGTGTGTGGAAGCGTAACGCATTGTAGTGTAGTGGTTAGCGCTACGCTACGAACCCGGCGACCCGAGTTCGATTCCCGCTCACGGCCACCACCGGTGATAATTATTTCAACCGCTTCTGGGCCTCCCCTAGGTCAACTCAGCCTAAAACGAGTAACTGTTGTGGTGTGAACATCGCCACTGGGGAGACAAAGGCGGCCGGACGTGGTGGATCCAAGTCTCGAGCGAAGCCGGGTAGTACAGCTAGTCATGAATACATGAATGAATATAGACGTGTCAGTCATGTGTGACTGTATATATGCATTCCTCCATGGCTCGATACTGACGTGTAAATGGTGTGGATATTCTTATTTTCTGTCTGCAGCTGACGCTGGTCTGATGGAGCAAATGCACTCAGCACAGCAGCTCGGTACGACAAGTCAACAATGTGACCAGCGTGCATACAGCACGGATCGGACTGGAAATTTGACACAGCACCAGAGAACTCGCACAGGAGAGAAACCCTTCAAGTGTACTGTGTGTGGGAAGGCATTTTCACAGTCATCTGCTCTTAAACACACACCACAGAACACCCACGGGAGAGAAACCCTTCAAGTGCAGTGTGTGTGGGAAGACATTTTCAGATTCATCTGCTCTTAAAAAACACCAGAGAATACACACGGGAGAGAAACCTTTCAAGTGCAGTGTGTGTGGGATGGCATTTTCACGGTCATCTGCTGTTAAAACACACCAGAGAACACACACGGGAGAGAAACCTTTCAAGTGCAGTGTGTGTGGGAAGACATTTTCATATTCATTTGCTCTTAAAACACACCAGAGAACACACACGGGAGAGAAACCCTTCAGGTGCAGTGTGTGTGGGAAGACATTTTCAGATTCATCTGCTCTTAAAAAACACCAGAGAACACACACGGGAGAGAAACCTTTCAAGTGCAGTGTATGTGGGAAGACATTTTCATATTCATTTCCTCTTAAAACACACCAGAGAACACACACGGGAGAGAAACCCTTCAGGTGCAGTGTGTGTGGGATGGCATTTTCACGGTCATCTGCTCTTAAAACACACCAGAGAACACACACGGGAGAGAAACCCTTCAGGTGCAGTGTGTGTGGGAAGGCATTTCCAGATTCATTTAATCTTCAAAGGCACCAGAGAACACACACGGGAGAGAAACCCTTCAAGTGCAGTGTGTGTGTGAAGGCATTTTCACAGTCATCTGCTCTTAAAAAACACCAGAGAACACACACGGGAGAGAAACCCTACAGGTGCAGTGTGTGTGGGAAGACATTTTCAGATTCATCTGCTCTTAAAAAACACCACAGAACACACACGGGAGAGAAACCCTTCAAGTGCAGTGTGTGTGGGAAGGCATTTCCAGATTCATATCATATTAAAACACACCAGAGAACACACACGGGAGAGAAACCCTTCAAGTGCAGTGTGTGTGTGAAGGCATTTTCACAGTCATCTGCTCTTAAAAGACACCAGAGAACACACACGGGAGAGAAACCCTTCAGGTGCAGTGTGTGTGGGAAGACATTTTCAGGTTCATCTGCTCTTAAAAAACACCAGAGAACGCACGCAGGAGAGAAACCCTTCAGGTGCAGTGTGTGTGGGAAGGCATTTTCACGGTCATCTGCTCTTAAAACACACCAGAGAACACACACGGGAGAGAAACCCTTCAAGTGCAGTGTGTGTGGGATGGCATTTTCACGGTCATCTGCTCTTAAAACACACCAGAGAACACACACGGGAGAGAAACCCTTCAGGTGCAGTGTGTGTGGGAAGGCATTTCCAGATTCATTTAATCTTCAAAGGCACCAGAGAACACACACGGGAGAGAAACCCTTCAAGTGCAGTGTGTGTGTGAAGGCATTTTCACAGTCATCTGCTCTTAAAAAACACCAGAGAACACACACGGGAGAGAAACCCTACAGGTGCAGTGTGTGTGGGAAGACATTTTCAGATTCATCTGCTCTTAAAAAACACCACAGAACACACACGGGAGAGAAACCCTTCAAGTGCAGTGTGTGTGGGAAGGCATTTCCAGATTCATATCATATTAAAACACACCAGAGAACACACACGGGAGAGAAACCCTTCAAGTGCAGTGTGTGTGTGAAGGCATTTTCACAGTCATCTGCTCTTAAAAGACACCAGAGAACACACGGGAGAGAAACCCTTCAGGTGCAGTGTGTGTGGGAAGACATTTTCAGGTTCATCTGCTCTTAAAAAACACCAGAGAACGCACGCAGGAGAGAAACCCTTCAAGTGCAGTGTGTGCGGGAAGACATTTGCACATTCATCAAATCTTCAAGTACACCAGAGTACACACATGGGAGAGAAACCCTTCAAGTGCAGTGTGTGCGGGAAGGCATTTGCACATTCATCAAATCTTCAAGTACACCAGAGAACACAGAAGCATCAGAAGATCCACAAGGAGTGTAGTCTGAAATCAGCCTGTGAAAGTCAAAGTGCCACCATGAGCCCATCCCTCATGAAACACGAACCAGAAGAAAATCCCAGCTTGGACACTTTTAAAGTTATCGAGGTGAAATATGAAGAAGTGATGGTGAAGAGGGAAGAAGTGATGAGCGAAGAAGTGAAGGTGAAATGTGAAGAAGTGATGGTGAAGAGGGAAGAAGTGAAGGTAAAATGTGAAGATGAAGATTCAACTCCAAAATGGGACCTTCATATCGATGGAGGCAACGTGAAGCAGGAGGAGAATTCTGACTGTGAGGCAGAGCGAGGCAACTCCCAGCAGTTTGTGGCAGTGGAGGTGTGGGTGGACTTCCTAGACAATACAAAGTCAAGTGGAGACCCGGTAGATGTGTAAGCCAGAGACGATGTTGCTACAATAGATGCACCTTTGTCACAGGCCTTTAATGACAAGAACGTGAAGTTGAACACTCAGCTCCTAGGTTCAACCTGCAGAGTAAGAGCGGCCAGTCTTTGTGGACCTGTGGGTTGGGTCAATCTCTCACCAGGAGCGAGAGCCATAAGCTCCCAAGCATTCACGATGTTCTCATGATAATTGCTTTTACGCGGTGCTCGCTTAATCGCCTCGGCAACTCGGAGTTTCGTGTCGTATCTCGTCTGAGACTCTTGAAGAGCATCCCCAAGTAGCAGCTGCCCCTGTGTGGCACAAGGTGGTGGCCCTGCACCGGCCTGCATGTGGACAAGAGCCTGTCAGTAGGGGGCGATGATTGATGCGTCATCTCAGTTGTGTAGTTTGTAGGCAATCTTGATTCGAAGCTTTCGTGACTGCAGGAATCCACACTGTTGAGTTATTTCGGCAAAGTCACCACGTGGGTAGAAACATAACAGATCACGGCGTTTAGATCACAACACGAGCAATCGTCATCAGGTGGGACAACCACAGCAAGAGAAACTGCTGAAGTAGTAGGCGCCTACTCCAGTTTCTTCTTCTTGCTGCTGTGCTTGTCCCACCTGATGACGATTGCTTGTGTTGTCATCGAAACGCCGTGATCTATTATTTGTAGTGTAATGTTTTGAATTTGCTACATTTTGACCCAGGCGCCAGCATGCAACGGCTTACTCGTTTTGAATGACGCAACAATAGTACGTTGTACATTCACTGTTAAGCAGACGGTGCGTATTTGTAAAATAACTTCTTGTTAATACGATGTAACGTGATGCATTCAATTTCGCTGCAGTAATTCAATGTTGTTAATATGCCCGTCAATGATTTAGAATGCGTACTTGTCTGATTGTGCGTGTGCATGTAACATTTTGTCTGAGGGTCAAACATTGAATAAGTGATGGTAGGACAAAGTGCGTGTGTGTTTTGGAAGTAACCTGTACAGAGAACTCGGGTGAGACCCGTTGTTCTTGTGATACAGGTCAAAGGGTACTTTTGTGTTTCACGAAGCGTCTGCCTCTGGAGCAACTCATTGTCTTTGAAATAGGTAGCACGCTCGGATCATTCATCAGTTACAAGGCATACCACTTGACGTATAGGAGGAGGTACATTCTCTACAACACGAATTGTAGTTTTGTCTTACGTGTTGACGTAGATTTTGTCTAACTGGGACTAGAAATGGTCCTTGCTGATTGACGTCTGGATGTTCGTACCTATCGGTTGAAGCAAATCCCACTGCTGTTGTTGAGACACTGTGCACCAATAAGGGTCCAACACATTGACGGCCTTCAGGCCAGGAAAGTCACAACATTTGCATACGAAGGACGCATTCACGCAAGTACCCCATGCTCCGTTTTGAAGTTTTAAAATGAAACATCTTTGAATTGTGTTGTGTTTTGAATTAGATAATTTTATTTCTTCATTAAAAGCTTGTATCAATTTACATCTGGAAGACTTCATTGAAAAGGTCATTTCAAGTGGATTTTCTCTCAACATTAAGTAGATGGCCTTGCCGGGGGTTCGGTTCGATGCGGACTTTCACCTGTTTGGGATTGCGGGATCGAGATAAGGCGACACGGAGCTGCTGGCCATGTGAGAAGACTGCCGTCTGCAGATCGATTCCAACGTAATCGAACGTCTGTCCCTGCGCCTCCGTCGTCCATGCAGGGGGTGCGTAAGTTTGCAGCGCCCCCTGCATTAAAACAACGGAAAGTGCAGCGCTCATCACAGATAGATACAGTTGTGCGCTTATATTTAAAATGTTATTCTTTTATAAGGTGATGTTGAAATCGGAAAGTGTTTAGCCAGTTGATGATTTCAATCAGATTGATTCATTTATTATGCACCGCATATCCGAGTTTTTGTGGTCCTGTTGAGCTAAAGTTGGAAAAAGTCCGTGACTATAACTTCGCTTAATTTTGTAAACGTGTTTCTATTATTTAGTTATTGTTTAATACAAACTACTTCAGATAATGGGTTTCAAGATGTACTTGAATGGCACGTTCGTTGTTCCGGTGTTTAATGGCTTGGACGTCATGGCAAATGGCTTCCATCGATGTGGAAGTCAATGGTGGATGATGATTTGACATTTCGGTGTTGATTTGGAGTAGATTGTTTAACTGTTGCATACCGGGTGGTGAAATGCTTTGCCGAGTACCTGAACTGTTTGACCAAGTGAATTAATGAAGAGTTCGATACGAGTTTGAGCGTTAATATTCTTGCGGAACAACAAAGGTCGGATATTTTAAAGATTCCTGATCGTACGTTTATTGCGACAATGTTCATGGGGAACACGTGTGGAGGAGAGTTCCGGGTGAAGTCTCCCCTTACTTGGCAACCATGGTGGCTGTCCGCTGATCACTCTCGCTCCATCACAGCTACGAGCTGTAGGGACGCGATGCTCCACCCTGGCGCTGTTTTAATTCACAGCACCAAGACTGGAGAGCCTCATCCCTGCAGTTCCCTCCTGTTGTGCCGCAGCATTTACCGCGTAACAAGGCAATACAACACACACAGAGACACACACAGAGACACACAGAGACACACACAGAGACACACACACAGAGACACACAAAGACACACATTACACACAGAGACACACACATACAGACACACACAAAGACACATCACACACACAGAGACACACACACGAGACACACAGAGACACACACATCAAACAGAGATACACACACAGAAACACACACAGAGACACACACCACACACAGAGACACACACCACACACACGTACACACACGGAGACACACAGAGACACACACACAGAGACACACACAAACAACAACAACCGCCATTCGCCACTAAGTGGCGGTGACGTCACCACGACGCTTGTGCCAGGCTATGTGCACCCACACAGACACAAAGATCAAAGAGACACGGATACACGCACAGAGACGTACACACAGATACATACACACAGATACACATATACACATACACACAGATACACATACATACACACATACACACACGTACATACAGATACATACACACAAATACTCACAGATACAACAACAACAACAACCGCCATTCGCCACTAAGTGGCGGTGACGTCACCACGACGCTTGAGCCAGGCTATGTGCACCCTGAGGCCACGTGAAGTGTCGAACGCCCGCTGGCAGGAGGTCACGGGGCAGACCCAGGTGCCACGGGTCGACTGACTGAGATGACTGGCTGATGCACCACCTGTGCCCCCTACTGTGCCAACCTGCTGTGCTTTAGCCACCCGGCGCTCCGCTCGCTGTTGTGAGCGTCGCTCCTCCGCCCTCCGTTGTTGTTGGAGGGCGACTGCCTCCAACTGCCCAGTAGCATCCTTCACGAGCCTCCTCCACAGAGGCCGATCTTGACACCGCTGGTACCAGTCATCGGCAAGTCCACTCAGCTCCACGTCCTCCTGTACCACATCACTCCATCTCTTCTCTAGCCCGTGCCGCGCCCGCTTAGCCCCCTCAATCCGGCCAAACAAAAGCTGTTTCGGCATGCGGTGGCTGGGCATGCGGGCTACATGACCCAGCCATCGCAGCCTTGCCTGCCGGAGGAGCTCACCGATGGGACCCTGCCCAGATCTTTCAAGGATTTGTGAGCTCACACAATCCAGTCTGGTTAAACCCAGGATGGATCATAGGCAGGCCAGCCTAAATGTTTCTAACCGGCGAAGATGTTCCATTAGGGGGGTCCACGTTTCGCAAGTGTAGAGAAGGGAGGGAATGACCGTGGCCGAGAAGACCTGAAGCTTAGTGCGGAGCGACAGACCAGGTAGCTTCCACACAGCGTTACACAACCGATGAAAAGTTAATGCCGCTCGACTGATTCGGAGTGAGACCTCTGCTGTTAAACTGGAGCCAGTCATAAGCACACTGCCCAGGTATGGGAAACTCTCCACTCCACAACTGCCCCATCACCGATTGGGAGTTGTGGGGGTGGAGTGTCCGATGGTACAAAATACCCAGGCAGGTGCTTAGTTTTGGTGGGGCTGATGGTAAGGCCCCACCTCTTAGTGGCACGCTCCAGTCTCAGCAGCAGCGTCTCCAACTCCTCCTCTGACTGAGCAGCTATTACCAAATCATCAGCATACATAACGTGGTTGATACACACACATACACACACAGATACACATACACACATACACACGGAGACACACATACACAGAGATACACACATATACACACATACACACAGCTACATACACACAGATACACACACACTATTACACTATTCAACTATAGACGAGAGACCTGCAGTGATCTATCAGTGCAGGAGCGGAGCTGCTGTGAGGCGAGGCGCTTGGAGCTCTCTGATTGGTCCAAGCGGCGGCTTGGAGCCAATCAGATTTGGTTCCTCCCTAGCCACGTGACGCGGGATTTTTTTTCCCGCCAAATTTTTGAGACTCCTCGTCGGCCAGGCGCCATTTTGAGAGTCGTGAGGTGCGGATTTGAATTTTTTTTATTTCGGAGCAGAAATTATCGACGATGACGACCCCCCAGGGGTGCGAGATCGCCTCTCGTGAGGGAAAACGTGAGGTAAAAAGTGGCCTCAAATGTCCAGCCCGTGATTCGCAGATAGTTTAAATATGCACTGTTGAATTTATGGGCAGTGTTGGGTCTATGGGACAGTGCTGAGGCTATGGCCATTGACAAAATACAAACGATTTAATTTGTGAATAATAATGTAGACTGTAGTAATGATTATTAAGTATGGTGAGTGTAATGACAGTCTATAATGTAGACTGTAGTAATGGTTATTAAGTATGGTGAGTGTACTGACAGTCTATAATGTAGACTGTAGCCTGGTTGTTAAGTATGGTGAGTTTACTGACAGTCTATAATGTAGACTGTAGTAATGGTTATTAAGTATGGTGAGTTTACTGACAGTCTATAATGTAGACTGTAGTAATGGTTATTAAGCATGGTGAGTGTACTGACAGTCTATAATGTTGACTGTAGTAATGGTTATTAAGTATGGTGAGTGTACTGACAGTCTATAATGTTGACTGTAGTAATGGTTATTAACCAGAGTGTACTGACAGTCTATAATGTAGACTGTAGTAATGGTTATTAAGTATGGTGAGTGTACTGACAGTCTATAATGTAGTCTGTAGCCTGGTTATTAAGTATGGTGAGTGTACTGACAGTCTATAAGGTAGACTGTAGTAATGGTTATTAAGTATGGGGAGTGTACTGACAGTCTATAATGTAGTCTGTAGCCTGGTTATTAAGTATGGTGAGTGTACTGACAGTCTATAAGGTAGACTGTAGTAATGGTTATTAAGTATGGTGAGTGTACTGACAGTCTATAATGTAGACTGTAGCCTGGTTATTAAGTATGGTGAGTGTACTGACAGTCTATAATGTAGACTGTAGTAATGGTTATTAAGCTGAGTTAGTGTACTGACAGTCTATAATGTAGACTGTAGTAATGGTTATTAAGTATGGTGAGTGTACTGAGAGTCTATAATGTAGACTGTAGCCTGGTTATTAAGTATGGTGAGTGTACTGACAGTCTATAATGTAAACTGTAGCCTGGTTATTAAGTATGGTGAGTGTACTGAGAGTCTATAATGTAGACTGTAGTAATGGTTATTAATTCTGGGTGAGTGTACTGACAGTCTATAATGTAGACTGTAGTAATGGTTATTAAGCTGAGTGAGTTTACTGACAGTCTTTAATGTAGACTGTAGAAATGGTTATTAAGTATGGTGAGTGTACTGGCAGTCTATAATGTAGACTGTAGTAATGGTTATTAAGCTGAGTGAGTGTACTAGCAGTCTATAATGTAGACTGTAGCCTGGTTATTAAGCTGGGTGATTGTACTGACAGTCTATAATGTAGACTGTAGTAATGGTTATTAAGTATGGTGAGTTTACTGACAGTCTATAATGTAGACTGTAGTAATGGTTATTAAGTATGGTGAGTGTACTGACAGTCTATAATGTAGACTGTAGCCTGGTTATTAAGCTGAGTGAGTGTACTGAGAGTCTATAATGTAGACTGTAGCGGTACGTAGCTAACCGTGCTAATTGTGTTCTGGTTGCATTTTGCACAATTATAATCGTACAATATGGCACCAATCTTTAGCACGAATGTTCAGTTTTATCCTGAAAATTCATCTCTGACACTTTCAGTGAATACCTGAAATGATTTCCATTGAGAATGTCAATCTCTTGACGCGTAAGGGAAAAATATCCCGGTGGGTTATGACCACGCGATGCCATGCATTCACCAAGACAATGCAGTGAATGTGCTGGGGGAAAGTAAGCACATTAAGAGCAAATATCCTAAATAAATTTAAAATAAAACTTGACCATAACTTACTTTTTGGCTTTTTCGGTGAAGTCACATAACGGCCAGCATGTTTTTTTTCCCTCCAAATGTTATTGTAATCTGTGCACATGACCTGATGAAACGAATAACCTTTTTTATTTAAATAACCCACGTGACAGATCCAACTCATCTCTCTTCTTCAACTATAAACTAGTTTTTCTATTTTATTGTACAAGGTAAGGCCCACTGAGCTATGTGGCGTTTTTTCACAAGCGACCTGGCCATCACGAATGAAAGCTCAACACAACGTGACTTCATCGTGTGGAAATGTATCGCAGTGAAATATTTTAAATGCGTGATGTTAATTCTAAATCTGGAGGGGGGGAAACCGGAGGAACCAGAAACAAATCCACGTGACCACGAGGCGAGAGACACACACACTCCAAATATACTACCAGCAGCTCCACTATCAACAACAACAAGCGCCATTCGCCACTCAGTGGTGGTGACGTCACCACGACGCTTGTGCCAGGCCATGTGCACCTTGAGGCCACGTGAAGTGTCGAACGCCCGCTGGCAGGAGGTCACGGGGCAGACCCAGATGCGACGGGTCGACTGACTGAGACGACTGGCTGATGCACCACCTGTGCCCCCTACTGGGCCAACTTGCTGTCCTCAACGGATGGCACCTCAGCCAGCCACTCACAGGGGGTGACTTCCTCCAATATTTGAGGCACCGCAGCCTCAGTAGGGTCATCCCCACTTTGTCCCACGTTGTTTTCCTGGCTGAGGGATTTCCACTTCCCCAGGACATCAGGAATGCTCAGAAAATCTGCAAACCTGTTCCTGGGGGTCGGATATTGGATCACCGTTCTTTCCCCTAATGACGGTAATAGGTGTGGCGCTGCAGGTTACTTTTTTGATGGAGTTAAATAGAGATTTGTGATCGCGGGCCACTGAGGCAGACTCCATCTCCTCAGCAACCCGTGACCACCACCCATCCTTGCAGCGCCTCACGGCTCCCCGAACCTCCGAGCGAAGGCTGCGGTAAGCCTCCTCATTCTCCGACGTGGGACGCTGTAGCCGATGAGAGTGGGCCTGTCGATTTTTCTCAGCCAGCTTGAACACCTCTTGTCAGCCAGGGTCTCTGGGGAGGTCTAGACCGTGTACCCAAAGCAGCCATTGCAACTACATGAGCTACAGTCCCAAACCTCGCCCATTTCCCCTCGACATCAAGAGGAGTGGGAGACAATGCCAATCCCAGCCGCAAGCGATGATGAAATTCTCGTTTGTAACTTTCATCAGCTAGCTGAGACCATGCCACTAAGGGTTTGAATGGGGTCCTGGGTGTACACCCACCACCGGAGTAGAAGAATTGCAGGTGCATCTTACAGATGACAAGTCGATGGTCAGTGGGCAGATCAGCTCCACGGTCAGTCCTGGTGTCAAGGACATGGGCTCGCATTCGCTGTTCCGTCACTATGTAGTCCAGCAGATGTTCTTGCTTGGACCCGGCATGCATCCATGATGTGGTGTGGATGCGCCAATGCCGGAACAGTGTGTTGGTAATTACAAGCCCATGGGCTGCACAAAAATTTAGCAGCCTCCTGCCGTTGTTATTGAGCTGATCTGCCCGATGCCTTCCAATTACTCCAGACCAGGTGCCAGCATCATGACCAACTCGGGCATTGAAGTCACCCAACAAGATGACTCTATCCCCAGGGACCACTTTAGCCAGCACCTGTGACAGGAGGTCATAGAAGGCATTTGACTCATTGGCCTTGCTTGCATCCCTCCACGGATGTTCGTCTTTGGTGGGGGCATAAGTTACCATGACCACCACTCCTCGCCTGTGGTTGATGGGAAGGCGAGCCCAAAGTAGCCTGGAGCTTACAGCTTCCCACACCTCATCACCACGCTCCCACAGCCCTTCATTCTTTTATTCAGAAAAAGAGCCACACCCTGTTGTTTGGCAGTCTCCTGCCCCGAGTAGAGGACTGTCCACCCCTCATGGTGGCAGGAGCCAGAGCCAGTCCACAGGACCTCCTTATTACCACAGAGATCCAGGCAGTACTGGTCCAGCTCTTGACAGAGGAGTGGCAGCCTCTCCTCCGCAGTGAGCATTCGAACATTCCACGTGGCCACACGTAGTGGCTTTTTGTTGTTTTTGGAGGAGCCCCGAGGGGAAGGATTCAGTCTCCTGGCTCCGCCAAATTGGGTTTGGTCAGGAGACATCATAGACGCCTGTCCCCCCGGGGCCTCCGGCACAAAATATTGTGGTCGTGGTTTAGTGGTAATTAATCGGAGGTGGAGGGGTTACCAGCCCCTCACACCTGTCCAGAGCCCCCACTTAGCCACTGTGGTGGTTACAAACGCCATGAGGGGAAAGGCCAATCCAAATTGACCCTCCCCCCCGGCACTGCCCACGGCAGCGTTGCCCGTCCGGCACCACAAGGAGGTAGGGGGTTGTTTTGCCGGACACCACCACCATTACCACCACTACTACCACCAACACTACCACCACCATTACACCACCACTACTACCACCACCACTAGCACCATCACCACCACCACTTCCACCACTTCCACCATTACCACCACTACTACCATACACTACCATCACTACCACCACCACCATTACCACCACTACTACCAGCAACGCTACCACTACCATTACACCACCACTACTACCACCACCACTAGCACCATCACCACCACCACTTCTACCGCCACTTCCACCATTACCACCACCACCACCACCACTACTACCATACACTACCATCACTACCACCACCAATACCACCACTACTACCGTACACTACCATCACTACCACCACCATTACCAACATCACTACAATCACTGACCACCACCGCTACCACCAATACCACCACCACTACCAGGACGTTTGCGTGCTGAATGCTGGAATCTGATCCCGCGTCTCCTCCCTCTCCTCCGGCCCTCCCCCTTCACCAGCAGCCTCCCAGACGGCCTCCCCCGGCCCGGGCCCCGGCCCCGGCCACGGCCACGGCCGCCCCCTCCGCGAGGGCTCGCTCCTCCTGGCCCATCCGGGTGCCCAAGCGCTCCGCGGATGACGCCGGAGGAGGAGGAGGAGCCGAGTCCCACGCGGCGCCCTTCAAGGTCGCTCGCCCGCTCCACGACGACGATGCCGGGGGGCCGGGGCCTGCGCCGGGGCCTCCCCGCCGCGACCGTCGTCTTCGTCGCCCCGTGATGCTCCGGGCTCTCGAGGGGGGGCGCCGCCGCCGGGAGACTCCGGCGGCGGCGCCCCCCCAGGAGAGCTCCCACGGCGGCGGCGGCGGCGGCGGCGGCGCCCGGACGACGCCGACACCGGGAATCGGCCCGAGGGTCGCCCCGGAGCGTGGAGACGGCGGCGGAGAGTCGGGGCCGGCGCTCGGCGCTGACGAGGCGGCGGGCAAGGAGGAGGCGGAGGAGGCGGAGAGACGCAGGGAGGCCGCGGTTGGACCGCGTGCGGCGCGGAAGAGACACTTCGACTTTTGGTGGCAGGGCGTGGGCAGGAGGGCGAGCAGCAGGAGGGGCGGAGGAGGAGGAGCGAGAGGAGGAGGGGAAGAGGAGGCCGAGGCGGCGGCGGAGGAAGAGGAGGAGGAGGTTTTGGCCGGGAGGTCTCCGCTAAGCAAGCGGCGGGAGGCAGCGGCGGCGGCGGATTGCCCGGCGGGACCGAATCCCAATCCCTGCCCGGGCTCCTCTACCTGCCACGCTCCTCCGCCTCCTCCGCCTCCTCCGTCTCCTCCGACGCCGCCGGCTCCTCCTCCGACGCTGCTGGCGCCGGCGGTCGCGGGCAAGCGGCGCTCGGCCCCGCGTGGGGCGACGTTCCACTTCTCCTCGCTGATGCCGCGGCCGCTGGCTGAGCCGCCGCCACCCACCGAGAGGCGCCGGGGTCGCGCCCTGGAGAAGCAGCGGCAGCGACGGAAACAAATTCAGCAACAATACCGGCAGCAGAGAGCGTCGTCATCGTCGTCCAACTGTTGGTCGTTCTCGGACACATCGTCGTCGTCTTCAACACCGGAGGAGGTGGTGGAGGGTGACGAGGTGAAGGAGCGGAGGGACGACGAGGAGGAGGAGGGGGAGGTGGTGGTGGAGGGTGACGAGGTGAAGGAGCGGAGGAACGACGAGGAGGAGGAGGGGGAGGTGGTGGTGGAGGGTGACGAGGTGAAGGAGCGGAGGGACGAGGAGGTGGTGGTGGAGGATGACGAGGTGAAGGAGCGGAGGGACGACGAGGAGGAGGAGGGGGAGGTAGTGGTGGAGGGTGACGAGGTGAAGGAGCGGAGGAACGAGGAGGAGGAGGAGGAGGTGGTGGAGTCTACGGGGGGCGTCCGCAGGCTGCTGCTGAAATTTTACGCCAGCCGCCTGCAGCCGAGTGTCGACATAGCACGAGACGATGGGGAGGTGGCGGACAACGAGGAGAAGGAGGAGGAGGAGGAAGAAGAAGAAGAGGACGAGGAGGAGGAGGAGGGGACTACGGAGATCACGCAGTGCAGCCGATGATGGCGACTGCAAGTCGGGCGACGAGGAGGAGGTGGAGGAGGAGGAGAGGGTGGCGAGTCTCAAGAGGGTGGAGGAGTGCCGGATTCTCAAGCAGATAGACGACATCATGGCTGAGATACACCAGCTGGAGGGGAGATGCAGGGTGAGGAGGAGCAGATGAGGTGTAGGGTGGTGAGGAGGGGCTGGGTGGTGAGGTGTAGGGTGGTGAGGAGGGGCTGGGTGGTGAGGTGTAGGGTGGTGAGGAGGGGCTGGGTGGTGAGGTGTAGGGTGGTGAGGAGGAGGGTGAGGAGACTCCAGGGCAGCGGGTGAGGGCGTTGGGAGTGGTTCACTCGCTCGCTCGGACACAGTCAGTCAGTTACTCACTCAGACACTCACTCAGTCACTCAGTTACTCACTCAGACACTCATTCAGTCACTCGCTCAGTCACTCACTCAGACACTCAGTCACTCATTCAGACACTCACTCAGACACTCAGACACTCAGTCACTCAGACACGTACTCAGACACTCAGTCACTCACTCAGACAGTCACTCAGTCACTCACTCATACACTCAGTCACTCAGACACACACTGACACACACACACTGACACACACACTGACAACAACAACAACCGCCATTCGCCACTAAGTGGCGGTGACGTCACCACGACGCTTGTGCCAGGCTATGTGCACCCTGAGGCCACGTGAAGTGTCGAATGCCCGCTGGCAGGAGGTCATGGGGCAGACCCAGGTGCCACGGGTCGACTGACTGAGATGACTGGCTGATGCACCACCTGTGCCCCCTACTGTGCCAACCTGCTGTGCTTTAGCCACCCGGTGCTCCGCTCGTTTTTCTGAGCGTCGCTCCTCCGCCCTCCGTTGTTGTTGGAGGGCGACTGCCTCCAACTGCCCAGTAGCATCCTTCACGAGCCTCCTCCACAGAGGCCGATCTTGACACCGCTGGTACCAGTCATCGGCAAGTCCACTCAGCTCCACGTCCTCCTGTACCACATCACTCCATCTCTTCTCTAGCCCGTGCCGCGCCCGCCTAGCCCCCTCAATCCGGCCGAACAAAAGCTGTTTCGGCATGCGGTGGCTGGGCATGCGCGCTACATGACCCAGCCATCGCAGCCTTGCCCGCCGGAGGAGCTCACTGATGGGACCTTGCCCAGATCTTTCACACAATCCAGTCTGCTTAAACCCAGGATGGATCGTAGGCAGGCCAGACTAAATGTTTCTAACCGGCGAAGATGTTCCATTAGGGGGGCCCACGTTTCGCAAGCGTAGAGAAGGGAGGGAATGACCGTGGCCAAGAAGACCTGAACCTTAGTGCGGAGCGACAGACCAGGTAGCTTCCACACAGCGTTACGCAACCGATGAAAAGATATTGCCGCTCGACTGATTCGGAGTGAGACCTCTGCAGTTAAACTGGAGCTAGTCATAAGCACACTGCCCAGGTATGGGAAACTCTCCACTCTCTCCACAACTGCCCCATCAACGATTGGGAGTTGTGGGGGTGGAGTGTCCGATGGTACAAAATACCCAGGCAGGTGCTTAGTTTTGTTGGGGCTGATGGTAAGGCCCCACTTCTTAGTGGCACGCTCCAGTCTCAGCAGCAGCGTCTCCAACTCCTCCTCTGACTGAGCAGCTATTACCAAATCATCAGCATACATAACGTGGTTGAGCAATAGGGAGCCATCCCTTGACCGCATCCGGGCATTGATCAGCCTCCCATTATATCTGTACCATATGGAGATTCCCCCGGTACAGCTATTGAAGGCTTCACGAACTACGTGGTCAAAATAGATGTTAAATAATATGGGAGCCAGAGGACATCTCTGTCGCACCCCAAGGTGTACAGGGAATGGCTCTGACTCCCGGCCACGTAGTTTTACCCGGGCCCGCTCACCATCATGAAGGTCCTTAATGATCGTGAGCAGAGGGTCAGGTACTCCAAAAGCACGAAGAACAACCCAGAGCCCAGGCCTACTGATGGTATCATAGGCCTTGACCAGGTCAATAAAGCAGAGAGTTAATCACACACTGACACACACACTGACACACACACACTCAGACAACAACAACAACCGCCATTCGCCACTAAGTGGCGGTGACGTCACCACGACGCTTGTGCCAGGCTATGTGCACCCTGAGGCCACGTGAAGTGTCGAACGCCCGCTGGCAGGAGGTCACGGGGCAGACCCAGGTGCCACGGGTCGACTGACTGAGATGACTGGCTGATGCACCACCTGTGCCCCCTACTGTGCCAACCTGCTGTGCTTTAGCCACCCGGCGCTCCGCTCGCTGTTGTGAGCGTCGCTCCTCCACCCTCCGTTGTTGTTGGAGGGCGACTGCCTCCAACTGCCCAGTAGCATCCTTCACGAGCCTCCTCCACAGAGGCCGATCTTGACACCGCTGGTACCAGTCATCGGCAAGTCCACTCAGCTCCACGTCCTCCTGTACCACATCACTCCATCTCTTCTCTAGCCCATGCCGCGCCCGCTTAGCCCCCTCAATCCGGCCAAACAAAAGCTGTTTCGGCATGCGGTGGCTGGGCATGCGGGCTACATGACCCAGCCACTCAGACACACACACACACTGACACACACACTGACACACACACCATGATACACACACTGACTGGAGGAGGTGGAGCGTGGTCAACACATCTACGCCTGAAACATTTTAGAAAGAAGCGGAGAATACGGAACAACCCACCTGTTGTCCATTTCGATTTCCGCGTTGCCTCTAATCTTCAGTCTTGCTGTGTATCCACCGTCTGCTGGAGCTCACCTTCTATAGCGAGGATATCCATCATCTCCAGTTTGTGTGTCTTTAATAAATTGTCTCGGATATTTCTTGCTGCTCTCTATATCCTTCATACATGCTGCTACATTGACATTAAGGTTTCCGCATGGCCCATGAATCATATTTGCGGTCACTACTGCAAACAGATTTTGGGTCTTCCTCTGGATTTGGAAACTCGGCAGATATAACATCGATTTGGATTGGATGATTTTTTTCTTTCAGCCGGATTAAAATATGAGCGTGGGGAAGTCATCTACATCATTAGACCTCCTTTGCCAGTACCAAAATATAATAATAGGGGTTTTTCCCCTTTTTTCTGGCAACAAAACTGAAACCTTTTTACAAGGATTCATGTCTACTGCATTAACCACAATACCTGCAGTCAAAATGCAAACAAAACACACGCACTATGATAATATATGTGACATTGTCCTTGAAACCGATTGGTCCACACCAAGGGACGGCTTTCTTTAGAGCCTCGACCCAATTGGTGCTCGACCAGAGGACGCCAAAAGGTTTCAGTTTTGTTGCCAGAAAAAAAGGGGAAACCCCGATGATGTGGAAGTCCTCGTTTCTGCCACTCAGTTGAGTACATCCAGCATCTTGTTTCTCCAAAAAACACGACTCTCAGTGAATGCTCTCGATGAATTTGACTTGCTTTTGTCTGAACACCCTGGCTGTGAAGTCGTATCGACGGCTGGGTGTCTGGCCGAATGAAAGTTATTACTTTTTTTGTTTTATCTGAGGCCAAGTTGGATTACATGTAAAGGTAATAAATAAGTCGGGGACATCCATACGCTCGAACGTATGACATGGCACCTTGAGCATATTCGTGCATGCGTCTAGGGCTTCCTGTGAACGTAGCAGACGCCTGGATGCTACGGGGGGGGGGGGGGGGGGGGGATGATGTAGCGCCATGTTGGGCTGTATGCGTATTACCACGGGAGCTGACCTGTAATAGCGGACATGCGTCAACAGGGGGTGGTGTACAGACCAGGTGGGACGAACAGGGCCCCCAGACCCCAAGAGGGGAGGGGGGGGGGCTGAGGGATGTTCCAGGGCCCCCTAGAGAGTTCCAGAAGGCTTGGCCAGGGGCAGAGAGACCCTGGAACGGGGATAAAAGCCGGACCCCTGAACGGGTTTGGCGGTCCTTGTCCACCTGAAGCTCTGAAGAAGACTCTGAGCACTACCCTGAAGACTCTGAAGACCCTGAAGCGAAGAGCCCAGTGACCCTGGCTAGGGTCGGGTTCAGACATAACCAGTGTAGGGTTAGCGCTAGAACCAGAGTAAGGGCACCGTAGTGTGGAGGGACTGCCTCCTGAGGTTATCGGCTGTGAGGGGTCGTCACCCCTCTGTGCTGTGGTTCCCTTGTTGAATAAACGTGTTGCCTCTAGCGAACCGTCTCGCCTCGTCTTGGGCCCACTGCACGTGTAACCTGTGGTAATGAAACCTCTTGTCGCAAAAAATTAGCGGCGTGTGAAAGTGAAAGGTGTTAGCGGAGTAATAATAAATGTTGATTTAAAGCTTTCGTGACTGCAGGGATTCATATTTGCAGCCAGCTATGGCTCTAGGGTTTGGTGTTACATGTTATTTATGTAGTTTATTGTTCAAAGTTCGGTCACAGTCCCTATGATCACGGTTACATTGCATTTATGGCTCTATTTTGGTGATTTCGAAAACGTTTTTTTGGTTTGGCCATGTTTTTGTTTATTGTAGCACGGAGTTAGACTGATGGCCTTAATCTTAGTTGTCTTGTGGTTGTTGTTGTTTGACTTGCATCCCACTGGGATTTTTGCACACAGCGTTGGTGTACGGTGCTATTTCAGGAATATTTTGATGTTTTTTTCCTGGATTTTCTGTTTGCACAGTCACATAATCACTTTAAGATGTTTTCTTGTTCATGTTTTTTTGTATGTTGCGGTTGCACCCGATTCAAGAGCCGAATGGCTCACAGGGCTATACCAAATAAATGGAACTATGAACTATTCTTGGTTCTTTTGGTAAAGTCACCACGTAGAAGGGAAACAATCAAATAATAAAAATATAAAACAATAAAATTCTCACGACGTTTCGACTGCAACACAAGCAATCATCATCAGGTGTGAAAACCACAGCAAGAAAATTAAAAAAGTGGCGTTTTTTTAACGTTAGCACCACGGAGAGCGATTTGACAGTCATTCAGATGGACGAGTCCATATATGTTGGGGATAGAGGAGGGGGGAGACGAAAATAATGGATGCAGTCTGGAAGCCACCATAAGTGTGAACAATCATTTAAGACCCGAAATGGTTTATCAAATCCTTCCAATGATTCCTAAGCCAGAATTCCTTCCTCTCGGTTGAAATTGTCTCTGTATATGTGGATAGCCTCATGAACGAATCTCTCATGGTAGCCAGATGGATTGCAAATAACCTCCGTCTTGGAGAAGTCAATGTCATGTGAGCCTACTGAATTATAAGTCATCTGCCACGGCCGAGGTGTTGGTCCTACCGTGTTTTAGGTCTGCATTCTGTTCACGAATGAGGTCCGAGACATGTCGTATGGTTTCTCCAATGTAACTACTACCACAGAGGCAACTTAGTTTATAGACACCAGGATACTGTATGTCCGGAATCACATCTTTTACAGACGGAACCAGATCACGGATTTTATGTTATGTGTTGAAACGGACCTGGATCTTGTGTTCATTCAAGATTTTGGAGATCTTTTTTGTGATCCCCGCAATGTAGGGCAAAGTGATGGTTTTGAAAGGCTCCTCAAAAGGGTCCTTCTTCATGGTTGCAGTGATAGCTTTGCGGATTGTGTAGTCAGAGTAACCATTAGCCTTAAGAGCTTGGTGTACGTGCTTTAGTTCACTGGCTATGTGTTCCTGGTCGGATATGCATTGGGCTCTATGGTGCAGAGTCTTGATGAGGGAATTCTTCTGGGATGGATGGTGGTGGGAATCCTGTTTCAGGTAAGCATCCATATGGGTAGCTTTCCCCTAGACAGAGTGGCTCATTGAACCATCTATTTTTTTTACCAATTCCACTTTACAGTAAAATTGTAGACACGGCACAATATATATTTCTGAATCTTTATTTTTACCAACATTTAAAAAAATATTCTCCCTTAAGTCAAAATTCTGAAATATTGGATTTTTTACAAAGCCTTGTGAATTCACCTTGTATCTGAACAAGTTCAATTTGTGCAAATATATTTTTTCAAACGTATAAATAAAAAAAACTGCTTAAAACTATCAGCTCTATGTTTTCAAGTCAATACAGTTTGGGTAGTGAATAAATTATAGTCTAAATAAGCTACACATGACGAATTGTAGGCAATTATAGTTATAATCAAAGACATTTTTAAACAATCACGTGGTCCCTGTAGTCGCCGTTAGAGACACAAAATATGCTTGAAAACAGTTTATCAACATATATGAATACATTTATTCTAATAAGCAGAGTTAATTTCCTATTTATGGCATGCCAGTTACGTGTCAGTTTTCGATATCAACATCACCTGACACGTGGAGCGATTTAATTGTTTCATCTCCCCACTGGGCATCCTCTCGGATGACCACCTCGCCGCCCATCGGCATCACTCGCCCCCGTCGCGCCCTCCACCGTCACCCTCAACTCCACCCGCGGTGTTTTCAACACTGCCTGGTTGGGCACTGGAACGGTATCCCAGACAGTGCCGGATTAAGCTCGTGCGGGTCCTGTGGCATGTATTATAAAGGTGCCCAAAATAAAATTAAAAAAACACAATTATTAAAACGTAAAGTTTACACATCTACCGGGTCTCCACTTGACTTTGTATTGTCTCGGAAGTCCACCCACACCTCCACTTCCACAAACTGCTGGGAGTTGCCTCGCTCTGCCTCACAGTCAGAATTCTCCTCCTGCTTCACGTTGCCTCCATCGATGTGAAGGTCCCATTTTGGAGTTGAATCTTCATCTTCACATTTCACCTTCACTTCTTCGCTCTTCACTTCTTCACATTTCACCATCACTTCTTCCCTCTTCACCATCACTTCTTCCCTCTTCACCATCACCTCTACATATTTCACCTCGATACCTTTAAAAGTGTCCAAGCTGGGATTTTCTTCCGGTTCTTGTTTAATGAGGGATGGGCTCATTGCGGCACTTTGACTTTCACAAGCTGATTTCAGACTCCACTCCTTGTGGATCTTCTGATGCTTCTGTGTTCTCTGGTGTACTTGAAGATGTTGTTGCTGTGAAAACGTTATCCCGCACAGAGTGCACCTGAAGGGTTTCTCTCCTGTGTGTGTTCTCAAGTGTGTTACAAGAGTAGATGACTGTGCAAACGCCTTCCCACACACACTGCACTTGAAGGGGTTCTCTCCCGTGTGTGTTCTCTGGTGTGTTACAAGAGTAGATGACTGTGCAAACGCCTTCCCACACACACTGCACTTGAAGGGTTTATCTCCTGTGTGTTCTCTGGTGTATTACAAGAGCAGATGAACGTGGAAACGCCTTCCCACACACACTGCACTTGAAGGGTTTCTCTCCCGTGTGTGTTCTCTGGTGGTCTACAAGAGTAGATGAATGTGCAAACGCCTTCCCACACACACTGCACCTGAAGGGTTTCTCTCCTGTGTGTGTTCTTTGGTGTGTTACAAGATTATATGAATGTGCAAACGCCTTCCCACACACACTGCACTTGAAGGGTTTCTCTCCTGTGTGAGTTCTCTCGTGCCGTGTGAAATCTCCAGTACGATCCGTGCTGTATGCACACCGGTCGCATTGTTGACTTGTCCTACCGAGCTGCGCTGAGCGCATTTGCTCCATCAGACCAATTCTGTGGAGGAAGCGTCAGAGGAAGCGTCAGCTGCAGACAGAAAAAAATAATATCCACACCATCTACACGTCAGTATCGAGGCACAGAGGAATGCATATATAGTCACATGTGACTTACACGTCTATACTTCAAAATGAATACTCACCAAAAACTCCGAGCACAAAAGGAATATTTATGAGCGCTAAATTCAGCTGACATAGCAAAGGGTGTTGAAAACAATACTATTTGTGTTAGGCAGAAATGCATAAATTAATGTTCAATCGCAACTTAGAGGTGTGAATCCAGGCTCAGATGTCCTTAAATGCTGGGATGAACAGTTCCGACTTCAGCTGCACGTGCGTGCTGTGTTAACTTCCTGTTCCATTCTTATAAAGAGTTCCAGAGGAAAACAAAAAATAACTATTATGATATAACCTCCGTGTTCAACAGAGTTAATAGACGTTACTGCAAACACAAACTGTACACTGTCACTGGGTAAACAGGCAGTGGCGTGTCTAGAATCATGCCTGGCCACCTTCATCTGCTTGGCATGAATGCTTCCTCACTCCACCAAATAATTGAGGATCAACGAACATAGCCGAGGCTAACTGGAGTTTGCGTGTCTCTCTCCGTGGTGAGATGTTAACTACCTCACCTGGTATACAGGAAGTATACCAGGCCGATAGACATTGACACACGTATTCTTGTTTCTTTCAGTAAAGTTACGTAGATAGAAAATAACAATAATTGATAATACAATTAGATTAAATAAAGACCACTTGTGTTGCGATCAAAACGACATGAGTTTTTTTGCTTTATTTACATTTATTTTTCTTGTTATTTTCATTTAATTTTCTATCTACGTGACTTTACCGAAAGAACCAAGAATATTCATTCCTGCAGTCACCAAAGTTTTAAGTCTAAACATTCACACACGTTGACAAAGCCTCACCTTGTGTTGTTGTGGGCAGGTCGCTTCTGATAACAAGAGCGGTATAGCAGCTCAAGCGGGCTTGGCCTGGTGAAAAAAATAAAAACTGCGTGAATATTGACAATAAAACAAAGTTACAAAGTGGCGAGCCGGGTGAAGACAAATTAAACTTAAGCGAGATTATTAAAGTGAATGCAATCAGGCGAGGACAGGAGGCAAGGCCCCGCGTGGCTAGGCCCCGCGTTGTAAAGTTCCAACATGGACATCGATTCCCATGCTCGCTGCTACTCAACTGACATCCCTACGAGAGAGAGGCTCTACCTTGGTAAACAACAACAACAACCACCACCACAACGACCACCACCACAACGATGAGAATTTCTCACCTCGGATTTCAGTGCAAGCGCGCACACGGCAGCTTCCTGTTGCCTCGCGACAGCAGGAAGTAGTATGACGTCACTTCCCTCCCACGAGCGACTCTTTAACTGAATAAATTATGTTAATGAGGTCGGCCCATATGTCGAGGGATGGGGGCGTGGGCGCCGAACCCATCGCAATAAACTCGCAACGGCTTTAACGGACACATTATGTTAATGAGCCACCAGCCACTGGGCGTAGCTTTGCCCAAATAAGGATTGCCACTGGAACGATATCGGCAGTGACACGGGCGGAGGTGACGTCACGCTCAAGAGCGCGGTGGACGGGGGAGGGGTGAATACCTTGGTGACATGACGTCCTAGCGAGGTACACCTCCCCCTGGCGTTTCACGCCGATGACGTAATGCAGAGTGGTGACGTCACACAGTTGGAGTTTAAGTTGATTTAGATTCATTTTCCATTGCTTCCTCCCTTGGGTGTGTGAGCTCAGCAACAACAACGTGGACATTATTGTGTATACACTGTGTGTGTGTACACTGTGTGTGTGTACACTGTGTGTATACACTGTGTCACTGTGTGTCGCTGTGTGTGTCATTGTGTCACTGTGTGCGTGTCACTGTGTGTCAGTGTGCTTGTCACTATGTCACTGTGTGTGTACACTCTGTGTGTATATATACACTGTGTGTGTACCCTGTGTGCGTACACTGGGTGTATCCACTGTGTGTACACCGTGTGTACACTGTGTGTGTACACTGTGTATACCCTGTGTGTGTGTACACTGTGTGTGTACACTGTGTATACACTGTGTGTGTACACTGCGTGTGTGTACACTGTGTGTACACTGTGTGTATACACTGTGTGTGTACACTGCGTGTTTGTACACTGTGTGTGTGTACACTGTGTGTGTACATTGTGTGTGTACACTGTGTGTGTACAGTTTGTGTACACTGTGTGTGCACACTGTGTATGTACAGTGTGTGTACACTGTGTACACTATTTGTATACACTGTGTGTACAGTTTGTATACACTGTGTGTGTGTACACTGTGTGTGTACACTGTGTGTGTCACTGTGTGTCACTGTGTGTGTCACTGTGTGTATGTGTCACTGTGTGTGTGTACACTGTGTACCCGGTGTGTACACTATGTGTGTACACTGTATGTTTGTACACTGTGTGTACAGTGTGTGTACACTGTGTGTGTGTACACTGTGTGTACACTGTGTGTGTACACTGTGTGTGTACACTGTGTATACACTGTGTGTACCCTGTGTGTGTACACTGTGTGTGTGCACTGTGCGTGTGTGTACACTGTGTGTACACTGTGTATACACTGTGTGTGTACACTGTGTACAGACACTGTGTGTGTACACTGTGTGTTCACTGTGTGTGTACACTGTGTATACACTGTGTGTGTACACTGTGTGTGTACACTGTGTGTGTGTACACTTTGTGTATACAGTGTGTGTGTACACTGTGTGTACACTCTGTGTACACACTGTGTACACTGTGTGTGTGTACACTGTCTGTGTACACTGTCTGTACATTGTGTGTACACTGTGTATAAACTGTGTGTACATTGTGTGTGTACACTGTGTGTGTGTTCACTGTTTGTGTCCGCATTGAACCGAACCCCCGGCAAGGCCATCTACTTAATGACGAGAGAAAATTCACACGAAATGTCCTTTTCAATGAAGTCTTCCAGATGTAAATTGAAACAAGCTTTTAATGAAGAAATACAAATTATCTAATTCAAAACACAACACAATTCAAAGATGTTTCATTTTAAAACTTCAAAACAGAGCATGGGGTACTTGCGTGAATGCGTCCTTCGTGTGCAAATGTTGTGACTTTTCTGGCCTGAAGGCCGTCAATGTGTTGGACCATTAAATGGTGCACAGCGTCTCAACAACAGCAGTGGGGTTTGCTTCAACCGATAGGTAACGAACATCCAGACGTTAATCAGCAAGGAGCATTTCTAGTCCCAGTTAGACAAAATCTACGTCAACACGTAACACAAAACTACAATTCGTGTTGTAGAGAATGTACCTCCTCCTATACGTGTAACCTTTAAGTGGTATACCTTGTAACTGATGAATGATCTGAGCGTACTACCTATTTCAAAGACAATGAGTTGCTCCAGATGCTTCGTGGAACCACAAAAACACCGTTTGACCTGTATCACAAGAACAACGGGTCTCACCTGAGTTCTCTGTACAGGTTACTTCCAAACACACACACACACTTTGTCCTAACATCACTTATTCAATGTTTGACCCTTACAGATCAAATGTTACAAGTATGCACAAAACCAGACAAGTATACATTCTAAATTATTGACAGGCATATTAACATTGAATTACTGCAGCGAAATATACTGCATCACATTACATCGTATTAACAAGCTTTGAAAAAAAAGTTGCAGTCTGCTTCAGAGTGTATGTAAAACATACTATTGTGTCATTCAAAACGAGGCCATTGCATGCTGGCGTCTGAGTGAAAATGTAGCAAATTCTAAACATTACCTACAAACTACACAACTGAGATGACACATCAATCATCGCCCCCTACTGACAGGCTCTTGTCCACATGCAGGCCGGTGCAGGGCCACCACCTTGTGCCACACAGGGGCAGCTGCTACTTGGGGATGCTCTTCGAGTGTTTCAGACGAGGTACGACACAAAACTCCGAGTTGCTGAGGTGGTTAAGCAAGCACCATGAATGCTTGGGAGCTTATTGGCTCTTGCTCCTGGTTAGAGATCTACCCAACCCACGGGCCCACAAAGACTGGCCACCCTTACTCTGCAGGATGAACCTAAGAAATGAGTGTTCAACTTCACGTTCTAATCATTAAAGGCCTGTGACAAAGGTGCATCTATTGTAGCGACATCGTCTTTGGCTTACACATCTACCGGGTCTCCACTTGACTTTGTATTGTCTAGGAGCAAGTCCACCCACACCTCCACTTCCACAAACTTCTGGGAGTTGCCTCGCTCTGCCTCAGTCAGAATTCTCCTCCTGCTTCACGATGTGAAGGTCCCATTTTGGAGTTGAATCTTCATCTTCACATTTTACCTTCACTTCTTCGCTCATCACTTCTTCACATTTCACCTTCACCTCTTCATATTTCAGCTTCACCTCTTCATATTTCACCTTTATACCTTAAAAGTGTCTAAGCTGGGATTTTCGTCCGGTTCTTGTTTCATGAGGGATGGGCTCATTGCGGCACTTTGACGTTCACAAGCTGATTTCAGACTCCACTCCTTGTGGATCTTCTGATGCTTCTGTGTTCTCTGGTGTACTTGAAGATTTGATGAATGTGCAAATGCCTTCACGCACACACTGCACTTGAAGGGTTTCTCTCCCGTGTGTGTTCTCTGGTGTACTTTAAGATGTGATGACTGTGCAAACGCTTTCCCGCACAGAGTGCACTTGAAGGGTTTCTCTCCCGTGTGTGTTCTCTGGTGTTTTTTAAGAGATGACCGTGAAAATGCCTTCCCACACACACTGCACTGGAAGGGTTTCTCTCCCGTGTGTGTTCTCTGGTGTAATACGAGATTATATGACTGTGTAAACGCCATCCCACACACACTGCACCTGAAGGGTTTCTCTCCCGTGTGTGTTCTCTGGTGTTTTACAAGAGCAGATGAATCTGAAAATGTCTTCCCACACACACTGCACTTGAAGGGTTTCTCTCCCGTGTGTGTTCTCTGGTGTACTTTAAGATGTGGTGACTGTGCAAACGCCTTCCCGCACAGAGTGCACCTGAAGGGTTTCTCTCCCGTGTGTGTTCTCTGGTGGGTCTGAAGAACTGATGGCCATGCAAATGCCTTGTTACACACAGTACATTTGAAGGGTTTCTCTCCTGTGTGACTTCTCTGGTGCCGTGTCAAATTTCCAGTCCGGTCCGTGCTGTATGCACGCTGGTCGCATTGTTGACTTGTCGTACCGAGCTGCGCTGAGTGCCTTTGCTCCATCAGACCAATTCTGCAGAGGAAGCGTCAGCTGCAGACAGAAAAAAATAATATCCACACCATCTACACGTCAGGCACAGAGGAATGCACACGTGACTTACACGTCTATACTTATTAATATATTCATGATGTAATGAAAAAGTTTCCCAAATTCATCAGATTTGATGAACGTGCAAACGCCTTCCCGCACAGAGTGCACCTGAAGGGTTTCTCTCCACAGGCTGTTATGGCACGCAATGAGAGGGCAAATGTCATTAATATGCCTGGAAGCCTTCATATCTTCCAAGATGAATGTTAACTCAAAACTCTAAGCACACAATTTCGGCTGTCTGACTAGAAAAGGAATATTAATGAGAGCTAAATTCAGCTGATATAGCAAAGGGTGTTGAAAACAATACTATTTGTGTTATGCAGAAATTAATGTTCAATCGCAACTTAGAGGTGTGAATCCAGGCTCAGATGTCCTTGAATGCTGGGATGAACAGTTCCGAATTCAGCTGCATGTGTGTGCTGTGTTCACCTCCTGCTTCCATTCTTATAAATCGTTCCAGAGGAAAACAAAAAAACTATTGTCTTGATATAACTTCCGTGTTCAACAGAGTTAATAGACTTTACTGCAAACACAAACTTGACACTGTCACACACTGCCATGAGTAAACAGGTGGTGGTGTGACCAGAACCATGCCTGGCCACCTTCATCTGCTCAGCATTAATTTTTCCTCACTCCACCAAGTAATGAATCGAGGATCAATCAACATAGCCGAGGCTATCCGTGTCTCTGTCTCTCTCTCCCCGTGGTGAAGGTGTTCCCCTCCACACATTCAGAGTCAACAGAGGCACGCGCTTAGCGTCTTTGACCGATAGATACATTGACAGACGTATTGTTGGTTCTTTCAGTAAAGTCACGTAGATAGAAAATAAAAATAACAGATTAAATTTAATAAGATAAAGACCACTTGTGTGGCAATCGAAACCTCGTGGGTTTTTTGCTTTATTTTCAATTTTTCATTTAATTTTATTTTAATTTTCTATCTACGTGACTTTACCGAAAGAACCAAGAATATTAATTCCTACAGTCACCAAAGTTTTAAGTCAAAACATTCACACACGTTGACAAAACCTCACCTTGTGTTGTTGTGGGCAGGTTGCTTCTGATGACAAGAGCGGTATAGCAGCTCAAGCGGGCTTGGCCTGGTGAAAAAGAAAATAAAAACTGCGTGAATATTTACAATAAAACAAAGTTACAAAGTGGCGAGCCGGGTGAAGACAAATTAAACTTAAGCGAGATAATTAAAGTGAATGCAATGAGGCGAGGGCAGGAGGCAAGGCCCCGCGTGGCTAGGCCCCGCGTTGTAAAGTTCCAACCTGGACGTCGATTCCCATGCTCGCTGCTACTCAACTGACATCCCTACGAGAGAGGCTCTACCTTGGTAAACAACAACAACCACCACGACCACCACCATGAGAATTTCTCACCTCGAATTTCAGTGCAAGCGCGGATCGGCAGCCTCCTGTTACCTAGCGACGTCACGCGGGTAAGCAAGAAACATGACGTCACATCCGGGGCAAGAGACACGCCCCTTCCACATTGAGCGGCTCTGTAACTGAATAAATTATGTTAATGAGCCCAGCCCATATGTCGAGGGAAGGGGCGTGGCTGCTGAACCCGTCGCAATAAACTCTCGACGGCTTTAACGGATACATTATGTTAATGAACCGCCAGTCACTGGCCGTAGCTTTGCCCAAATAAGGATTGCCACTGGATTGATATCGGCAGTGACCCAAGCGGAGGTGACGTCACGCTGGACTACCGCCGAACACGTTACACACACGGTACACACACAGTAGACACACACAACAACAACAACCGCCATTCGCCACTAAGTGGCGGTGACGTCACCACGACGCTTGTGCTAGGCTATGTGCACCGTGAGGCCACGTGAAGTGTCGAACGCCCGCTGGCAGGAGGTCACTGGGCAGACCCAGGTGCCACGGGTCGACTGACTGAGATGACTGGCTGATGCACCACCTGTGCCCCCTACTGTGCCAACCTGCTGTGCTTTAGCCACCCGGCGCTCCGCTCGTTGTTCTGAGCGTCGCTCCTCCGCCCTCCGTTGTTGTTGGAGGGCGACTGCCTCCAACTGCCCAGGAGCATCCTTCACGAGCCTCCTCCACAGAGGCCGATCTTGACACCGCTGGTACCAGTCATCGGCAAGTCCACTCAACTCCACGTCCTCCTGTACCACATCACTCCATCTCCTCTCTAACCCGTGCCGCGCCCGCTTAGCCCCCTCAATCCGGCCAAACAAAAGCTGTTTTGGCATGCGGTGGCTGGGCATGCGGGCTACATGACCCAGCCATCGCAGCCTTGCCTGCCGGAGGAGCTCACCGATGGGACCCTGCCCAGATCTTTCAAGGATTTGTGAGCTCCTCACACAATCCAGTCTGGTTAAACCCAGGATGGATCGTAGGCAGGCCAGCCTAAATGTTTCTAACCGGCGAAGATGCTCCATTAGGGGGGTCCACGTTTCGCAAGCGTAGAGAAGGGAGGGAATGACCGTGGCCGAGAAGACCTGAAGCTTAGTGCGGAGCGACAGACCAGGTAGCTTCCACACAGCGTTACGCAACTGATGAAAAGATATTGCCCGGCAAAACAACCCCCTACCTCCTCGCGGTGCCGGACGGGCAACTCTGTCGTGGACAGCGCTGTGTGGGGAGATCCAATTTTGATTGGCTCCTCCCCTCATGGCATATGTGTCCACCACAGGGGCTAAACGGGGGCTCTGGACGGGTGCGAGGGGCTGGTAACCCCTTCACCTTCAATTAATTACCACGAAACCACGAATTAAACTGAAATATGTAACACACACACACACAGTACACACACACACAGCACACACACACAGTACACACACACGGTGCACACACACACACACGGTACACACACACGCATGGCACGCCCACACTCCTTCCGTCATGTGACTAAGGTTGACGCGCCGCCCCGTCTCCCGAGGTGACCTCTTTGCTCTCTCGTCTCTCCTCGACACGTAGATTCATTTCTTACTCTTACCTAGAAACGTTATTGTCTGTCTGTCTCTGTGGACGCAACTTGCGAGGAATTGTACTCACACACTGTGGGGTTTACGTTTCAAATAAAGTCCCCAGATACCACGCGATAAGCCCCGTGGTGAGCCAGTGCTTTTCCTATTTCGAATCAGTCAACATGAAAGTAGTTAAATTAACAATTTATTACTAATCTCCATATATACCAAAGGCAAAGTTGTGAATGTGTGCGTCTGTTCAAAATGTTTAGCGTAATTCCCGACACGCACCAAGCTGGAAATTTGCCATGTGGGTAATTTCCAGACTGTACACCGTGCAAACATTATAAAAATAGACTTTTGAATATTTTTTGGGGGGGGCGCGCAATAATGGATAAGCATAAAAACACCACGATACATAGGACTTACTTTGATTATAATCTTGGAATTGTGTACATGTTGAAATTGTTAAATGAGCATTTTGAGCACACTGCTGTTTTAATAAATGTTCATGATTCTGAGAATATAAGTGTAATTCTGAGCAACATAATGACCATATTGGAATTGTCATCATGAATGGGGGTGCAATGATTTTTATAACAATAGGAATGCGGTTTTGAGCATGACTTGATATTTCGGACTCATTTATGACAATAGATTGATGATTTTGTTTTGCTCATCAATCAGGATACTGTTAATGATGCGCATGCCCATAAATTGTTGAAATGACTAGAAATGCAAGTTGTGTATACTCTCCAACCCCATTCCTCTACCTACCCATTCCCTTGACAGGCTCCGTGCCCACTTAAACCCATAACGGTGATGATTCCACCTCTCGCTGTAACAATCAAAGCACCTCCAACTTAAATTTTGATTTAAAGCTTTCGTGACTGCAGTAATTCATATTCTTAGTTTTTTCGGTAAAGTCACGTTGAAGAGAAACAACAAAATAACAAAATATATATAAAACAATAAAAAAATAAAAAAAATAAAAAATGAATGCAAAGGTGCTGGTTGGTGTAACGCCAAAACACATCGTCAACGCCGCTCCCAAGCCCGCCCTACGTTAGTTAAAGCGTTAGAATCAACAAAATAAAAAGTTCCACAGAGGAAACTAAAATGACATTACGCAATCCCCAAAGTTGCACGCGGTAGGCTACACGACTCGGAGAACAACGTCAGACTTCAAGACTTGCATCGCCATCAACATCATCATCATCATTCTTCCTCTCCACAAGTCATCGCACGTCAATATTCAATAAGCTGCACACACATGCAAGTAACCTCTCGACCCGCCACCTGCACAGTTAACGCGATCAGACCCGGGGGTCAAATTAAAATTGTGTCTTTGGTGACGTATTACAATCGATGTAATTTTAATGATGTACGTACAGCAACTGTACGTACATCAAATTATATCATTGACAACGGGGTCCGCTTTTGCGAAATCTGCGTGCGGTCTTTTAATTGTATAGATACGTAGTCAGTTCATTAGTATGGGGTTCCTCTATAAGGAATTGTAATTGTAAAATGTATTACTTAATAATACGCTTCCAGGCCGCACTTAGCTTGTGGCAGTCAGAGCAGTTAAAATGACTGTACATGTAAAATAAATTTGATTAAAACATTTAATTTAATTTTACGTAGGTATAAAATAAATGTAATTTAAATAAAATAAATGTAATTTATTTTAAAAAATGTATTTAAATAAAATAATTTAATTTGTTAAGAATTTAATTTAACGTAGGTATAAAATAAAATTAATTTAAATAAAATGTTAGTTATTAAAAAAAATTAAATTAAACGTGGGTATTAACTAAAATAAATGTAATTTAAATAAAATAAATTTAATTTATTAAAACATTTAATTTAACGTAGGTATAAGATTAAATACATTTTAAAAAATAATTTATAAAAAAATTTAACGTAGGTATAAAATAAATTTTATTTAAATAAAATAAATGTAATTTTTATATATATAAAAAATTTTTTACGTAGGTATAAAATAAAATGAATTTAAATAAATTAATTAAAAAATTCAATTTAATTTTACGTAGGTATGAAATAAAATAAATGTGAATAAAATTTAATTTTTTACTAAATGAAATTTAATGTAGGTATAACATAAAATAAATTTAATTTAAATTAAAAAAATATTCATTTATAAAAAAAAATACGTATGTATAAAATAAGTTTCAATTAACTTAATAAAAATATTAAATTAAATTTAACGTAGGTATAAAGTAAAATGTAATTAAATTAAATAAATAAATTTTATTTCCTACCTCCGTGACTTTACCGAAAGAAGCAAAGAGTGTGGACCCACGTGACATCAAGGCTGTCCTAGTCTAGGCAAGGCCTCAGGGTGTACCGGGCCTTTCACAACAACAGCCGCAGCAGCAGCAACAATGGTTCTCTTGAGAAAATGCTTTAAAAAATAAAGTCAACGTAGCTTACCTTGACACTCGCGAACTTTAATGATTAAAATAATTAAAACAAAACTAAACACTCACACGCACATGGGCGCGCGGCGTTCAGCGTGTAGGGCATTAAAAATGGTAGCGTCCTCCCGCGATCTGATTGGTCGCCGCGTGCCAAAGTGGGGAGGGGGGGAGGGCCAGCGATCCGATTGGTCGAGAAGCAAACCTGGGAGCGTCTCCGGCGATGGTGCACAGCGATTGGTCAACGGTTGTCCTATGCTAATTTTGGCATGCTAATTAATTTTAATATGCATTTTGATTTAAAGCTTTCGTGACTGCAGTAATTAATATTCTTAGTTCTTTCGGTAAAGTCACGTTGAAGGGAAACAATAAAATAATACAATATATAAAACAATAAAAATTATCACGACGTTTCGACCATAACACAAACGGTTGTCATCAGGTGTGTCGGTTTGCATAAATGTATTTATTTTTAAACGGTGTATTTATTTATTTATTTATAAAAAAAAAAACGTTAGCGCCACGCGCAGCGATTTGGCAATTTATTTAGAAGAACTAGTCCATCTATGTTCTGAAAAGAGGAGTGGGGGAGACGAAATTTGTTTAATGTATGCTGTCTGAAAGCCACTGTAAGCGTGAACAATCAATTAAGACCTGAAATGGTTTATCAAATCTTTCCAATGATTGCTAAGCCAGAATCCATCTTCTCGGTTGAAATTGTCTCTGTGCTTGTATATGTGGATAGCCTCATGAACGAATCTCTCATGGTAGCCAGATGGCTTACAAAGAACCTCTCTCTTGGAAAAGTCAATGTCAAGTGAGCCTACTGAATTATAACAATGATCTGCCACGGCCGAGGTGTTGGTCCTACCGTGTTTTAGGTCTGCTTTGTGTTCATGAATGAGGTCCGAGACATGGCGTTTGAGTTCACTGGCTATGTGTTCCTGGTCGGATATGCATTGGGCTCTATGGTGCAGAGTCTTGATGAGGGAATTCTTCTGGGATGGATGGTGGTGGGAATCCGGTTTCAGGTAAGCATCCGTATGGGTAGCTTTCCCGTAGACAGAGTTGCTCATTGAACCATCAATTTTTTTACCAATTCCACTTTACAATAAAATTGTAGACACGGCACAATATATATTTCTGAATCTTTATTTTTACCAACATTTAAAAAAATATTCTCCGTTAAGGCAAAATTCTGAAATATTGGATTTTTTACAAAGCCTTGTGAATTCACCTTGTATCTGAACAAGTTCAATTTGTGCAAATATTTTTTTTCAAACGTATAAATAAAAAAGACTGCTTACAAATATCAGCTCTATGTTTTCAAGTAAATACATTTTGGGTAGTGAATAAATTAGTCTAAATAAGCTACACATGACGAATTGTAGGCAATTATAGTTATAATCAAAGACATTTTTAAACAATCACGTGGTCCCTGTAGTCGCTGTTAGAGACAAAATCTGCTTGAAAAGAGTTTATCAACATATATGAATACATTGATTCGAATAAGCAGTGTTAATTTCCTATTTATGGCATGCCAGTTATGTGTCAGTTTTCGATATCAACAGCACCTTATAAAAGAATAACATTTAAAATATGCACAGACAAGTATTCATTCGTAATTATTGACAGGCTTATTAACAAAATTTAATTACTGCAATGAAATATACTGCATTAGGTTACATCGTATTAACAAGAAGCTATTTTAAAAATACGCACCGCCTGCTTAACAGTGTATGTACAACGTACTATTGTAGTGTCATTCAAAACGAGTAGGCCGTTGCCTGCTGGCATCTGGGTCAAAATGTAGCAAATTATAAACATTAGCTACAAATAATAGATCACGGAGTTTAGATCGCAACACAAGCAATCGTCATCAGGTGGGACAAGCACAGCAGCAAGAAGACAAAACTGAAGTAGGCGCCTACTTCAGCGTCTTCTTCTTGCTGTGGTTGTCCCACCTGATGACGATTGCTTGTGTTGTGATCTAAACGCCGTGGTCTGTTATGTTTCTACCCACGTGATGACTACCGAAATAACTAGACAGTGTGGATTCCTGCAGTCATAAAAGCTTCGAATCAAGATTGCCTACAAACTACACAACCGAGATGACGCATCAATCATCGCCCCCTACTGACAGGCTCTTGTCCACATGCAAGCTGGTGCAGGGCCACCACCTTGTGTCACACAGGGGCAGCTGCTACTTTGGGATGCTCTTCGAGTGTCTCAGACAAGATACGACACAAAACTCCGAGTTGCCGAGGCAATTAAGCGAGCAAAGCGGAAAAGCAATTATCATGAGAACATCGTGAATGCTTGGGAGCTTATTGGCTCTCGCTCCTGGTGAGAGATTGACCCATCCCACAGGTCCACAAAGACTGGCCGCTCTTACTCTGCAGGTTGAACCTAAGAACTGAGTGTTCAACTTCACATTCTTGTCATTAAAGGCCTGTGACAAAGGTGCATCTATTGTAGCGACATCGTCTCTGGCTTACACATCTACCGGTTCTCCACTTCACTTTGTATTGTCTAGGAAGTCCACCCACACCTCCACTTCCACAAACTGCTGGGAGTTGTCTCGCTCTTCCTCACAGTCAGAATTCTCCTCCTGCTTCACGTTGCCTCCATCGATGTGAAGGTCCGATTTTGGAGTTGAATCTTCATCTTCACATTTCACCTTCACTTCTTCGCTATTCACCATCACTTCTTCACATTTCACCTTCACTTCTTCGCTCTTCACCATCACTTCTTCCCTCTTCACCATCACCTCTTCATATTTCACCCCAAAACCTTTAAAAGTGTCCAAGCTGGGATTTTCTTCCGGTTCTTGTTTCATGAGGGATGGGGTCATGGTGGCACTTTGACTTTCACAAGCTGATTTCAGACTCCACTCCTTGTGGATCTTCTGATGCTTTTGTGTTCTCTGGTGTACTTGAAGTTGTTGTTGCTGTGCAAATGCTATCCCGCACGGAGTGCACCTGAAGGGTTTCTCTCCCGTGTGTGTTCTCTGGTGTGTTACAAGAGGAGATGACTGTGCAAACGCCTTCCCACACACACTGCACTTGAAGGGTTTCTCTCCTGTGTGAGTTCTCTGGTGTATTTTAAGAGCAGATGACTGTGCAAACGCCTTCCCACACACACTGCACTTGAAGGGTTTCTCTCCCGTGTGTGTTCTCTCGTATACTTGAAGATGTGATGAAAGTGCAAACGGCTTCCCGCACAGAGTGCACTTGAAGGGTTTCTCTCCTGTGTGTGTTCTCTGGTGTTTTACAAGATCAGATGACCGTGAAAATGCCTTCACACACACACTGCACTTGAAAGGTTTCTCTCCCGTGTGTGTTCTCTGGTGCTGTGTCAAATTTCCAGTCCGATCCGTGCTGTATGCACGCTGGTCGCATTGTTGACTTGTCGTACCGAGCTGTGCCGACTGCCTTTGCTCCATTAGACCAGCGTCAGCTGCTGACAGAAAAAAATATCCACACCATCGACACGTCAATGCATATATACAGTCACATGTGACTTACACGTCTATACTTATTCATATATTCATTATGTAGTAAAAAAGTGTCCCAACTTCATCACACGGGCTGTGATGGCACACAATGAGAGGGCAAATGGTTATAAACATGCCTGGAAGCCCTCGTATCTTCAAAATGAATGTTAACCCAAAACTCTAAGTACACAATTTCGGCTGTCTGGCTAAAAAACGAATATTTATGAGAGCTAAATTCAGCTTACATAGCAAAGGGTGTTGAAAACAATACTATTTGTGTAATGCAGAAATGCATAAATCAACGTTCAATCGCAACTTAGAGGTGTGAATCCAGGCTCAGATGTCCTTGAATGCTGGGATGAACAGTTCCGACTTCAGCTGAATGTGTGTGCTGTGTTCACCTCCTGTTTCCATTCTTATGAAGAGTTCCAGAGGAAAACAAAAATAAACTATTGTTATGATATAACCTCCGTGTTCAACAGAGTTAATAGACGTTACTGCAAACACAAACTGTCTAGAATCACGCCTGGCCACCTTCATCTGCTTGGCATGAATGCTTCCTCACTCCACCAAGTAATTAATTGAGGATCAACGAACATATCCGAGGCTAACTGGAGTTTGCGTGCCTCTCTCCGTGGTGAGATGTTAACTACCTCACCTGGTATACAGGAAGTCGTGGGTTCGATCCCGACCCTGACGCCTGCTGTTTGCGCGTCACTCCGTTTAGTGTCTTTGACCGATAGACATTGACACACTTATTCTTGTTTCTTTCGGTAAAGTTACGTAGATAGAAAATAACAATAACAGATAATACAATTACATTAAATAAAGACCACTTGTGTTGCGATCAAAACGACGTGAGTTGTTTTGCTTTATTTGGAATTATTCATTTATTTTATTGTTATTTTCATTTAATTTTCTATCTACATGACTTTACCGAAAGAACCAAGAATATTAATTCCTGCAGTCACCAAAGTTTTAAGTCAAAACATTCACACACGTTGACAAAGCCTCACCTTGTGTTGTTGTGGGCAGGTCGCTTCTGATAACAAGAGCGGTATAGCAGCTCAAGCGGGCTTGGCCTGGTAACAAAAGAACGAAAATAAAAACTGCGTGAATATTTACAATAAAACAATGTTACAAAGTGGCGAGCCGGGTGAAGACAAATTAAACTTAATCGAGATAATTAAAGTGAATGCAATCAGGCGAGGGCAGGAGGCAAGGCCCCGCGTGGCTAGGCCCCGCGTTGTAAAGTTCCAACCTGGACATCGATTCCCATGCTCGCTGCTACTCAACTGACATCCCTACGAGAGAGAGCGAGGCTCTACCTTGGTAAACAACAACAACCACCACCACCACAACGACCACCATCACCACAACGATGAGAATTTCTCACCTCGGATTTCAGTGCAAGCGCGCACAGGGCAGCTTCCTGTTGCCTAGCGACAGCAGGAAGTAGTATGACGTCACTTCCCTCCCAAGAGCGGCTCTGTACCTGAATAAATTATGTTAATGAGGCCGGCCCATATGTGGAGGGATGGGGGCGTGGGCGCTGAACCCGTCGCAATAAACTCGAGACGGCTTTAACGGTCACATTATGTTAATGAGCCGCCAGTCACTGGGCGTAGCTTTGCCCAAATAAGGATTGCCACTGGAAAGATATCTGCAGTGACACTGGCGGAGGTGACGTCACGTTCAAGAGCACGGTGGAATACCTTGGTGACATGACGTCACTAGCGAGGTACACCTCACCCTGGCGTTTCACGCCGATGAGGTATGCAGAGTGGTGACGTCACAGAGTTGGAGTTTAAGCTGATTTAGATTAATTTTCCATTGCTCCCTCCCTTTGGTGTGTGAGCTCAGCAACAACGTGGACATTATTATGTATACACTGTGTGTGTGTACATATATACACTGTGTGGACATACACTGTGTATACACTGTGTGCGTGTACACTGTGTGTGTGTACACTGTGTATACACTGTGTGTCACTGTGTGTCGCTCTGTGTCACTGTGTGTGTCACTGTGCCTGGCACAAGCGTCGTGGTGACGTCACCGCCACTTAGTGGCGAATTGCGGTTGTTGTTGTGTCACTGTGTCACTGTGTGTACACTGCGTGTGTACACTGTGTACACATACAGTGTGTGTACACTGCGTGTGCACACTATGTGTCACTGTGTGTATATACACTGTGTGTGTACCGTGTGTGTACACTGTGTGTATACACTGTATGTGTGTACACTGTGTGTGTACAGTGTATACCCTGTGTATGTGTACAGTGTATACACTGTGTGCGTGTACAATGTGTGTGTACACTGTGTGTGTGTACACTGTGTATACACTGTGTGTGTGTACGCTATGTGTGTATACACTGTGTGTGTGTACACTGTGTGCATGTGTACACTGTGTGTACACTGTGTGTGTACACTGTGTGTCCGAACCCCCGGCAAAGGCCATCTACTTAATGACGAGAGAAAATTCACACGAAATGTCCTTTTCAATGAAGTCTTCCAGATGTAAATTGATACAAGCTTTTAATGAAAAAATAAAATCATCTAATTCATAACACAACACAATTCAAAGATGTTTCATTTTAAAACTTCAAAACGGAGCATGGGGTACTTGTGTGAATGTGTCCTTCGTGTGCAAATGTTGTGACTTTCCTGGCCTGAAGGCCGTCAATGTGTTGGACCATTATTGGTGCACAGCCTCTCAACAACAGCAGTGGGGTTTGCTTCAACCGATAGGTAACGAACATCCAGACGTCAATTAGCAAGGAGCATTTCTAGTCCTAGTTAGACAAAATCTACGTTAACACGTAAGACAAAACTACAATTCGTGTTTTAGAGAATGTACCTCCTCCTATACGTGTAACTTTCAAGTGGTATGCCTTGTAACTGATGAATGATCCGAGCGTGCTCCCTATTTCAAAGACGATGAGTTGCTCCAGAGGCAGACGCTTCGTGAAACACAAAAGTACCCTTTGACCTGTATCACAAGAACAACTGGTCTCACCTGAGTTCTCTGTACAGGTTACTTCCAAACACACACACACACTTTGTCCTAACATCACTTGTTCAATGTGTGACCCTCAGATAATGTTACATGCACAATCAGACAAGTATTCATTATAAATCATTGACGGGCATATCAGCAACATTGAATTACTGCAGCGAAATCGACTGCATCACGTTACATCGTATTAACAAGAAGTTATTTTACAAATACGCACCGTCTGCTTAACAGTGTATGTACAACGTACTATTGTTGCGTCATTCAAAACGAGTAGGCCGTTGCATGCTGGCGTCTGGGTCAAAATGTAGCAAATTTAAAACATCACACTACAAATAACAGATCACGGCGTTTCGATGGCAACACAAGCAATCGTCATCAGGTGGGACAAGCACAGCAGCAATAAGAAGAAACTGCTGGAGTAGGCGCCTACTACTTCAGCAGTTTCTCTTGCTGTGGTTGTCCCACCTGATGACGATTGCTTGTGTTGTGATCTAAACGCCGTGATCTGTTATGTTTCTACCCACGTGGTGACTTTACCGAAATAACTCAAGAGTGTGGATTCCTGCAGTCACGAAAGCTTCGAATGAAGATTGCCTACAAACTACACAACTGAGATGACGCATCAATCATCGCCCCCTACTGACAGGCTCTTGTCCACATGCAGGCTGGTGCAGGGCCACCACCTTGTGCACAGTCATCCGATCTTGTAAAACACCAGAGAACACACACAGGAGAGAAACCCTGCTACTTGGGGATGCTCTTCGAGTGTTTCAGACGAGGTACGACACAAAACTCCGAGTTGCTGAGGGAATTAACCAAGCACCATGTAAAATCAATTATTATGATAACATAGTGAATGCTTGGGAGCTTATTGGCTCTTGTTCCTGGTTAGAGATCTACCCAACCCACGGGCCCACAAAGTGTTCAACTTCACGTTCCTGTCATTAAAGGCCTGTGACAAAGGTGCATCTATTGTAGCGACATCGTCTCAAGCTTACACATCTACCGGGTCTCCACTTGACTTTGTATTGTCTAGAAGCAAGTCCACCCATACCTCCACTTCCACAAACTGCTGGGAGTTGCCTCGCTCTGCCTCAGTCAGAATTCTCCTCCTGCTTCACGTTGCCTTCATCAATGTGAAGGTCCCATTCTGGAAATGAATCTTCATCTTCACATTTCACCATCACCTCTTCATATTTCACCTTTATACCTTTAAAAGTGTCCAAGCTGGGATTTTCTTCCGGTTCGTGTTTCATGAGGGATGGGCTCATTGCGGCACTTTGACTTTCACAAGCTGATTTCAGACTCCGACTTTGCTCCTTGTGATTCTTTTGTGTTCTCTGGTGTCTTCGAAGATTTGATGAATCTGCAAACGGCTTCCTGCACAGAGCACACTTGAAGGGTTTCTCTCCTGTGTGTGTTCTCTGGTGTTTTACAAGATCGGATGACTGTGCAAATGCCTTCACGCACACACTGCACTTGAAGGGTTTCTCTCCCGTGTGTGTCCTTTGGTGTACTTTAAGCTTTGGTGAAACTGTAAACGCCTTCCCGCACAGAGTGCACCTGAAGGGTTTCTCTACCGTGTGTGTTCTCTGGTGTTACAAGAATATATGAATCTGAAAACGCCTTGCCGCACAGAGTTTTCCCGGTGCCAGGAGATTGGCCGACCCCCCACAGGACAGGTTACACTGCGGTGCCCCTAAATTGGCTGAAGATTTTATGGGCGCAGAAGGGAAAGGTTCACTGGACCAACCGCGATGAGTTACTCACGACCTTGGGATAGGCGGAGTGTGGAGTAATTGGCCAGAAGAGCAGACCAGTGGGTTAGAATTAATGAGCACGGGAGGACAATGGGTGAGCGGCAGCAGACCCCGTGGCCCTCCATTTAGACGGCGCAGGTTAAGCGCGCGATTGGCCGCGCGGTACAATTCCACCCTGGGCCTTTTAAGTTTAGAGAATGAAGGTGGGAGCCCCGGGACGATTGGGGCAGTTGTCTTCAACCTCCGGGCAATCCAGACCCACTGCCTGCCGTCCTGCCTCCTCGAGCCGCTCGCAGCGTCCATGTGATGCCAGCGAGTGCTGCTATGAGGCAGCGATAGGCAAGGGTTTCGCTTGTCCGTCTCCCTCTGACTCTCATAGCGTCCGTGCGATGCCGTGAGAACAGCTACGAGGTACATGGTAGGACGTTTGTGTAACTGGGGTCATAGGCAGAGTTAGGCTAGGCTCTCCTCACGAAATATTCCCCCTCCAGGTAGCGGGTTTTTGTGCCGTTAATAAACTTTAGTTCATTTCTGTGTGTGTGGGTAGAGCCTCGGCGTGGAGTCTGTGATTTTTGTGGGGAGACGGTGTGCATGAGAGGGTGTGTGCGGGGCTGCAGGGTTTCGGTGTGGGGCCCACTTGCTGGCACTCGCGCGCACTTACACAGCGTGTGCATAGTAAAAACAGCCTTAGCGGCGAGGCGTGCACCCAGAGTCCTGCCGCAGCCATCCCTTTTTCGTTATCATTAGCATTGGTACACAGCGGATTAGGGCCTCGCCACGGTACATTCCAAATCCACTCACTCACATGCTCACTCACCCTCATGCAGAACAAGGGGAGTACATTCCAACTCCACTCACACGCTCACTCACCCTCATGCAGAACAAGGAGAGTACATTCCAACTCCACTCACTCACACGCTCACTCACCCTCATGCAGAACAAGGGGAGTACATTCCAACTCCACTCACTCACACGCTCACTCACCCTCATGCAGAACAAGGGGAGTACATTCCAACTCCACTCACTCACACGCTCACTCACCCTCATGCAGAACAAGGGGAGTACATTCCAACTCCACTCACACGCTCACTCACCCTCATGCAGAACAAGGAGAGTACATTCCAACTCCACTCACTCACACGCTCACTCACCCTCATGCAGAACAAGGGGAGTACATTCCAACTCCACTCACTCACACGCTCACTCACCCTCATTCAGAACAAGGGGAGTACATTCCAACTCCACTCACTCACACGCTCACTCACCCTCATGCAGAACAAGGGGAGTACATTCCAACTCCACTCACTCACACGCTCACTCACCCTCATGCAGAACAAGGGGAGTACATTCCTACTCCACTCACTCACATGCTCACTCACCCTCATGCAGAACAAGGGGAGTACATTCCAACTCCACTCACTCACACGCTCACTCACCCTCATGCAGAACAAGGGGAGTACATTCCAACTCCACTCACATGCTCACTCACCCTGATGCAGAACAAGGGGAGTACATTCTAACTCCACTCACATGCTTACTCACCCTCATGCAGAACAAGGGGAGTACATTCCTACTCCACTTACTCACCCTCATGCAGAACAAGGGGAGTACATTCCAACTCCACTCACTCACACGCTCACTCACCCTCATGCAGAACAAGGGGAGTACATGCCAACCCCACCCAAAAAAGCACACGAGTCTGGAATCGATCCCAGACACATTCTGGTGCACCACTCTGCCCCCCAATAGAGCGTGATTCAATTATTTCTGTCAATATGTAGCGTTGACTTCGGATGCACCTCATGTAACTCCTGAACCCCGTTAAATTGGTTGTGTTGGATTGTTGCAGCCAACTCTCTGGGAACCAGTTCCTTCAACAAAGTGCGGGCTTGCGTGTGGCGGTCTGAGTGTCTGGAGGCAACTGGAATTGGACTCTGCGATGCCTGTAATGTGAAGGTTTCTGGTCTTTTTCACAAATGTCCAGCAGGGGCGGATCAAGTTACAACAAGCAATACAATTTTGTTAGGAGTACAAAATAGAAAAAAGTAATGCAAGTCACTAAAAATGTACGACTATAAATATAGTATCTAAGTACAAATTAAATGAGTACATACATGCCTGCCGATGTATCAATACCGAACGCAAGCTAGGGCAAGGCAGTAAAACACCAACAAAACAGTCCCAGACCACACCAAGACAACACGCAGTCATTTAATTAAATGTTCTGATCTGTGTTCTGACTTTAATGCTTCCTAACTTGTATTCTCCTGCAAGAGATGATGACATTCTAACTTGCAACGTTCATCAGCTAGCTGAGACCAGGCCAATGTGGCTTTGAATGGTGTCCTAGATGGACACCCACCACCGGAGTGGAAAATCTTACAGATGACAAGCATATGGTCAACGGGCAGATCACCTCAACGGTAGGTCCTGGTGTCAAGGACATGGGCTTGCATTCGGTGTTCTGTTACTATATAGTCCAGCAGATGTCCCTGCTTGGACCCAGTGTGCATCCATGATGCTGTGTGGATGCGCCGATGCCGGAACAGCGTGTTGGTAAGCCCAGAGTGCCGCATAGAAGTCTAGCAGCCTCCTACCGTTGTTATTGAGCTGTTCTGGCCGATGCCTTCCAATCACTTTGGCCCAGATGCCAGTGTCATGACCCACTCAGGCATTAAAGTCACCCGACAGGATGACTCCATCCCAAGGGGCGACTTTAGCTAGTACTTGTGACAGGTCATAGAAGGCATCTGACTCACCGGCCTTGCCTCCATCCCTCCACTGGTGTTAATAGTCGGTGGAGGCGTAAGCAACCACCCTTACCATTCCTCGTGTTTTGTTTATGGGAAGGCCAGACCATAGAAGCCTGGGACTTACAGTTTCCTAAACCTCAGCACCATGCTCCCACACCTGTTGTATATATGCCTCTTCCAAAAAAATGTTAGTGTAATATTGTCTATTTTTATATCATGGCTCCTTGGAGACAAATATGCGTTCCCTGCATGCTGAAGCTTGGGAAAACCAGATGACGAAGCCAAAACAGCACTATAATGAGAAACGGGTAAACATAATACAAGAGACATTGATCAGATGGGCATGATGAGAATAACCAGAGCTGAGGAAGGCCTTAAAGCCGTCGAATATTTCGCTTCTCAGGAATAAACCTAACTCATGTAGCAAAAGGTGAAACGTTAATGAAAGGCCATAAAGGAATAACTCTTCCATGGGCAAGAAGTGACTCAGGGAATTTCTGAGAGAGCAAGGGAGGACCCATGGCAAAACACCATAAACTCACTGCACCCGAAGGCAAACAGAGGACAAAGAGACGAGAATGTCCCTTGCTGTTTCACTCTCTGAATTAACAAACCCGAGTGCCTGGAAAGTTGAAACGTAAAATTGCCAACCGCTGCATGTGAATATTGTTAAACGTCACGATTTTAAATGTTAACTTTTGTGAACGGATACATTGTTACATGACAATACAGAAGGTTTTGACTACGACTAGTTGCATGTTTTATTAACATCCACTTATCAATATGTAATCAGCGTCTCCGACATGGGTTAAACTTCAGTTGTATTTATTCTCAAGTTGCAGTACAGCACGTGTCTCCCTGCGCAGCTGGCTTCTCTCTTGCTCCCGGGACGGCGGCGCACGCTTTGCCTCCCGCCGCCGTGGCACTCACTCTTTCTCCGCCTCGCCGCTGGCTGACGGCGTGTCGGAGAGAGGGGAGGCTCAGCTGGTGGAGCCCGCCACGTGGCCGATGGGTGGTAGCGCAGGTGGTGACGACGTTCGGACCCGGGCTCTTCACACACCGACGACCCAGAGTCCTCTGCTGCTTCTGCTTATATCCCTCTCGGCGGTGCTAAGCTCTGGCTCTAGCCACGCCCCTCTCGGAACATTCTAGAGGGCTCTCGAGGCTTCCCGCTAGCTCTACCCATTTACCTTTCACCCAGATGGGATCCCCCTTACTGATTAGATGTGAGACAACATAGCACGTGTCTGCAATAACCCCCCGGTCGTCCTGTAGGTGGCGCACTCTCGTTACAAATACATAAGTGCCATGATATCTGGGTTAAGCATATAAACTTGTTAACGATTTATGGAAGTTTTGTATTGAAGTATTCTACCGAAGGATCATCCCTAAGATAAACACGTACAAATTACATATATTCTCCACTCTCACTCACTCTTCTCCTCACCCTCCTCCTGTCACTCACCCTTCTCCTCACGCTCACTCACTCTTCTCCTGTCACTCTTCTCCTGTCACTCACCCTTCTCCTCACTCTCACCATTCTCACTGTCACCCTTCTCCTCACTCACCCTTCTCACTCTCACCCTTCTCCTCACTCTCACTCACCTTCTCCTCACTCTCACTCACCCTTCTCCTGTCACTCACATGTCTCCTCACCCATCTCCCTCGGGGCAGCAGCGGCCCGAGCACGGCTCTGCCTCAGGGCAGCATCGGGGGGCGTACATGTTGGGGAGGGGCTCATCTCTGCTTGGATGGTTGCTCGCGGTCACTTGACACACTTAAACCAATCCGGGGGCATACATGTTTGGGGGGGGCGCACCTCTGGTTGGCTGTTTGCTCGGGGTCACGTGACGCACTTAAACCAATCCGGAGGCGTTAATCACAGTCACAGAATGACAGAAGGACAGATCTGTGATATTATATATGTAGATAAAGAATAGTAATAGCATTTTGCTGTATATGTTTAAAACTGGTTTGCAAGATTGATAGTACGTGATAATGATGATTTCTGCTGAATAATCCATCGTGAAACTATCTAATGCAACAATTCAGAAATGTCAACTCCATGTATTGTTTAGGAATACATTAACATGGCTTTATAATTTAAAATGAGCTGTATGTATCAACAGCTGATGTTGTTACATATTCAAATATACAACTATATACATTTGGATGTATAAATATATTCCTACTGAATCTATTGTAATGTTTAATGTGAGTCTTTACTAGCTCATTTAGCCCAAAACACTCAAATTATCACTCAAATTCAAAGTTTAATATCGTATGTGCATTTTTTTTATCACCACAGGATTTACTTTTTAAAATCCTGACACTCTGGGATTTGACTATCCTCCGTGGACATGAGTCGTGAAAACAATAAGCTCATTAGAGACTGGTAGAACATGCACACTGAACATTTATTTAAATAAATTTGTGCCACATTTTAAATGTTTTAACCTGAAAACATTTTGAGTGGTACTCCCAAAAGCAATAGAAATAATTAGGATTGGTTTAAAATAAACCAATGTTAACTTCCCTAGCTTCCATAAGACATACCAATACAAACCCTATTGTGCCCTGGTGGATTAAAATGCAGAAAAAAATTAAGATAACAAATTTTAACTGTAAACGCAATCATAAGATTAGCAAATAAATGTCCCATACATTGACCACATTCGCAAACGGAAAACTCACAAACACCGGTGTTTAACTCAAATTACAAGACCGCAAAAAACGCAAGATGACAATCAACGCCACCGCCGCCACCGCCGCCCGTTGTGCCTACTCATTCCAGAAGACCCTGTTGAGGACCTTGTTGACATTTCTGATCAGAGTGGCATTGTATCTCCACAGCGTGAGGTCCACGACCAGCGAGTCGAGCGGCAGGTCGGGCTGCTTGGGCGATCGGTAGTGGTGCGTGATCGCGGTGTCTCCGGGCACCGTCTGCGAGATGCCCAGCGCGTTGAGCGTACTGTGCACCGACGTCTGCAGCACCGCGCGTGGGTTCAGGATCATCTTGGTCGGGTTGAAGACCTCCGGCAGGTTTGGCTCCCGTCTAATGTGGCGCATGATGTTGACGCCCGGGATGGCGTTCCACGCCTGGAACTTTGACCCAAACTCTTCCGATACCGTGTAGGGAAACACGTGGTTTTCGAATGTGTAAATGTCGGCGCCGTACTTGTCGTTCAAGTACCGCGTGAGGTCCTTCCAGTTTGTGTGCTTCAAAGGGATGATCACTTCGTCGATGTCCGTGAGGACCAGGTAACGCGTGCTGTACATGTGCCGATACACGCAGTCGTTCAGCGCCGCTATCTGGCCATAGTAGTGCAGCTCACCTGGGTGCTCGGGGTAGTGCCACCCTCTGGACACCCACACGTAGTCCGTGATGGGCCACTGAACGACCTCGACGAGGCCGGTCTTGATGTAGTAGAGGAGCACTTTGTTCAGCTCAGAGCTGCAGCTTGTGTTGTATACCGTCACGCGGCCCGCACCCAAGATGCGGTACATTTCGATCGCCTGCACGAACTGCAGGACGTTGCTGTAGTTCCCGAAGAGCGTGGAGATGCAGACGCTGAATTCCTGTGTGAAGGTGGGGGGCATGTAGAGCCGATTTTGCACGGGCATGAAGACCCACTCGGCCTCCTCCTCGTCCGGTATTGTGCGCATGCGCTGGACGGACACGTGTCCCGGCTCGCAGTCCAGCGGCTCCGTGCACAGGAAGTCAGCCGTGCCGTACGTGAAGTCAAAGTGATCCAAGTGGACGTAGGCGCTGGCGGTGACCGTCAGGATCTCCGAGTGCCCTCGGCAGCAGAAGTGGCAGGAGAGCACGTCCGGCTCATACCGGTTGGCGATGCCGATGATGCGTGTGCTCTGACCGGCCTCGCGCTGGTCGTGGTACGCCGACACCAAGAATATCTTGGTGTCGCGCACGCGCATCATCGACGTGTTCTGCAGCGCTCCCCGTTGCCCGCACAGTGTCACGTGGTTGATCTTATCGGAAGCAGACCCCGGCTTTGGCCTGAAGACGGACGAGTTGCCGAGTGCATCGAGGTCGCGAACGAGGAAGCCCGTCCAGCTGTACATGTACCAGATGCTCAGCAGCAATGAGACGCTGAGCAGCAGCAGCGAGAGGAACAGGACCGGGAGGCGTAGCTTCATCATCTTTCGAGGCGTGCAAGGAGACAAGACGTCTGGATCAAATCTCTAGACCGCCGTCTCAGGACGAAAAGTCTGATATCGCTCGGCCTGTGATTACATTTACGTAAAAACACACACACAGAGAGCTTCGCGTTAAAAATGCACAACACTTTACACAATTCCATTTCAGGTAAACCTCACAGAAAAACAAAAGCTCTCCAAAATCAAAAGACTGTATTGGCCTCAGGGCGGATATGTACAGGTACAACTCTCTGCAAGTGAATGCAATATTTGACGCTTGTGTTGCGCCTGAAACGTCGTGATTTAATTTAGTTTTTATTTTTGTTTTATTTTATTTTTACATACGTGACTTTACCGAAAGAACCAAAGAGTAACCATACGATAACCTGGATATAAGCATGCGTTAAATGTATTGCTAAACAATACGCTCCCAGCAGCACTGATCCTGCAGCTGTCAGAACGGTGAAATTGTTTTTTATTTCTCTCAATTTCAACAGATGATCTAAATAGTCGTGGCCAATAATAATTCGTTTTACGCAAACATCAACATATTTCTTTGGTGTTATTTTAGTCTTAATACTGGCCAATACTAATTATAAAATCTATTGAAATTGAGAGAAATACAAAATATTGTCAACCAATTACACAGCCACCACCACAACCAGAGCCGCAACCACCACCACCACAGCCACCACCACAACCAGAGCCACCACCACCACAGCCACTACAACCACCACCACCACAGCCACAACCACCACAGCCACCACCACAGCCACCACAACCACCACCACCACAGCCACCACCACAGCCACCACCACCACCATAACCACCACCACAGCCACCACAACCACCACCACCACAGCCACCACCACAACCACCACAGCCACCACCACAGCCACCACAACCACCACCACCACAGCCACCACCACAGCCACCACAACCACCACCATAGCCACCACAACCACCACCACCACAACCAGAGCCACAACCACCACCACCACCACCACAACCACCACCATAGCCACCACAACCACCACCATAGCCACCACCACCACAACCACTACAACCACCACTACGACAACCACCACCATAGCCACCACTACCACCACCACAGCCACCACCATAGCCACCACAACCACAACTACCACCACCACAACCACCACCATAGCCAGCACTAACACGACCCCAGGCCGCCACCACCGCACCTGCCAGTCGAGGGCGCTGTGCTCCTCCTGCTGCTGTTCCTCTCCGTAGAAGCGCCGCTTCGCGTCGCCCTTCGGCTCGCACGCGAAGCTCAATGCAGCCCGCGGGCACCGGCGGCAGCAGCAGCACAGAGGGCAGCAGCAGTAGCAGAGGGCAGCAGTAGCAGAGGGCAGCAGTAGCAACAGAGGGCAGCAGTACAGAGGGCAGCAGCAGCAGAGGGCAGCAGTAGCAGAGGGCAGCAGCAGCAGCACAGAGGGCAGCAGCAGCAGAGGGCAGCAGTAGCAGAGGGCAGCAGTAGCAACAGAGGGCAGCAGCACAGAGGGCAGCAGCAGCAGAGGGCAGCAGCAGTAGCAGCAGAGGGCAGCAGCAGTAGCAGCAGCAGAGGGCAGCAGCAACAGAGGGCAGCAGCAGCAGAGGGCAGCAGCAGCAGAGGGCAGCAGCAGTAGCAGAGGGCAGCAGCAGAGGGAAGGGCCGTACCCGATTCAAGAGCTGAATGGCTCACAGGGTTATACCAAATACATGGAACTGAACTGGGCCGCGTTGCCGCCAGCACCACGTGCTTCCTGCTGACCTCTGACCCCGCCGCGCGCTTCCTGCTGACCTCTGACCCCGCCGCGCGCTTCCTGCCGACCGCTGACCCCGCACTTGAACCACGACCCCGCCGATCTATGGCTGATTGTGTTAAGTTATATAAAACATATAAATATACCATATACACTTCGTATTCACAATGTACAGCTAAAATTGACAGTGTAAATGTATTACAATATTCTTGGTTCTTTGCGGTAAAGTCAGGAAGATAGAAAATAAAAATAATAAAATAACATTTTCAAATAAAAATAATAAATTGAACATTAAAAATAATAAAATCATAAAAGCGATGGTTTCTGCCTGTAAATTTTGCGTGCAAACAGTTGCTAAGTAGAGGCCCAACACGCGAGGCGGCCAGGCACAAACAGCACTCTGATGGGAGCTGTGGTTGATGGGAGTGGAACGCGGTTCTTGATCTGAGCCAGAGTCATGATTTGTTGTACGTGCACGTGTGACATTCAAGGCAGGGGTAAGCCTGTGGTCACAATCCTGCCTTGTGCTCAAAATGTCAATGAGCCAGCAACAAACAGTGCAAAAGAGAAGCGTCAACACACTTCCTGCAATAAGCAAGGTAATAAGAACTTAAGAAAAGTGACGAGGGGTATTTTATGTTTATATTTGGTGTTTGCAGTTTCTCCCCGTGGTCCGGATTTCCCTCCGCATTTTTGAAACATGCATTTGGAATATTTGGCTGCTATAAATGTCCACCACACACAACATAAGCACACTTCGCTGAGCTATAATGTGTGGCCAGGTTGCTCGCTTCTGACAAAAATATCTGCCTGTGTGTAGCTCAGTGGGACCTTTCCTGGTGAAATGAAAAATAGTTCAGAGTTTAGTTTTTTGTTTATTTCAAAGTCGAGCAGTGGGAGGAAAGAAGGAGAGAAAGAGAGGACTGCAAAAATTGGCTGACTGTGATGACTTGTGGGGCTCAACATAAAAAATCGTGTTCTTGGTGACAGAACGCCTCGAGGGCGTGTGACCAATTTTCTCGGAATGCACCAGGTCATCAAAACACTCAGAAGCTAAGCAGGTTTGAGCCCGGCTAGTGCATGGATGAGTAACCACCGTGTACAAGAGGGCAGGGGCAATGCGGTGTGGTAGGAGAAGGCAGTACAGGAAAGTTCATTGTTGTAGCGTTCTTCTACGCTCCCACTTCATACGCACCTCCATTCTCACCAACCCGCACTGACCGGCGCGATGAAATGTGTTCAAATAACGCACACGGACTGCTCGGCATGGGGAGGCATTCATCCCGCAGTTGATCGACGTAAAAGAACAGCGGATTAACATGATGGGGGCAGAGAGAGAGAGAGAGAAGTTGGTGTTGGAAAAAATGTTTCAGAGTAAAGCCTGAAGTGAGCACCACAGTGTGTTGAGGAGCACACTACCTGCCACTGCTGACATAAACATTCCATTTCTAACCACAGCGGGACCGCCAAGTCCATTGGAGAGATTGCTGAGATTTGCTTTCATAGACGTTCTTCAGCTCCTCAAACGTGACTAAAACAACGGTCTCTTAGAGATGATGCACTGATTCATGTTGAATTATTAACCTCACGATGCATCATCGTGTGTGCGTGCACATGTAAGAATAATATTTGTTTTGGTGAAATCGTATACGTATGTTGCATGTCATGGGATCGTGTAACCCTCGCAGCAGCCACTAGTGGCCGATACATTCACCGCAATTTTATATATAAAAGAAGAATGGATTATTTAATCAATTCGCGACCCTGAATTGTGACAATTCATTGAATTTGCCTGGTGAGTTGGGATGGGGGCAGAGGGTTGGGGGATACACCACGGAATAAATGTTTGCTTTCTAACCTTAGGCCTTCACCCAGCAGTGGATCGATCATAGCTGCTGATGACGGTGTAGTAAATGTGGCTTTGGGAAGTACGACAAGGACTCAACAGTACCGTGGAACTTGTGCTGTGTAAGACATTACATTCATAATCATTGTAAACATCCTGCATGTGTATTCCGTGTATACATGGTACTGTGTTTGCGCGCACACATCGTGTACGTGGCGACATGGACACCGTGGAATATTGAGGAGAGTTGTAAATAAAGCGGTGTTCGAAGAAAGACAAAAGTTGTCCGAGTGAAATCGAACGCTACATATCTACCCGATCCAAATTCACATTGGTCCGGTGGATCTTTGCACCGCTTACCATATATACGCGTAAACATATACAAAGCATTTACAAAAAAATATTGAAGGTACAATTCACGCACGCGTAAATATGCACATGGAAATAAAATGGTCCGCACCTAGAGAATAAAATGTTTCTTGCCAAAATAATCCTGCGGACCCACCCGAAGTGAGACCTGGGCTGGAGGGCCCACCGTGGGCTCCCTGGATGCGCTGAATGGAGCTCTCCTGCGCGTCTCACTTCATTTTGATTCATTCTTGCTCCAAAGGTTTCATTGACTTGCGACGGACGCCTTTTAAGGGACGTACGAAAGGCGTGCCCGTTGTGTAGATCAGGAAGCCGATTCACTGGAGGAGCGGCGCTTGACGTCACCTTGCGGGTGCCCCTTTCTCTGACGCGGGGCCACGCGCCACGCGTTGCCGTGACGTCGATAACACAAACGGCGTGAAATAAGGGAAAACAACAGCAAAGGTGGCAAACAAAATAAACGTTCTGATATTTTAATGTGACCATCACTAAGGGATTCGGGTACGACGGTGTTTCACCTTATTAGTTGGCTGTGTCGGGTGGTAGTGGGTTTAACGACACATTTTAATATTTACGCGATCTAAACCACACACCTCTGTTATGGATGAACTGCTTCGTTTTGCAAGTCGTCAGACTGGACGAAACGTTTGCGTTTCGTCCAGTCTGACAGGGTGACTGTAGCTGTGACACACAGCTACAGTTACCCTGTGTGACACACAGCTACAGTCACCCTGTGTGACACACAGCTACAGTCACGTGACACACAGTTACAGTCACCCTGTGTGACACACAGCTACAGTCACGTGACACACAGCTACAGTCACCCTGTGTCACACTGCTAGTCACCCTGTGTGTCACACTGCTACAGTCACCCTGTGTGAATTGTCTTGCAATTAACGTCAAGCTGCAAACGTTTCGTCCACTCTGACGACTTGCAAAACGATGCAGTTCATCCATAACAGAGGTGTGTGGGTTAGATCGCGTAAATATCTAAATGTCGTTGAACCCGCCACCACCCGACACAGCCAACAAGTAAGGTAAAACACCGTCGTACACGAATCCTTTAGTGATGGTCACATTAAAATAATATCAGAACGTTTATTTTGTTTGCCACCTTTGCTGTTGTTTTCCATTATTTCACGCCGTGTGTTATCGACGTCACGGCAATGCATGGCGTGTGGCCCCGCGTCAGAGAAAGGGGCACCCGCAAGGTGACGTCAAGCGCCGCTCCTCCAGTGAATCGGCTTCCTGATCTACACAACGGGCACGCCTTTCGTACGTCCCTTAAAAGGCGTCCGTCACAAGGCAATGATACCTTTGGAGCAAGAATTCATCAAAATGAAGTGAGACGCGCAGGAGAGCTCCAATCAGCGCATCCAGGGAGCCCACGGTGGGCCCTCCAGCCCAGGTCTCACTTCGGGTGGGTCCGCAGGATTATTTTGGCAATAAACATTTTATTCTCTAGGTGCGGACCATTTTATTTACATGTGTATATTTACGCGTGTAGGGTGCGAAAGAAGATTCAATGTAACATGGGGGACTCACAGACGACCCGTAGACTCATAGATTCACCCATAAACTCACAACAGACACCCACACACAACAGACACCCACACACAACAGACACCCACACACAACAGACACCCATGGGTGAGTCTATGAGTCTACGGGTCGTCTGTGAGTCCCCCATGTCACGTCGAAACTTCTTTCGCACCCTAAAGCCGAGTGTGCGGTGCAACATCGGGGAGGTGATGGGGATTCGCCTCCCCGTGGAGAGGCAACAGGCGGAGTCCACGCCTCGTTGCCATGTCGTCATCTCCCGGCGAGCCAGGGGGGGTCGCGTGGCTCATCGTCGATTGACGCCCACCGTGAAGGGAGTTGGCACAGCATCGTTTGTGGGGGCAGACGCCCACCTCCCCACTCCCCGTGAGCAGGCAGGGCGCGACATCCACCCCCTCAACTCCCCCCTCCTCCTCCTCGTTGGCCACCTCTCGCCGGGCCCCCGCCGATCGAGTGATCACCCCCCCCCCCGCACCAGCTCCAAGGGACATCTCTACACGGCCGGCTCACCGCTGCCGGTGTTCTCCCGCGCACGCCGAGCGCTAAACAAAGAAATCGGCTGCTGCTGTGTCAGTAACACGCGCGCATCTCCTGGGATTAAGGCCTAATCCGCGTGCCCGCAATGCTAACTGAAAATAACTGGCGGCAGTATGAATATGTAGTGGAGTAGGAAGGTGTGTAGTGCAAACAGCGTGATTACATGATAACACAGACAGTACGGGTTATGTTGGGTCAGCCTGTAGCGAAGGCAAATACAGTGCAGGTTATGTTAGGGCAATTAAGCTGGGAGAGCCAAGGATGGCTGTGATTGGCTGGAGCTGTTGTTAAGGCTAGAGTGGCGCCTAAAGGTCTGGGTAAGAAACAGGTGCGAACGACGCAGAGCGTCGTTGGGGCACGGACTAATTAATTGGGGAGTAATGAGAGCGGGGATAAATTGGGAAGTCGGGAATTGGAGCGAGGTTGTTGAAGTTGGAGAGCTTGGAGTCAGCAGCGGGGAATTGAAGGGTAGAGAACTTGGCGACAGAGTTGGAGGGACAGAGTTGGAGAGACAGAGTTGGAGACGGAGCTGGGAAACAGCGTAGCGATAGCGGAGCTGAAGAAGAGAAGCAGCCAGCAGTGGCGAGAGCGTAGCGATAGCGGAGCTGAACAGAGACGAAGCAGTTAGCAGTGGAGAGAGCATAGTGACGGTGATAGCGGAGAGCGGAGACGAAGAAGTTAGCGGCGGAGTAAGCGCAATAATCGTGGGGAGTGGAGAGACAAAGGTGGCGAGCGAGTCGAGTGAAGCACGGCGAGCGAGCCGTGGCGACATGGATACTGTGAAATATTGAGGGCATGTGGAGAGTTGTAAATAAAGTGGTGTTCGAAGAAAGACAAAAGTTGTCCGAGTGAAATCGAACACTACAAATATGCACACCCCCCCCCCCCCACCGTGGATAAGCCTTAATCCGCTGTGCACAGGTGCTAATGCAAGCGGGAAAGGAACGGCTGGGACCAGGCTATGGGGCAACGCCTCACCGTTAACGTGAATGCTACTGTGCGAACGCGCTGCGTTAAGCGCGCTGTGCAACAACACGCACGCGAGCACGGCCGCTCCGTGTGCTGCAGTACACGGAGCGCCTCACGCGCACCGCGCTCAAATCACTCGCACGGTGCTGCAGATGCGCGTCTCACACACCACGCCGAAACCCTCACGTAAACCGTAGCGGGTCGTAGAGATGGCGATCTACGCGCACAGCGGTGGAGTGGATTTAGCACACCCCGAACCCCACCTTAATCGCTCACGCTGCGCTGCAGACGCGCGTCTTCTACACACACACACACACCGCGCGATACCCCGTGTAACCAGTTGCGGTCGTATAGACGTTAATAGATGTGTAGTGATGGTAGCGTCACTACTGCGTACACACGCACACGTGTGACGTCACTATGCGGGGGAGCGTCACTACTACGCCGGTCTACACACACACACATGACGTCATCCCGGCTGGAGGCGGGAATGACGTCAGGGCCGGTTCTGGACTCGGGAGGCCACGAGGGTGGTGTGAGGTCGTGGCCCTCTCTGTGACCCCGGCTGGACACGTGACTGGACCCCAGTGGGGGCCGGGGGCCTAGGGGGCACCTTGGGGGGCATGTGGACAGCAGGGGGGGGGGGGCTTCGAGAGGGTTCTCGAAGGGAGGCGTGGCCGGGGCGGAGCCCGGGCACGCCGAGGCCCATATAAGCAGCCTCCTCACGAGCTTCGAGGCTGCCCGTATCAAGAATAAAGATGCATCGTGAAGACGCCAAGAAGAGATCCGTGTGTAGGTCCCAGCCGGAGGACTCTAGGATAGCAGTAGACGTGTTGTAAGTCCCGCCAAGACAGGAGGCTGTACCTCCCTAGGGTATCTGAGAAGTGTGTGTTAGCTAGAGTAAGTCGGTGGTCACCACCCTATGCGTAATGTAAGAGCTAACTGTTTGTGTTCATTAATAAATAAGTGTTGCCTCCCAAGAAGTTGTGTGTGCACCTAATTCGAATCCACTACAGATGCGCACCTCACACACCAACCCCGCGCCGACACCCTGCAGCCCCGCGCTCGCTCTCTCACGCACCCCGCCCCCCGCACGCAGTCGCTCCACTCAAAAATCACAGATACCACGCCGAAGTTCGCCCACACGCGCACGCAGAAATCGCACCGCACCGATCTTCTGAACTGAAGTTTATTAATGACGCGTCTAAAGAAAACCCTGTGCGGCCCTGTAGTAAATATTCCACGAGCAGCGTGTAGCCTATCCCTATTCAATCCCTGGGTGTACCCCCCACACTCTACTTCTCAACTCGCAGATGCACTCACGGTGTCGCACGGAAGCTGCGGGAGTCGGAGGGACGATGATCCAAGAGGTCTCCGCCTGGGGTAGAGTCGTAGCGGCGCTCGCCAGCGTCCCTCGGACGCCGCGAGCGGCCGGGAGTCAGACTGGGGTGGCTGGATGGCTGGAGAACCACCTGAACGTTTTTTCACCTCCCTCCCTTTGACGCCCTGGGAATCCGAAGATCCAGGGTCACGTGGTGTTATCCTGCGCAGACCAATCGAGCGCCTACATTTTGATTTTAAACCGATGTTCCCGCCCTTACCTGGAGCGTGACTTTCCGTTGCGCCTTGACCCATTGTCTACGCACCCCTCCTCCCCACCCCCTCCTCCCCACCCGGTCCTCCCTACCCGGTCCTCCCCACCCCGCGGCGTGGCTAGGAACTTCCCTCCCACCTCCACGTCTGCGCTGCCAGCGGAGTGTTCTGCCCTCGAGGCCCCATCTCCCGTGTTGCGTGCGCTTCATTGCGGCCAGTCTGTAAAGCACTATGCGCTCCTGCGACTTTTTAAAGCTGATTTTAGGGGGGGCCGCCGTGTAATCCGGCCTGGGGGGGGGGGTCAGCCAATCTCCTGGCAATGGGAAACCGGGGGACATCCCTGCTAGGGGCCCTTCGGATGAAAGCCCGTGGGCCAGGCCTCCCCCTTCGAGACCCTACGTGAGTGTGTGTGTGTGTTTAGTGGGAGTGTGCGTACGTTCGTGTGGAGGGGTGCGAGGGGATGGTGGCGCCTGCGGAGTTGCTCCGTTGCTGTGGCACCACGGTATCTATGGAATCGATAGTCATATCTATTGACTATAGTATTATCAGCTGACTATAGCAGTGTCTGCTTACTCTATAACAGTATTTAATTACTCTAAAGTAGCATCTACTCTGCAGCAGTATCTACCGACTCAACAGTAGTATATACCGACTCTATTGCAGTTAACTTCTTACTCAGAGTACCGTGGTGAGGCCTAGTCTCGTGCAGAGCCCCCGGCCTCGCCTAGATTGCCCAGCCGGCCGAGGTGGCACCTTGGCAGGCTGGGGCTGGGCTGCCACATCACGCTGCATAACATACCAAGCACAGATTCAATTTTCAAAATCGGCCCTCAAGCTGGAACAGATGCCTCAATTTATTGAAATGCACTTTACTTTTTTCAAATACAGCAACCCCCCCCCCCTCCCACCATCCCCGATCCTGTTAAAGCCATGCATTGTACTACATTACGGACAAAGTTTACAGGAATCTAAAGCAATGCAGTAAAAATTCAACGAAGCAATGTTGTAAAGCTAACAGTTGGCCAACTTAATTATTTGCCGGCCATTTCACCACAGCGAATGCACCAATATAAATTCTGCAACATTTAATGCTGCCTTGTGAAATACAAACAAAACTCAATTAAATTGTCATGTCCATGCTCATTACAGCTTAAGACCGGTCGCACAAAATAACCAATTTTAGGAGACAATTAAAGCTTTAAAGTTAAGTCCGACTTTACAGAAATGTTTTACCACACCCATTAGACTAAAGTTTAAAACTATACTTACAATTATAAATGTGTAAAGTGTTCAACTAAACGAGGTGTGTATCTTATTTACACACCATAGACATTAAAAGAATCGCATATCAATTAACACAACCCACATACAGTCCTTGCACTACCCCTCTACGTAACGTTTCTTCAGACCCAACAAATTTTAACTTTTTAAATCAAGCAAACCCCCAATATATGTACACTCTGGGAGGAAGTTCTCTGCAACCTGCAACAACAAAAGCAAGCATTGCCGACATCAAGAAGCAAAACCAACAGATCATCGTCGACCCCACAAAGGGCTCCATTCTCATTTGGAGAATTTGGTTTGCGTGGTCCCGATTTAGGCCAAGATTTGGTGACAAGGTGCCTCTCCAAACCATCCAATTCCCTTCGTCAATCTCTAAAATTGGGCACGAGAGCGTTGCCAACCAACTCCATTTGAAAGAAACTACTCTACATTTGTATTTTACCAGGTAAGGCCCACGGAGCTATGCAGCGCTCTTTCCGGAGAGACATGGCCACTGTTCTGCCCCACGGCAGATATGGGGCTGTGTTTACACAGGAACTTCCTGATATGATGGTGTCGAGTTTGGTCACGTGACCTGGAAGTGACGCGTTAAGGGTCTCGAAGCGACGAGGCAAGGCAGGGGTGTCAGTCATTACAAAGAGTACAAAATGGAGGCACAATTAGCATCTCAGCGAAGACGGGAGCATCTGCTCATTGTGGGACTTTAAGAATCATTGTCTGCAAGTTAGTTTATCTCCATATATAAAAGGCAAAGTTGTGAATGTGTGCCTGTTCAAAATGTTTAGCGTACTTCCCGACTTGCAACCAACTGGAAATTGGCCATGTGGGTACTTACCAGACTGTACACCACGCAAAAATGAAAAAAAATACACTTTTTTTAGGGGGGGGGGGGGCGGGGAGCTCAATAATGCATATTTTTTTTGCACGGCAAGTGAGCTGTGGCGTCAAATCTGTCACGTGACCCTCGCATGTGGAAGCGTAACGCATTGCAGTGTAGTGGTTAGCGCTACGCTGCGCTACGAACCCGGCGACCCGAGTTCGATTCCCGCTCACGGCCACCAAACGAGTAACTGCTTGGGTGTCAACATCGCCACTGGGGAGATAAAGGCGACAGGGCGTGCTGCTGGCCACCAAACCCCCTCGTGTTCTTATAATTACTGGGACTCCTGTTATGTTAGGATTGCCGTTATAATGCTGTAAATGCCTTTATAATGCTGTTAAATTGTTACGATAAATATGGAGGCCTGGTTAACAACGAAGCCTGCCACTTGCATTATTGTGAATAGTTGTTTGTAATTAGATAAGTCGAGCCAGACTTGTGCCCATGTAACTTTAATGCATTCTTGAGAGCAAGGATGAAGATGTATCTCGTCTACAGTTCAGTGTTATGTGCAGCAGCGCTGTACATTTGGGCTGCAGTATGGTGATTACACAAAGTGACCTTATTGAACATAGTAGCTTATTCTCTTGTTGTAGAGCTATTCAGTGCTAATGTAGGTACCTGGTCCATCCAGGACCTATGATTGAGATTCATGTTGTCCAAGACAATGTTATGATGCTGCAGTGTCAATTAATTATATTGATATTGCAAGTATTAACAGATGCTCTATTTTGTGCTGTGTTTTCCCATGAGTTTTATGTCGTTCTATTCGTTAAATATGTTGGAGTCGGATGGTCACCCTGGCTCTGAAGGTTTACTACTCGGACAGTGATGCAACGCAGCGTAGTGAGGCCGAGACAGCCACCACAAATGGATAGCTCAACGAAGTGGCTTATCGTGTAGACATTTATAGCAGCAAAATACTCTAAAACGCATGCTTTTAAAAACGTGGGAGGGAAAAAAAACAGAGGACCCGGAGAAAAATCCACATGACCACGGGGAGAACTTGCAAACTCCAAATATGCAGCAGGCGTCGGGGTTGGGATGGAACCCCAGACCTCCTGCTGCATACCAGGCAAAGTGAGTTAACATCTCCTAGCCACCGTGGCATCCAAATAGAATCGTCAAGAGGACATTCTGACACTTGAAGAAAACCTGTACCAATCTTGGCCATAACCATTCTTGTACCTCTTGATCTTCCAAACACGTGTAGAGGTGTTACGGGAGGGTGACACGCGGTTGTATAACGGTGGCCACAAACACGTCCGCTACGGTCACCACCCTGGGGGGCTGTGGGGGATGCTGTGATCACTCCCAGCCCCGCCCCTCAGTGAGAGACAGTATAAAAGGTGGGACCCGGGGAGCTGAGAGGCAGTTCAACTCAAGCAAGATGAAGAGCCAGTGAAGAACGAAGATTGACTAGCCAGACCCTGGAACTCCTTTGATTCGCTGACCTTCTGAGGGCCGGGCAAAGCAAGCCAGGGTGCGACACCGGAGCCGCGAGGGCCGATGTCCCTCTGAGGGCCGGACTCGTCTGGCTGGTGATCGGGACCTGCGCCGAAGCTGGGCCAGGTCAGATAGCCTCCCGGGAGAGGAACAGGATAGAGGGAACCAGGGAGCTAGCGTGGGCTAAAGCTCGGGGAACGTTTCCCTCTATAAAGTACGGGTGAAGAGGCCATTACCTCTTCAAGTATAAGACTCGCAACTGTAACAGAAGTGTCTGTAATAAATACGTGTTGCCTCAAGTAAACAGTCTCCGACGTCAATAAGGCCACTACACATGTAGCCCTCCAGCAGGTCAGATCGTACAAAAGCATTAAATTTGGCATGCAATTGATCGATAAAAAAATCTAGTCATGTTTAAGATTTTATATAAATGATGATTGAGAAGTTGTTCACGATATAATACGCAAATTATATTATGTGAGCAAATGCGGTAGTGTACCCATACTCTTTGGTTCTATTCGGTAAAGTCACTCCAGCGCTGTCCTCGAGACAGCCTGATCCCTTCACCGAGAAGATGGTTTCAAATTAAGCAACCATTGGAAAGATGTTCTAAATCGAACTAAACATTAAACTAATTTTCAATGGTACAGTATATTTTTCAAGTAGTGGTACCCCGAACTTTCGCAGCTCTTAAAAATTCCCCTTTCACACTATCAATAGGTAAAGTCCCCCCCCCCCCCCCCCGCCAAACGGCATGTTCACCCGCACGTACACCACCTCTATGCTAAGTCGGCCAATCAAATGCTAATTTTTATGCTAATTCCTTTGTCAAGGCACCTTGTTTCCTCGCACACAGCTTAAAGGTCGCGGTCTGAGCGTGGCTGTGTTTCACTCCAGCGCTGTCCTCGAGACAGCCTGATCCCTTCACCCGATGAAGGCCGCTTGTGTTGTGGCCGAAACGTCGTGATTTTGTTGTTTTATTTTTTACCTACGTGACTTTACCGAATAGAACCAAAGAGTATGGATCCTTGCAGTCACGAAAGCTTTAAATCTAGAAGTGTACCCATGGCTACAACCACGAGAAGGCGAGTAGAGTCAAGGACGTAATGAATGGGAAGAGGAATAGAAAGGGGTAGAGGAGACAAATGGAAAAATGGGATCAGAGACAATACCTTAAAAGGGTCTCTCTATCATCCTCCACGGAGCAGGGTATTTTCACAGGGGGGGGGGGGGGTTGGGGGCAGAGGGTAAGGGATTCAGCAGGGATGGCCACACAAGTCACGTGACTTCCTCAGGGAGGCACGAGCAGATTCTCGATATTTTTGTTTTGCAGCTTAACGGGAGTGCAGGAGCGGGAGCTGCCCTTACCTGCACGTGCTCCTCCTCCTCATCCTCATCATCATCATCTGTCTAGGCCTGCACCTTGGCCGGCAGAGGAGACCGCACCCCTGCTTTGGGCATGCCCGGCCGCCCGTCCCCACCCCACAGGGTCCGGCGGTTGAGCCAGGACGCGTGGCCCCAACTGTGCCAGAAGCGGCGATTGCGCGCGGCCGGGAGGTTCTCCCCGAACGTCTGCATGTTCAAGCGCTGCTCCTCCGCCAACGTCACGCGGCAGTTCCTTACAAGATGGAAGGAAGGGGTGGCGGGGGTTGTGAGCACAGCTGGTGCATCTTGCCAGTCATCTCAGTCTATCCATGGCCACCTGGGGTCTGTCCCATGACCTCCTGTCAGCGAGCCTTCGACATTCCACGTGTACCTTCACTGAGCAGTGAATGGCGCGTGTTGGTATTGGAGGTGGAGGGAGGAGATAAAGATGCAGTGCTACAACTTCTTGCTCGTGCCACTACTACTGGCAGAAGGGCCACAGTAAGTCACTCATTTTCATTTTGGCAAATATTGCAGTTTTTACACCGGCACACGAAAAATGCCTGCCACTTGTAAAACACGTCACGGGATTCTTTGAATGTTCCCTGCCAAGCAGCAGGCGTACATCCCTACGGTTAATGCGCCCGCAGTATTATAAATCAGAGCAGCCACTAGATTTGCACCGCGAATAGTTTTGTTGTTACGCGACAACGACTCTGTCTGACGCTCCGAGCAGTGGCTCACCCCACACCATGTTGAAGAGTGGCCTGTGGATGACGATAGATCACGGTACTACAGAATTGCTCGAGTGAACGCTAAACCCTACATTAGAGGTTCCCTGCACGGTTCCACACCATCCTGCGTTTTAGAGAAATGTTCGCCTCGTGCCCAGTCAAATAATTACACGGTTCTTCCTCTTATTTTCGAGTTAGGATTTTTTCCCGAATCAAGCGCAACACCGCAATTCACGCGGCGTGCATTTTCTGCGCAGAGTAATTAAAGTTAACGTCACACATTTGCAACGCCCCAAAGTTTCCAGATATTCAGGAGGCGTAGTCAACCGCATACGAGTGAGAAGGCAGCCAGCAACGGCACCAACAATTGCCCGAGATCTGTCATCCTATATTAGGATGGTTAGGCCAACTCCATTTGTGAGTTTTTATTACACGAGGGACGAAACCAAAGAAAACCCACACGTGCAAAGGTGGGAGAGTGAATGGGGGGGGAACAGCAACCCCATCTCCGTACAGATGGAGATGAATCAACATGCTGTACTGCTACCTCCTGGCAAGTCGGTGCACATGGCAGAAGATTGTGAACCACCAACCCTTTGCCTCCTCCAGGCGCTGTATATAAAGGTGTGCCGCCACCACGGCCCGTCCGAGACCATCAACCCCGCGATGAGCAAGGAGACCCAATTAAAAATCACAAGTGGCAGAAATGCCATTACCTGCCGCCATCTTTGGAAATGTTATCAAAGAAGCATCTTGTTTTGTCGTAGAAGCATTTGTCAGGAAACACGGCAGAGCTCCTGCTGGGACCCCTCTGCATGTCTGCAGCACAAAGGGAGATGTCAATGTCAGAAACTAATTAAGGGATGGCCTGGACAATTAAAGACAAAGATCCCCACCCCATTTCGCTTCAGACTATCGGGGCAAGTGCTCTTAGTGAGTGGCACCCCGAGGCCGGCACGGCACACGAAGGCATGGGTGGGCCTAGCACCATGCCCGGCCACCTTCGTCTCCCTCATAGCGATGGCTGAGGTGAGCCACTAGAGGGGGGCGACGGTACAGATTTGTTGAACCAAACTTTTCAACAGAAGACGCCGTGGCAGCAGTGGCAACAGGCCACCGTGATGGACGCTCGTGGAGATTGCTCCTCGTGAACAAAAATTGTCAAAAGTGCATCATGGTCCTAAAGGGACCAACATTTAGTACAGGGGATTCTCCAAATGTTTTTACCATTTGTTAAAATACAACCATTCACCAATGCGAGTCAGGGCTAAAACAATACGACCATAAACTTTGCATTATATTTCAGGCCCATCAAGCTATATGGCTCTTTTTCAGAAGAGACCTGGCCACAAATGATAGCTCAACGAAGTGGCTTATTACATGAAAATTTCTGGCAGGTAAACTCCAATAAGTGCACGTTGATTCTAAAATGTGGAGGGAAAAACCGGATGACTCATAGAAAACAGGTTTTTTTGGGTTAGATCGTGATCCAACCCAAAAAAAAATCTATCATGGATGATATTGGTCGCAAAAGCCTACATGTTCAACCGACCCAGAGAAAAATCCACACTACCACGGGGAGAGAGACGCATGCAAACTCCAAATATACAATGGTCAGGGTTTTGGTGAAACCCACGAGGCAAGGTACCCCCCCCCCCCACAGCCGCCTAATAATTTGTTGGCACAAGAGAGGCGGTGTAAGACAAATCCACTGTTGCACTGCACATCCATGCTGTACATTGTCCAAGCTCCACTCTTTCTGCAACCCACACCTGACCAGAGTGATGCGAGGCCCTCACCCACAAGTGCAGTGACAGCCAAGCTTACTAAAGGCTGTCAAATGCAGAGAGTTTCTCAAGTTATCATTCCTCATGATTACTCTAACTCGTATGAAAAAAAGGGCCTAATATAAATGTCCACATAAGCTACTTCGTTGAGCTATCATTTGTGACCTGGTCGCTTCTGAAAAAGCGAATAGCTCAGTGATCTTTACCTGGTAAGACAAGATTAGTTGATTTTTATTTTTTCAAGCGATATGTTCACTTGACCTATAGACTGTGCACTCCCATCGTGTTTTTGTATTGTATGTTGTTACATTCTGACCCGCCCCTACTGAACATCTGTGGACAAAAAAACCTTTGTAGCGCATCGAAATCCCCCAGTGGACAAAAAAATATTCTGATTCTAAAAGGAGACATCCCACAGGAGTGGTGGTGGTGGTGTGAAACCGGGTCCCTCAAAGTGCTCCTTTTAAAAAAAAAGGTCCGACACCTTCACCTTGCTTGGCCTTGTTGTCCTGGAACTCCTTGTCCAGCTCCTCGCGGTCCAGCTGCGCGTTGCTGCTCTCAAAGTCAAACTCCGCCTGAAACTCATCGCCCAGGTTCAGGGCCTGTGCCTTCTGGGGGCGCCCATGGCGGCTCGAGCCTGCGGGGAGAGAAAAATAAACGGCAGCTCGGTTTGTGATCCACCAACGCCGCGGTGGTGAGATGTTAACTACCTAGCCTGGTACGCAAGAGCTCGTGGGTTCTATCCCGACCCCCTGCTGTATACTTGGAAGTTTGCATGTTCTCCCCAAATGTGAAACATTTCCTGCAAACTTTCTCCATTGGAATAATGCATCAATGAGTACACCCTGCTGCAAAGAAAAAAAAACTTTTGCTGGACCCTCATGGACAAATGTGAGTCTCTTACTTTCGACCCAGATTTCCTGGGTAAATATTCACGACCATAAAAAAATAGCGCACCGGCTGCCCGGTATTCAGGTCGGCACCAGCGGCCAAGAATCTGTTATTCTCTCCGCCCTCTGCACATGTTCAAAAGGCCATTGCCAAAGTCCAGGCTAATGCACCGCGTCGCCTTTGAGGCAACGTCAGTGATAAAAGTGGCAAGGGGTTTTTGCCTTCCCACCGCGATTTACAAAGCCCCACGATGAATGCGTCCACAGAAGCTGTGCACGGCGAGCCTTCAATACGCAAACGCATTAATTAGTCTCCGTCAGTACGAGACGCCGACTGTAAATTGGGACACGTTGCTTCAAAACGAACTTACAAATTTGATGAAAAGATGAATGACGGCATGGGGGGGTGGCGGGTGGGGAGGGCGAACACCACCCACACCACCCGTAGCCGTACCTGCAATCTGCTTCACGGGGGCCCTCCGCCACCGCCGCCGGGGCGCCGTCTGCACCCCCCGATCCACCGTGCCGCTCTTCCTCGCCGGCTGCTGCGGCGTGGCGTTGACGCGCGCAGCGGCCGCGCCGGCCGTGGGCGCTGCCGCACCTGTGGGCGATGGGCACAGCCGGCGCGCACCCACCGGTCGTCTCGGTTCGTCAACCCGTCGGGGGGGCCACGTGGGACCCTCCCGCGACCTCATCTGGCACGGGCGCCGTGGTGACGTCACCGTCACTTAGTGGCGAAAAACGGCTGTTGGTATTATGGGGCGGGGGGGGGGGCGTTCTACAACAGCTGTGTGGGCAAGACACAAGTGCCATAGCCCTCCATCACCCATCGTGGTGTCAGTGTCATCATCATCATTACCACCACAACACCTCCCCCCCTATCGTTCCTCACGACTGCAGGTCACACGTTTGTGTTGTCACCAGGCAGAGGGGCTCACCGCACACAAATCCCAGTGTAGCCAAGCGTGCCATTATTACGTCGCTTCGAGAGAGGCCGTCAAAACCGCACAGATCACTCGGCGGCCAAGCGCAGAGCTTGCCGACCACCCCGTTTGCGTCTCCGACATTTACGAAACGGAAACTCCGCTTTCATTTGCTCTTGATGCAACCAATTGCCATAGCCACGTAGGTAAAAAATAAAATAACAAAAATCACGACGTTTCGGCCACAACACAAGCGGCCTTCATCAGGTGAAGGGACGAGACTGTCTGGAGGACACTCCAGCGCTGTCCTCCAGACAGTCTCGTCCCTTCACCTGATGAAGGCCGCTTGTGTTGTGGCCGAAACGTCATGATTTTTTGTTATTTTATTTTTTACCTACGTGGTGACTTTACCCAATAGAACCAAAGAGTATGGATCCTAGCAGTCACGAAAGCTTCAAATCTAGAATTGCCATAGCACCACCATTCATATATTTCGTCAAAAATGATTATTTCGCACGGGTTTAAAATATAAAAATATTAGCACACGTTTGTCGTTAGGGGCGTTTGCGCGCAACTTTTATGGGTCTGGCAGCATTACATTGGGGGGGTGGGGGGGGGGGTTAACATTAATAAACGAGACGGTGGAACGAGGGTCACCGGGGCTCTTGTCCACAAGCCACGGCAGACTTCACGACTCGTCCTCCCGCCTGCAGAGGGAGGCCTCGGCTACACCAACACGGGCGGCGCGAGGATCCACGATGCTTCCGTTAAAACCGGTAGCTGTTTGTAACCTTTGCCGCAGCCTTGCAACCCCTTTGGTTCTCAATCGTTCACAAACAACGTGCAACGTCAACAGACGTAGGGGGTTTGATGAAACAAAGCGGTTGCACTTGGTCCGCGCGCAATCTGTATTTCGATGATATACCTTCGAAATAAATCCCCAGAACGGGGATCTTGCAACCCCCAAGGGGTGCGTGCACCCCTGGATTAAGAACCACTGGGCGAGACGATCGTGGGGTAACACAGCAACATCAATTTACAACTTACACCCCTCTCACGTCGTCGCTTTATTATGAACACCGCTAACGCAATTTACGTCGGTGACAGCATCGATCCTTTCTTGTATCCCCATCGCTTCTTGCTTCACCTATCCTGTAAACTACCCTGTGGTGTCGCGCGCATGACGACATGTACTGTGCTTTCGATGACAAAATATATTATTGATGTACGGTATTTTGGGAAAAAATTGTTTCAATTTACGTCGCACATTTCAGGAACGCATCACCAATGTAAATTGGGGTACTGCTCTACAATGGCCAATGTTCTGCTACACCGTCTGCCACCCAACAAATCAAATTTGTCACCTGGAGCACCACACCAATTTATGTGCTTTCGGCAAACCAGAATGTTGAAAAAAAAACAAAAAAACAATCAGATTTCCGTACGACGTCTCATTGGACATTACAAAATCGGGCGTCAGGTGTTTGATAAGAGATGCTGGTGGAGATCCGATCATAAATCCTCTCATCTCTCAATACCCAGCCAGTGAACAGGGTGGCCACAACCTCAGCACCACGACAGCACCTCATTGAGATCAATATAGCAAGTTGCCTCTGGCAACCTCGTTTCTCACAAAACCACAGATTTTAAAAAAGAAAGTCTTCGTTCATCATCGCCATGGAGAAATGCATCGTGCAGGACCTTGAAGTCGCAATTAAATTTTGTTGGTGCAAATCTTAATTGGGTTAAGTTGTGGAAGAGGGGTAATTTTAAAACGTTTTTATTTTTTATCAGGCAAGACACCGAGCTATATTTGCACTTTTTCAGAAGCCACTTTGCCACAAATGATCGTTGAATAAAGCGGCTTTCTTGGTAAACGCCATTATTGCAAACAACAAAACCCATTTAGCACCACATTTGTATTATCTCGTGGTAGAAGAGTGGCTCTCGAACAACTACGAACCCAACGACGCAAAAAATAACTCGATTCTCAGCCACATCACGAGCGAATTATATCCAAATCGGTGGTTGGCTCCTCACCTACCCATTCACCACAACCGCACAAGTGAAGCGTGGCAGGTCAAATAACCACCCCACCCCGCATGACAAGACAGCGTGGCCTTCGCCGAGCAGTCCATTGACAGAGGGCACCAACTAATAACGCTTTAAATGACGGGTTATTCTGAAAAGGCGACAATTTAAAATACAATCACTGGGTATCACCATCAAGCGCAAAGTAAAAACAAAAATGCTCGTCCTCATGCACTATGCATTATCATCATCATCGAGCTGTTATACACAGAGCCTTTTATTTTCCTGCATGCGCTTACGGAAATAATTCCATGAAGATAGCTGCAACTCAACTGCGTTCAATTAAGATCGCATTGAAATCACGCAGTTGCCTCTAAACGAGCAAAAGGCGAAAACGACCCGAGGCAAGGCCACTGGGCAACGGAAACCACGTGGCATTAAGAGGGCAAAGGTGCAGCCCTGCAGTGCCGATGTTTACCGCACACCGCACCCCCCCCCTCCCGTACCCGCAGCTCCTCCGTACGCAGGCTGCACGAAGGGACGGTGCCCGACCGCTGTGGCCCAGGCGTCGTGCCGCGCGTGGCCCGGGTGGCCGCCCGTGGCACCGCGGGGGGGTCCGGTCGGCGTGCCCGGCGCGGAGTGGCAGCTCGCCGCCGCTCCGATACCGCACGTGTGGCAGCGAGCAGCGCCCCCCCCCCGGGGTGCCCGGCGAGGACTGGACGGGGGGTGAGGGTGGGTTAGGCAGCGATTAGAACAAATCACGACGGACGACGTACGCATGTCAAACTTCTTATGCACCTTCTTGGTTCTTTCGGTAAAGTCACCACCACGTAGAAGGGAAACAATAAAATAATAAAAATATAAAACTTTAAAATTCTCACGACGTTTCGACTGCAAGACAAGCAATCATCATCAGGTGTAAAAACCACAGCAAGACATTTTTTTTTAAAAAGTGGCGGGTTTTTTTTTTACATTAGCACCACGGAGAGCGATTTGGCAGTTATTCAGATGGACAAGTCCATCTATGTTCGGAAAAGAGGAGGGGGGAGACGAAAATGATGGATGCGGTCTGAAAGCCACCGTAAGCGTGAACAATCAATTAAGACCCGGAATGGTTTATCAAATCCTTCCAATGATTGCTAAGCCAGAATTCCTTCCTCTCGGTTGAAATTGTCTCTGTGTTTGTATATGTGGATAGCCTCATGAACGAATCTCTCATGGTAGCCAGATGGCTTACAGAGAACCTCTGTAAGTCATCAGGCTACCATGAGAGATTCTCCCGTTTCGGTCTTAGGAGGAGGGATAATTGCGATGTCATCACCCGAGAGCCAATCAGGTGCCAAGGGTTGCGCAATTCAGCCACTGGCACGCTGGCACCCGGGCTCGGATCTTGGTAGCCTCTTCCATCTCCTCCTCCTCAACCTGTAAAAACCCTCCACAGCTACCACTGTTAGCTAACTATTGTAACTCTCAAATGCAACTTTCATCAAGCCCCCCGAGTGTGAAGTGCAGTCTCCAACCTCGTATTCTCCACCATCTCTGGCTTCCTCGATTCCAGTGCCGTGAAGGGAAAATTTGCCCGAAATGCGGCCGATCAGCGTTGACTTTTTTTTCCACATTTTGTCAACATGTTGCCAAAGATGTCCCTTAAAGGCTTAACGGACGTTCGGGGCAAGTGCAGTGCGAGCAACTACGAGGCCGGCAAAGCACACGGAGGAGGTGGGGAAGCCAGACCCACGCCCGACCGCCTTCTCCCCAGTGGCGATGTTTATACATCGCACCAGGTGCTCATTGGATAGACCTCAGGAAAAGCCCGGGACCGTTTCAGATAATCGTCACCTGGCGTTGGCCGTAAGTGGGAATCAAACCTCGGTGGGTCGTAGGCGGGTTTGTGGTGCAGCGCATCAACCACTGTGCCACCACTCCCCTAAACCATGGCACTGCTGCAGTGGCAAGATGTTAACTACCTCGCCTGGAGTACAATAGGTCGTGGGGTTTGATCCAGACCCCCGACGCCTGCATATTTTTGGAGTTTTCAACGTCCTCCCCCGTGGTCACGTGGATTTCTCTGGGTCATCCAGTTTCTACCTCCACGTTTTAGAACCGACGTGCATTTGGAGTATTTGGCTGCTGGAAATGTCCACGCGATAAGCCGCTTCGTTGAGCAAATCATTTGTGGCCGGGTCGCTTCTGAAAAGAGAGTTAAGTAGCTCGGTGGGCCTCACATGGTACAATAAATAAATAGTTTAATGGTAAAGAGCGGCTGCACCTCTCACCTGCACCATGGCCACGTCGTGGTGCAGAGCGGACAGCATGTACTCGCACGGGGTCAAGTCCTTGATCTCGCTGATGCGAAAGACGATGTGTTCGAAGACCTCCTCGCGAGGGGCAATGGGACGGTCGGCGGGGCGCCCCTCCGTCCCGCGCAAGCACACTGCGCGCACACAAAGACGCCCGCCGCCGGTACAGACCTCCACGTACCCGTTTGGTCAAGCGTTGTTACGGTCGAGAGCACCTATGCAGGTCGGAGCAAGTGCGTGGTTGTGGGTTTTGGGCGCCACTGTGGTGAGAACTTAACTACCTCGCCTGGTATATATCGAAGGTCATGCGTTTCATCCCAACCCTGACAACACCTGCTGTATATTTGGAGTCAGCGAGGTTTTCTCTTCCCATGGGTCGAGCGGATCCCCCCCCCCCCTCCAGGTCCTTCGATAAGCCACTTCGTTGCGTTACCTACCATTTGTGGGCAGGTCGCTTCTGAAAGAGCGATATAGTAAGTGGGCCTTACCCGCAACTTAAACAATTCTTTAAAATAGTTTCTAGCTGGTTCAGCTACCTTCATCCTCCCCAGTGCTGATTTAATCATCTTTTTTACTTACACACCACACCAGGTAACTTCACTTGAAGGCAGTCTACCTACGCGAAAACCAGAATGTGTTGGGATACAAGGCCACCACCGACGACGTTGTCTGTAGCCAGGAATCAAATCTAGCTCGCGGGGTTCCGAGCTGCACACATTTCTCAACTCTGCAAGCCATGCAAGCCAAAAATTGAGATTCATTTATTTCCTGTAACAAGCTATATTAAATATTCTTGTTTCTTTCGGTAAAGTCACGTAAAAGGGAAATAATAAAAATAAAACATAATAAAATAAAAATGAAATTTATTTTATTTTTATTTAAATAAAATTAAAATGAAATTTATTTTATATGTATTTTATTTTATTATGTCTTAGCTGTATTAAAACCAATAGCCCATCATCCATAAGCCATATGCCTGCAGGTATTGAATGTTTATGGGTATCAACATCACAAATCCCTATCATCACTGTCGCAAAGAAGAAGTTCTCCATTGTGCCAATTTAATCCCGACAGGTGCCGTTGGCCCAAATCTGTGAATCCGTTTAGAGTATTTGGCGGCTAAACGTTCCCACGCGCTAAGCCACTTCATTGCGTTACCTACCATTTGTGGGCAGGTCGCTTCTGAAAGAGCGATATAGTAAGTGGGCCTTACCCGCAACCTAAACAATTCTTTAAAATAGTTTCTAGCTGGTTCAGCTACCTTCATTCTCCCCAGTGCTGATTTAATCATCTTTTTCACTTACACACCGCACCAGGTAACTTCACTTGAAGGCAGTCTACCTACGCGAAGCCCAGAATGTGTTGGGATACAAAGCCACCACCGACGACGTTGTCTGTAGCCAGGAATCAAATCTAGCTCGCGGGGTTTCGAGCTGCACACATTTCTCAACTCTGCAAGCCAAAAATTGAGATTCATTTATTTCCTGCAACAAGCTGTATTAAATATTCTGGTTTCTTTCGGTAAAGTCACATAGAAGGGAAATAATAAAATAATAAAAATAAAACATAAACTCAAAATGAAATTTATTTTATTTTTATTTAAATAAAATATAAATGAAATTTATTTTATATGTATTTTATTTTATTACGTCTTAGCTGTATTAAAACCAATAGCCTGTCATCCATTAGCCATATGCCTGCAGGTATTGAATGTTTATGGGTATCAACATCACAAATCGCTATCATCACCGTCGCAAAGAAGAAGTTCTCCATTGTGCCAATTTAATCCCGACAGGTGCCGTTGGCCCAAATCTGTGAATGAAGACAAAAATGAATCTGGAACATTTCCAAATTAACTGTTTTGGGGCCGTCCAGAAATGACGTCACGCACCTGGGGGGGGGGGGGGGGTCAGACATTTGTGACGATGTGTGACGACTGGGGGGGGGGGGGAGTTTGATAAATGTGACGTCACATCAAAATGCGCAACTTTAAATATAGACAACACGTTCCACTTAATTAGACTTTTTAATGTTTTCTCCTACAAGATCAGAGTGCAGCGGCACATTAAATACGCACTACAATGACAACAATAGTTTAAAGCGATTTGAAGCGTGTTTTTTTTTTTGCGGGGGGGGGGGGGGTGAGGGGGGAGGGGGCAGAGCTTTGTGACGTCATATTTGAGGGCGGGGGGGGTCAAAAAAATCGTTCAGAATCACGTGACGTCATTTATGGACGGCCCCTTATGTGGCACCGCCGGGCTCTTTGGCCGGGTCACGCGCCGTCTATGACCAGCCACGTCTCATTGCCCTGTGACTACCGACCCGGCTTCAACACTTGATTTTTGCACACAGCGTTTTAATAAGTTTTTTTTGTGTGGAATATTTGCTGGTTTATTCCAGAATGTTTCTGTTACGCGTTGTCGCTTTAAGATGCTCTGTGTTCAAATGTTGTTTGTTGCGGTTGCACCCGACTTAAGAGCCGCATGGCTCACAGGGGTATACCTAATAAATGAAACTTGAAACTTGAACACGCGCACGCACCGAAACCACGAACTTTTTCAGGTCAACGGGGTTAATCGCGCGTTCGTGTTGACATAGCTGTCAACCCCTTATCAGTGCCCCTAGATTGTTACAGATCGATTCAAACCCTTATTGGTCACCCCCTGCCCTTATAAACATCAACGTTTAGCCAACGAGGTCCCGTTGCCAAGGGAGAAACGCAAACAGATGGACGAAACAATGTGTGCCCGTATTGAAACGGCTGTGCACCCAATAACCTTCGTTGAAAAATACTTGAAACCACTGCGACCCAGAACCAGCAAGAACAACAACCTCAGAACATTCGTGATTAAGCGGGTGACGAGTTGAAGAACTTTGTCCCAGTACAGCTAGAGGCGCCGGCCATAAATGACGTCGCGCGATTTTGGACGATTTTTGCCACCCCCCCCCAAAAAAAATATATAAAACATGCTTCAAATCTCTTTAAACTATTATCATTGTAGCGCGTATTTAATGTGGCGCTGCACTCTGATGTTGTAGGTGAAAACATTTATTAAAAAGTCTATTTAATTAAGTAGAACGTTTTGATTTAAAGCTTTCGTGACTGCAGGGATCCATCTTATTGGTTCTTTCGGTAAAGTCACGTAGAATGGAAATAAAATAAAACATAATAAAATAACATTTTATTAAAAAATCAAATAAAGTAAATAATAAAACATAATAAAATTTTATTGAAAATTAAATGTTATTGCTTTATTTTTATTATTTTATTTCCATTCTACGTGACTTTACCGAAATAACCAAGATAAGTAGAACGTGTTGTCTATATTTAAAGTTGCGAATTTTGATGTGACGTCACATTTCTCAACTCCCCACCGCCCCTCGTCACACATCGTCACAAATGTCTGACCCCCACGTGACGTATCAATGGCTGTTATTTTAAACATTTCTGGGCAATTCCCACTGAGATTAAGGACTCTCTTACAAATCCAGGTTAATTGAAAACGCAAAAGTACATACAGCAATCCAATACAATCATGATTTCATTTATTTCTTTTCATTTATTTTATTGATTTTTTTCACCTACGTGACTTTACCGAAAAAAACCAAAGACTATCTTATTTGTCGTTTGAGCATCTTAACACCTCCTGTTTGATTGCCCTGAAAAGGGTCAAACCCCTCTTTAATACCCCCCCCCCACACATTGACCCCACGACACCCACACCAATCTGTCCAGAAGGCGACAACGTCGCCGACACGTTCACCTCCTCCTGGCAAACTTTCCCCAGTCCCAAGGCCTCCTCCTCCTCCTGCTGCTGCTGCTGCCCGAGCGAGTCGCCTGTTAGGACGACTCAAGCGGCTTCATTAAACCCCTAACCCGCAGCTTCGCGGTGTCCACAGTCATCCCGTGAACCACCCACCCCCACCCCCCAGTGCGTAACCTTTCGCCAAGACGACGGTGGAGTCGTCCGTGTTGATGTCACAGAGGATGCCCTCGTAGCGGATGCCCGCCATGGAGAGCAAGCTCATCCTGACGCCCATGCAGGCCGCCCAAGTGGCCATGGTCGCCGGCTCTGGCTACGGGCGACGAGAGGGGCTGGTGGGGCCGCCTTGGTGGGGCCGGGCAGGAGGAGGGGGGGGAGGGGGGAACTTGGCCCGGATCGTGAGACGACGACGATGATGATGATGGTGTTGGTGGTGGTGTTGATGATGGTGATGATGGTGGTGTTGTTGATGGTGGTGTTGATGGTGGTGGTGTTGATGGTGGTGGTGTTGTTGATGGTGGTGGTGTTGATGATGTTGGTGGTGTTGATGATGATGGTCTTGTTGATGGTGGTGGTGTTGATGGTGGTGGTGTTGATGGTGGTGGTGTTGATGGTGGTGTTGATGATGGTGGTGTTGATGATGATGGTGGTGTTTATGATGATGGTGTTGTTGTTGATGGTGATGTTGATGGTGTTGATGATGATGATGGTGGTGTTGTTGATGATGGTGATGATGGTGTTAATGATGGTGGTGTTTATGATGGTGTTGTTGTTGATGGTGATGTTGATGATGATGGTGGTGTTGATGATGTTGATGATGATGGTGTTGATGATGATGGTGTTGATGATGATGGTGATGTTGATGATGATGGTGGTGTTGATGATGTTGATGATGATGGTGTTGATGATGATGGTGTTGATGATGATGGTGATGTTGATGATGGTGTTGATGATGATGATGGTGGTGTTGTTGATGATGGTGATGATGGTGTTAATGATGGTGGTGTTTATGATGATGGTGTTGTTGTTGATGATGGTGGTGTTGATGATGTTGATGATGATGGTGTTGATGAGGATGGTGTTGATGATGATGGTGATGTTGATGATGATGGTGGTGTTGTTGATGATGATGATGGTGTTGATGATGATGGCAACAACTCACGGCGTATCCCCCACGTGTTCACGGACACGCCACTGGCACTGCAATGCACTCTGGGTAGCGCCAAGTGGGCGGGATTGTGGGGGGAGGGGGATTTGTTTCTCTTCCGCTCAACGTCGTGGGTTTTTTGCTTTGTGTTTCATTTTAGTAATTTTTTATTTAATTTTTATTTTCTATCTACGTGACTTTACCGAAAGAACCAGGAATGTGAACTGCATGAAATATAAAGCGGGTCACGTGCATGCTTCTCGACCAATAGAAATACGCGGCGTTTTTTTAAACCGAGGGGCATTTCCCCACCCCGCCCACCCTGCCCCCCGTCCACCCCGCCCCTTACACCCCCACCCCGCCCCCTTACACCCCGCCCCCTTGCACCGCCCCGCCCTCTTCCACCCCGCCCCGCCTCCTTCCACCACGCCCCCTTCAAACCCCGCCCCTCCTCCACCCACGTCTCTCCGTGACGGTTTGAAGGCCCAGTTCAGTTTTCAGTTTATTTTAGCCCTGTGAGCGATTCGGCTCTTGAATCGGGTGCAACCACAACAAACAAAAAAAACAAAAACACGAACAAGAAAAACATCTTAAAGTGACTATGTGACTGTGCAAACAGAAAATCCATGAAAAAAACAGCAAAATATTCCTGAAAATTAGCCGTACACCAACGCTGTGTGCAAAAAATCCCAGTGGGATGCAAGTCAAACAACAACCACAAAAACTTAGATTAAGGCCATCAGTTTAACTCCGTACTACAACAAAACAAACATGTCCAAACCTAAAAACGTTTTCCAAATCACCAAAAAATAAAGCCATAATTGCAGCGTAACAGTGATCACAGGGACTGTGACCGAATTTTTACAATGAACTACATAAATAACATGTAACACCAAATCCTAGAGCCATAGTTGGCTGCATGAGTTACTCCACAACAACAGATGCATCGGTCTGAGTATCAAATTACTCAATGTACCTTTAAGATCAGCACGCTAAATCAAAATACAGATAATACTTTGCAGCGTCATCCGGAGCGAAACATTTTATTTTATGTTATGCCAATGAATAGCAGTGGCAGCTAGGGGTGTACAACTCCTCGAGAGCAGTTTTGAGAGAAGATCTCATTGGTAGCGATTCAAGTTGCAGTTTATTGGCAATAGCATTCCAGACTCTGGGGGCATCAATAGCAAAGGCCCTTCCTACGGCAATAGGGAATGTGAAGCTGGTAAATGAGCGAAGACCTGAGGTCAAATTTGTTATTTGAAATAGAGTGGAGATCCAGCAGGTAGTCTGTGGATTTTTTTGTAAGTACATCGTGAATAAATAAGATCTGGTGCACAAGCCGTCGAACATTAAGAGACGTTAAGTTTGACCCAATGTAGAGATCACAGTGGTGAGTCCTATATGTGCAGTTCAATGTAAATTTTAAGGCCGAGTGATAGATGGAATCAAGCTTCTTCAGTACAGTACTTGGGGCTGATTTATACACGATGTCACAGTAGTCAAGTAGAGGCAGTATGGTAGCTTTTATCAATTCCAAACGGAACATTGGGGGGAAGCAGTGCTTGTGTCGATACAGAAAACCAATTTTTATTTGTGTCTTTTTACCAATATAATCAATGTGATCTTCAAAATTCAGTTTTGAATCCAGGATGACCCCAAGATACTTATAGATCTTGACTTGCTCTATTTTATAATTATTTAAGGAATGTAATTGGGGAAACATGACTTCCTGCTTTAGTCCTGGTGAGAAGCATAGCACCTTGGTTTTGTAGGTATTCAGGACTAGTTTAAGAGCAACTAGCTGATGTTGTAGTTTGTTGAAATCACCCTGTAGCTTAGCAATCACGTCATCCGGAGAGCGGCCAGCAGTAATCACTATTGTGTCATCTGCAAAAAGATTTACCCTGGAATGATCCAGGTCAGTGCCCAAGTCATTGACATAAAGAGAGAAGAAAAGGGGGCCGAGGATGGAACCCTGTGGAACCCCTTTTGTTATCTTAACACTGTTTGACCTCCAACCATCTGTGAATACAGTTTGGGTGCGAGAAAAGAGGTAATTTTGTAACCATTTTACTGTGTTTTCGGAAAAACCGAGGCAACTTAATTTACTAAGCAGGGTGTTGTGGTCTACTGTATCAAAAGCTTTGGACAGGTCTAGAAAAAGACAGGTACAGTACTGCTTATTATCAAGGCTACTGTAAATGTGATTCAGAGAGTCTAATGCAGCAGATGTGGTGCTGTATTTTTTTCCGAACCCAGATTGTTTTAGATGTAGTAGATTGTTGGTGGACAGGAAACTGCTAATTTGGTAGGTCAATAATTTTTCAAAAATTTTCATCAACGGGGACAAAATTGAGATAGGTCAGTAGTTATTTGGATCATCTTTAGGGCCCCCTTTGTGAAGTGGACGGACATAGGAATGTTTCCATTCTAGAGGAACTGTTGCTTCTTTGATGGACAGGTTGAAAATATGGGCTATAGGTTTGTATATTAGGTGACCAACATTTAGTAGAGCAAAGACGGGAATACTATCTGCTCCGGAAGAGGAAGACCCTTTGAGGTAAGACAGTTGTTTCAGAACATTACTTTCGTGGATTGTCTGGAAACTAAATTCGTTTAATGTTTGGACAGGGGTGTAGGAATTTGCATGAGCAGAGGTGACTCCCAATACATTATAAAAAAAGATTACCAGCTTCAGAAAAATGAAGGTTAAAATTGTCAACTATTTTTTTGGGATCTGAAAAATATTCCCCATTTCGGTTAAGCTCAACGGGCAGATTGTCTGTTTTGGATGCCTTTTCGATATATTTGTTTTCAAGAAAATCCTGGCATTTGCATGTGATTCCAGGAGAGTGGAGGAAAAGTAGGCATTTTTTGCATGCCGTTTTTTTTGACGCATCTATTCCTTAAAATCCTGTATTCTAGCCAGTCATTGACCAAATTACTTTTCTCAGCACATGCCCAAGCCTTGTCCCTAGTTTTCATTAGCTTTGTAATCAAATGATCAAACCATGGTGGGCGGTTGCATTTAGTTTTAAATCTAACCAACGGAGCATGCTTGTTAAGAATTTGGAGAAACGTGTACCTGAAAGTCTCCCAAGCCGTAATCAGGTTGGGGATATCACAGACCTTGTCAATATCCGAGTGAAGCACATCATTAGCAAATGCCTGAGTGCTGAAGTGTCTCATAGAGTGCTTTTCAACCAATTTAGGGGGGCTTTGGGTCTGGCTGATGATCTCACTCCAAAAATGAAGGAGTGATCACTAAGGTTATTACCCAGAACACCAGTCAGTGTGAAATTGTGAGGGGCATATGTCAATAGGACGTCAAGCAGAGTTGACTGTCCCGAATATTTTAGGTTGGGTCTTGTGGGGACATTTATTAATTGAAACAGATTAAATTCATCTGCAAAATGTGTGGCCACGGCCGGCGGGTTTAGCCAATTCCAATTTAGATCACCCACTAAAACTATTTCACCTTTAGGGAGGCGCCCAAAAAGCTCTCTCAGTGCAGACGCAGCTTCAACATCCTTCCCACTAGGCGGTCGATAGCAGCACACTACCAATATCTGTTGATTATTTGGGAGCGTTATTTTGAGAGCGAGACCTTCAAAGCAACATTTTTTAAACAAGGAGTGAGCTAGTGAACAAGCTCCTCAGCCGCCACCATTTCAGTCTCCGACCGCCAGCACTTCCTCTGCGTCTTCGCCATCAACAACTCCAAGTCCTTCGAGGACATCCACCAGTACAGGTGGGTCGTTGTGTGTGTGTCGGACTTAACGCATCCACAAGTACAGGTGTGTGTGTGTGTCGGACTTAGTGCATCCACAAGTACAGGTGGGTCGGTGTGTGAGTGTGTCGGACTTAGTGAATCCACCAGTACAGGTGTGTGTGTGTCGGACTTAGTGCATCCACAAGTACAGGTGTGTGTGTCGGACTTAGTGCATCCACAAGTACAGGTGTGTGTGTGTCGGACTAAGTGCATCCACAAGTACAGGTGTGTGTGTGTGTGTCGGACTTAGTGCATCCACAAGTACAGGTGTGTGTGTGTGTGTCAGACTTAGTGCATCCACAAGTACAGGTGTGTGTGTGTGTTGGACTTAGTGCACCCACCAGTACAGGTGGGTCGGTGTGTGTGTCGGACTTAACGCATCCACAAGTACAGGTGTGTGTGTGTCGGACTTAGTGCATCCACCAGTACAGTGGGTCGGTGTGTGTGTGTGTCAGACTTAGTGCATCCACCAGTACAGATGGGTCGGTGTGTGTGTCGGACTTAGTGCATCCACAAGTACAGGTGTGTGTTTGTGTGTCGGACTTAGTGCATCCACAAGTACAGGTGTGTGTGTGTGTCGGACTTAGTGCAACCACAAGTACAGGTGTGTGTGTGTGTGTCGGCTTAGTGCATCCACAAATACACGTGGGTGTGTGTGTGTCGGCGGTGGGTGGCTTACTGCAGCTACCATATCATGCGTCTTGTGCTGGAAGAAATAAAGCCTCCAGTTAAATTTTTGACTTGTTACACTGGTCTACAGCCAAAATGCTTTCGAGAAATAAACATGTAGTCCAACTTTACTAATTCTGTGTCACTGAGCTGTCCACTTGACACTGATGTTCCGGTGTGTCTGTTCCACCTGAAGAAGGAGACTTGTGTTGCCTCCGAAACGTTGTGATTTAATTGTTTTCTTTTGTTTTATTTTATTTTACCTCCGTGACTCCACCGTACAAATTGATTCTCATTGTTTCGTGAGGAGTCGACTCCTTTTTAATCGCATTAAGAATCGACTCCCATTGACTTGCACAGGGAATCGGATTGTAGATTGTATTAGAAATCGATTGCTCATTGAATTGCATGAGGAATCGACTTAGCGTCTGAATCAATTCCTTGTCGACTTGTGTTTGGAACCGGTTCGTGGTGTGGAGTTGGATCCGGGTCTGGGGGGTTCAGCATCGCCTGGTGAGTTTACACTCAACACTCACCACTACTCACCACTAGTACACTCACCACTAGTACACTCACCACTACTCACCACTAGTACACTCGCCACTAGTACACTCACCACTAGTACACTCACCACTACGCACCACTAGTACACTCACCACTACTCACCACTAGTACACTCACCACTACTCACCACTAGTACACTCACCACTAGTACACTCACCACTTACCACTACTCACCACTTACCACTAGTACACTCACCACTAGTACACTCACCACTTACCACTACTCACCACTCACCACTAGTACACTCACCACTACTCACCACTCACCACTAGTACACTCACCACTAGTACACCCACCACTCACCACTAGTACACTCACCACTAGTACACTCACCACTAGTACACTCACCACTAGTACACTCACCACTACTCACTAGTACACTCACCACTACTCACCACTAGTACACTCACCACTCACCACTACTCACCACTCACCACTAGTACACTCACCACTAGTACACTCACCACTCACCACTAGTACACTCACCACTAGTACACCCACCACTCACCACTAGTACACTCACCACTAGTACACTCACCACTAGTACACTCACCACTACTCACCACTACTCACCACTAGTACACTCACCACTAGTACACTCACCACTCACCACTAGTACACTCACCACTACTCACCACTAGTACACTCACCACTAGTACACTCACCACTCACCACTAGTACATTCACCACTAGTACACTAACCACTACTCAACACTCACCACTAGTACACTCACCACTACTCACCACTAGTACACTCACCACTAGTACACTCACCACTACTCACCACTACTCACCACTCACCACTAGTACACTCACCACTAATACACTCACCACTAGTACACTCACCACTAGTACACTCACCACTCACCACTAGTACACTCACCACTAGCACACTCACCACTCCCCCACTAGTACACTCACCACTACTCACCACTAGTACACTCACCACTAGTACACTCACCACTAGTACACTCACCACTACTCACCACTCACCACTACTCACCACTCACCACTAGTACACTCACCACTACTCACCACTAGTACACTCACCACTACTCACCACTCACCACTACTCACCACTCACCACTAGTACACTCACCACTCACCACTAGTACACTCACCAGTAGTACACTCACCACTACTCACCACTACTCAACACTCACCACTAGTACACTCACCACTAGTACACCCACCACTCACCACTAGTACACTCACCACTCATCACTAGTACACTCACCACTAGTACACTCACCACTAGTACACTCACCACTCACCACTACTCACTACTAGTACACTCACCACTAGTACACTCACCACTCACCACTAGTACACTCACCACTCACCACTGCTCACCACTCACCACTACTCACCACTAGTACACTCACCACTAGTACACTCACCACGCACCACTACTCACCACTCACCACTACTCACCACTAGTACACTCACCATTAGTACACTCACCACTCACCACTACTCACCACTCACCACTACTCACCACTAGTACACTCACCACTAGTACACTCACCACTACTCACCACTAGTACACTCACCACTAGTACACTCACCACTAGTACACCCACCACTCACCACTACTCACCACTAGTACACTCACCATTAGTACACTCACCACTCACCACTAGTACACTCACCACTCACCACTACTCACCACTCACCACTACTCACCACTAGTACACTCACCACTCACCACTACTCACCACTCACCACTACTCACCACTAGTACACTCACCACTAGTACACTCACCACTCACCACTACTCACTACTAGTACACTCACCACTAGTACACTCACCACTCACCACTAGTACACTCACCACTCACCACTGCTCACCACTCACCACTACTCACCACTAGTACACTCACCACTAGTACACTCACCACGCACCACTACTCACCACTCACCACTACTCACCACTAGTACACTCACCATTAGTACACTCACCACTCACCACTACTCACCACTCACCACTACTCACCACTAGTACACTCACCACTAGTACACTCACCACTACTCACCACTAGTACACTCACCACTAGTACACTCACCACTAGTACACCCACCACTCACCACTACTCACCACTAGTACACTCACCATTAGTACACTCACCACTCACCACTAGTACACTCACCACTCACCACTACTCACCACTCACCACTACTCACCACTAGTACACTCACCACTCACCACTACTCACCACTCACCACTACTCACCACTAGTACACTCACCACTAGTACACTCACCACTCACCACTACTCACCACTCACCACTACTCACCACTAGTACACTCACCAATCACCACTAGTACACTCACCACTAGTACACTCACCACTACTCACCACTCACCACTACTCACCACTAGTACACTCACCATTAGTACACTCACCACTCACCACTACTCACCACTCACCACTACTCACCACTAGTACACTCACCACTAGTACACTCACCACTACTCACCACTAGTACACTCACCACTAGTACACTCACCACTAGTACACTCACCACTAGTACACTCACCACTCACCACTAGTACACTCACCACTCACCACTACTCACCACTCACCACTACTCACCACTAGTACACTCACCACTCACCACTACTCACCACTCACCACTACTCACCACTAGTACACTCACCACTAGTACACTCACCACTCACCACTACTCACCACTCACCACTACTCACCACTAGTACACTCAACACTCACCACTAGTACACTCACCACTAGTACACTCACCACTCACCACTACTCACCACTCACCACTAGTACACCGCTGTGTCTGTTCCACCTGAAGAAGGAGACTTGTGTTGCCTCCAAAACGTCGTGATTTAATTGTTTTCTTTTATTTTGTTTTATTTTACCTCCGTGACGCCACCGTATAAATTGATTCTCAACATTGTTTCGTGAGGAGTCGACTCCTTTTTAAACGCATTAAGAATCGACTCCTATTGACTTGCACGGGGAATCGGATTGAAGAGTTGTATTAGAATTCGATTGCTCATTGAATTGCATGAGGAATCGACTTAGAGTCTGAATCAATACCTTGTCGACTTGTGTTTGGAACCGGTTCGTCGTGTGGAGTTGGATCCGGGTTTGGGGGGTTCAGCATCGCCTGGTGAGTTTACACTCAACACTCACCACTACTCACCACTAGTACACTCACCACTAGTACACTCACCACTACTCACCACTCACCACTAGTACACTCACCACTACTCACCACTAGTACACTCACCACTCACCACTACTCACCACTAGTACACTCACCACTAGTACACTCACCACTCACCACTAGTACACTCACCACTCACCACTACTCACCACTCACCACTACTCACCACTAGTACACTCACCACTAGTACACTCACCACTAGTACACTCACCACTCACCACTAGTACACTCACCACTACTCACCACTAGTACACTCACCACTAGTACACTCACCACTACTCACCACTAGTACACTCACCACTACTCACCACTCACCACTAGTACACTCACCACTAGTACACTCACCACTACTCTCCACTCAGCACTACCCACCACTAGTACACTCACCACTAGTACACTCAACACTCACCACTACTCACCACTCACCACTAGTACACTCACCACTACTCACCACTACTCACCACTCACCACTAGTACACTCACCACTAATACATTCACCACTACTCACCACTAGTACACTCACCACTAGTACACTCACCACTAGTACACTCACCACTACTCACCACTCACCACTACTCACCACTCACCACTACTCACCACTAGTACACTCACCACTACTCACCACTAGTACACTCACCACTCACCACTAGTACACTCACCACTAGTACACTCACCACTACTCAAAACTCACCACTACTCACCACTCACCACTAGTACACTCACCACTACTCACCACTAGTACACTCACCACTCACCACTACTCACCACTAGTACACTCACCACTAGTATACTCACCACTAGTACACCCACCACTCACCACTACTCACCACTCACCACTAGTACACTCACCACTAGTACACTCACCACTCACCACTACTCACCACTAGTACACTCACCACTAGTACTCTCACCACTCACCACTACTCACCACTAGTACACTTACCACTAGTACACTCACCACTCACCACTAGTACACTCACCACTAGTACACTCACCACTCACCACTAGTACACTCACCACTAGTACACTCACCACTAGTACACTCACCACTCACCACTACTCACCACTAGTACACCCACCACTCACCACTAGTACACTGACCACTAGTACACTCACCACTCACCACTACTCACCACTAGTACACTCACCACTCACCACTAGTACACTCACCACTACTCACCACTAGTACACTCACCACTAGTACACTCACCACTCCCCCACTCCCCCTCCCTCCCCCCCAGGACGAGGACTTTGTCACCACCATGGCCAACGCGGCCTTCCTGTCTCACGCTCTGCGCCCTGACCCTTCTGCTGTCCCTGCTGCTGTTGCTGCCCCTGCTGTCCCTGCTGCTGCTGCCCCTGCTGTCCCTGCTGCCCCCGCTGTCCCTGCTGCCCCTGTTGCTGCCCCTGCTGTCCCTGCTGCTGCTGCCCCTGCTGCTGCTGTCCCTGCTGTCCCTGCTGTCCCTGCTGCCCCTGCTGCTGTCCCTGCTGCTGCTGCTGCCCCTGCTGCCCCCGCTGTCCCTGCTGTTGCTGTCCCTGCTGCTGCTGTCCCTGCTGTCCCTGCTGCTGTCCCTGCTGCTGCTGCCCCTGCTGTTGCTGCCCCTGCTGCTGCTGTCCCTGCTGCTGCTGCCCCTGCCGCCGCTGCCCCTGCTGCCCCTGCCGCCGCTGCCCCTGCTGTCCCTGCTGCTGCTCCTGCTGCTGTCCCTGCTGCTACTGCCGCACTGCCGCTTGGCTCCCCGCTGTGCCGCTGGTGGCTCGGCTTCCTGGGCGCTCTCAGACGCTGCTGCTGCTGCTGCTGCACCACCACCAACACCACCGCCGCTGGCTGTGGTGTTGGTGGTGGTGTTGGTGGTGGTGTTATTGGTGGTGGTGTTGGTGGCGTTGGTGGTGGTGGTGTTGTCGGTGGTGGTGTTGGTGGCGGTGGTGGTGTTGGTGGTGGTGGGGGTGGTGGTGTTTGTGGTGGTGGCGGTGGTGGTGGTGTTGGTGGGGGTGGTGGCCGTGGTGGCAGTGGTGGTTGCGAGCAACCCGAGGAGTGGGCGGTGGCAGTGGTGAGGGCGGCTGGGACGCCGCGCTCACTCCTCACGCTGCTCACTGACCGTGAGGACGACGACCAGGTGAGACCACGGGTGGGGCGCACAAGGATATGTGTCTGTGTGTGTGTAGGTCGACTCAGCCTCAAATGAGTACCTGGAGGGATGTGTAAACATCGCCGCTAGGGAGACAAAGGCGGCCGGGCATGGTGCTGGCCACCCACCCCCTCGTGTGCTGTGCCGGCCTTTAAAGGCGCTCGCTAACAGCACTTGCCCCTACAGTCTGTTAAGGCTATACGGGGTATCTTTGTCTGTGCGCGGCACGGGCTAGAGAAGAGATGGAGTGACGTGGTACAAGAGGATGTGGAGCTGAGTCGACTTCCCGATGACTGGTACCAGCGGTGTAAAAATCGGCCTCTGTGGAGGAGGCTCGTGAAGGACGCTACTGGGCAGTTGGAGGCAGTCGCCCTCCAACAACAACGGAGGGCGGAGGAGCGACGCTCAGAACAACGAGCGGAGCGCCGGGTGGCTAAAGCACAGCAGGTTGGCACAGGAGGGGGCACAGGCGGTGCATCAGCCAGTCATCTCAGTCAGTCGACCCGTGGCACCTGGGTCTGTCCCTTGACCTTCTGCCAGCGGGCGTTCGACACTTCACGTGGCCTCAAGGTGCACATAGCCTGGCACAAGCGTCGTGGTGACATCACCGCCACTTGGTGGCGTATGGCGGTTGTTGTTTGTGCATCTCCTCATCTCCCCGTGCCCCCACAGGTGCGTGCATATGCATGTGAGGTGTTGCAAGTCCTCAGCTCCAACCATGTTGGCGCATTGGCCCTCTGCAACAATGGAGGCATCGCGGCCTTCGCCAGCCTGCTGGGACGCACTCACAACCCTCACACCCTGGAGAAGATCACCGGTAGCAACCCACCCACACTCACCACCCACTCTCGCCACCCACACTCACCACTCACCACCCACTCTCGCCACCCACACTCACCACCCACGCTCACCACCCACACTCACCACCCATGCTCGCCACGCTCGTCACGCTCACCACTCTCACCACGCTCACTACTCTCACCAGGCTCACCACTCTCACCAGGCTCACCACTCTCGCCATGCTCACCACCCACACTCACCACTCACACTCACCACCCACCCACCCTCGCCACCCCTACCCCAGGCACGCTGTGGAACCTGTCGTGCCACGAGCCTCTGAGGGCTGCGCTGGTGGAGCTCTGCCTCCCGGCGCTGGTGGAGCTCGTGCTGGTGCCAGAGAGCGGCTGGAGGAGCAACGTTGGAGACAAACCCTCCTCACCGTCCTCACCCAGCTCGCCCGTCTCACCCTCCTCACTCAGCTCGCCCGCCTCGCCTTCCGCGGCGTTCTGCAACGCCTTGGCGTGCCTGCGGTAAGGCGCGCCGAGACAGACGTGACGGGGACGTTGCGGTGGACGCGACGGGAATGTCGTGGTTGACGTGACGGGGACGTCAGGGTTCACGTCACGGCGGTGACGTTGCAGGGAGTTGAGCTTGGCAGACCCGGACAGGCGGCTGAGCATGCGGCAGTGCGAGGGGCTGGTGGACTGCGTGCTGCACTTCATCCGCTCGGCACTCAAAGGGCACAACATCGAGACTCAGGTGACCCCCACACCAAGATGGGTAGTGGTAAAGTAGTGGTTAGCGCTACGAACCCGGCGACCCGGGTTCAATTCCCGCTCGTGGCCAACACCGGTGAAGATTATCTGAAATGGTCCTGGGCCTCCCCTAGGTGTACTCAGCCTCAATTGAGTACCTGGTGTGGTGTGTAAACATCGCCACTGAGCAGACAAAGGTGGTTGGGCATTGTGCTTGCCACCAACCCCCTCGTGTACCGTTCCGGTCTCTTCATAGGTGCTCGCTAACAGCACTTGCCCCTACAGTCTGTTGAGGCTATATGGAGGGTCTTTGTTTATGTATGTGTATGTATGTACACGTGTGTGGATGTATGTGTATGTGTATGTATGTCCGTGTGTGTGTATTGTCCGGCAAAAACAACCCCCTACCTCCTCGAGGTGCCGGACGGCAAAATTGTGGTGGGCAGTGCCGTGGGGGGAGGGCCAATTTAGATTGGCCTTTCCCTTCATGGCATTTGTTACCACCACAATGGCCAAAAGGGGGCTTTGGACCGGTGCGAGGGACTGGTAACCCCTCCACTTTCAATTAACTACCACTAAAATACGAGGTAATGCATTTATTAAGTTTGTGCCGGAGGCACCAGGGGTACGGGCGTCTATGACGTCTCCTGGCCAAACCCCATTTGGCGGAGCGAGGAGATTGAATCTTTATCCTCGGGGCTTCTTCAGAAACAACAAAAAGCCTCTACGGATGGCCACGTGGAATGTTCGAACGCTCATTGCGGAGGAGAGGCTTCCATTCTTTTGTTGGGAGCTGGACCGGTACCGCCTGCATCTCTATGGTATTCAGGAGGTCCAGGGGACCGGCTCTGGCTCCTGCCACCATGAGGGGTGGACAGTCCTTTACTCGGGGCAGGAGACTGCCAAACAACAGGGAGTGGCTCTTCTTCTGAACAAAAGAATGAAGGGGGCGTGGGAGTGTGGCGGTCAGGTGTGGGATGCTGTAATCCCCAGGCTACTTTGGGCTCGCCTTCCCATCAACCAGAGGCAAGGAGTGGTGGTCGTGGTTATGTATGCCCCCACTGAAGACGAACATCTGGAAGGATGCAGGCAAGGCCGATGAGTCAGATGGCTTCTATGACCTCCTGTCAAAGATACTGGCTAAAGTGGCCCTTCGGGATAGAGTCATCTTGTTGGGTGACTTCAATGCCCGAGTTGGTCATGATGCTAGCACCTGGTCTGGAGTGATTGGAGGGCATGGGCCAGATCAGCTCAATAACAACGGTAAGAGGCTGATAGATTTTTGTGCAGCCCATGGGCTTGTAATTACCAACACGCTGTTCCGGCATCGGCACATCCACACAACATCATGGATGCATGCCAGGTCCAAGTGTAACGAGTTCAACTGAGTCGCAGACGTTGTCTTGGGAGCAACACTTTATTCAGAAACTCAACGTAACATAACACAACCTACACTTGGGTGTTGAATGCTCATCTAGCCACGCTACGGCAGAACTAGACACGGTTCGCTATCCCGGCCCAGACCACAAGCTGGGTCCCGGACCACGTGGCTAGAGGCTTCTTCAACCCGACGTGGATCTTCATCACCAGTAACACGAAGAACCCCGAGCCCCTCCCGGGGCCCCCGTTATATCGGCCTGGGCTGGGGTTGGCTCCGCCCCTCGCCCCGCCCACCTTCCAGATCTCTCCGGCTCTTTCCCGAAGGCTCCCCAAGAGCTCTGCTATACCACGTGACCGCCCAGCGGCCCCCGTCCACCGGAGGCCCCCCTCCAATATCATCCGGTTACGTGTCGGCAGGCCAACCAGCGTATCATGCCCCAACGTAACCCTGGCTGGCTGACACTCCCTCTCGCTCCCTCACCGGGAGCCCGCACCGCACACCGCACATGGTGCCTCCACGCTGCACAGCGCTCACCCAAGCCCCGTGAGGGCTGGTACTTCGCCCAGTAAGCGGACTACACATAATGCCAAGACATTATCCGCTGCGGTTTCGTAAGCCCGGCACCACACAGTGACAATCACAGTCACTACACAAGCAAGACCATCTGCTGGACTACATTGTGATGGAACAGTGGATGCGGGCCCATGTCCTTGACACCAGGAGCTGATCTGCCCACTGACCATCGACTTGGCATCTTTAAGATGTGCCTGCCATTCTTCCACTCCGGTGGTGGGTGTACACCCAGGACCCCATTCAAACCCATAGTGGCATTGTCTCAGCTAGCTGATTAAAATTTCAAGCGATAATTTAATCATCGCTTGCAGCTGGGGTTGGCATCATCCCAAACCTCCTCATGTCGAGGGGAAATGGGCGAGGTTTAGGACTGTGGCTTATGCAGCTGCAATGGCTTCTTTGGGTACACGGTCCAGACCTCCTCAGAGACCCTGGCTGACAAAGGAGGTGTTCAGGCTGGCTGAGAAAAAGTGACAGGCCCACTCTCATCATCTACAACATCCCATGTCAGAGAATGAGGAGGCTTACCGAAGCCTTCGCTCGGAGGTTCGTAGAGCCGTGAGGCGCCTTAAGGATGGTTGGTGGTTGCAGGTTGCTGAGGAGATGGAGTCTGCCCCAATGGCCTGTGATCACAAATTCCTATTTAACTCCATCAAAAAAGTAACCTGCAGCGCCACACCTATTACCATCATTAGGAGAAAGAACGGTGATCCAATCTCCGACCCCCAGGAACAGGTTTGCAGATTTGCTGAGCATTTTTGGGAGGTCCTGGGGGAGGGGAAATCCCCCAACCTGGAAAACATCGTGGCACAAAGTGAGGATGACCCTGCTGAGGCTGCGGTGCCTCATAGAAGAGGAAGTCACCCCCTGTGAGTGGCTGGCTGAGGTGCCATCTGTTGAAGAAGTACTGAAGGCGATCCGGAGTCTGAGACCAGGAAAGGCACTGGGTAGAGATGATCTCCCAAGCAAAATGCTGAGGGAGGGTGGCGTTTGAGCACAGACTGCCCTATATGACATCATAACAGCAGTCTGGACCACTGGACGGGTTCCGCAGGATTGGAAGGATGCCCTGGTGGTCCCCCTCTTTAAGAAGGGGGAACGCACGGACTGTAACAACTACAGGGGCATCTCATGCCTCAGTGTGCCGGGAAAGGTCCTGGCAAGGATTATTCAACATCGCCTTGTCAGGCACGCTGAGGCGAGGCTTGCAGAGCCCCATTGCGGTTTCAGGAAAGGGCGGTCCTGCAAAGATGCCATATTTTCTATCGGTCTGCTACAGCAGAAGTGTAGGAAATTCCACATCTCCGCTTTTTTGACCTGCTCAAGGCCTATGATACCATCAGTAGGCCTGGGCTCTGGGTTGTTCTTAGTGCTTTCGGAGTCCCTAACGCTCTGCTTATGATCATTAAGGAACTTCATGATGGTGAGCGGGCCAGGGTAGAACTTCGTGGCCGGGGTGCGACAGTGATGTCCTCTGGCTCCCACATTATTTAACATCTATTTTGACCACGTAGTTCGTGAAGCCTTCAATAGCTGTACCGGGGGAATCTCCATTTGGTACAGATATAAGGGAGGCTGATCGATGCCCAGGTGCAGTCACGGGATGGCTCCCTATTGCTCAACCACGTTATGTATGCCGATGATTTGGTAATTGCTGCTCATTCAGAGGAGGAATTGGAGATGCTGGCTGCTGAGACTGGAGCGTGCCACTAAGAGATGGGGCCTTACCATCACCCCCACCAAAACTAAGCACCTGCCTGGGTATTTTGTACCATCGGACACTCCACCCCCACAACTCCCAATCGGTGATGGGGCAGTTGTGGAGAGAGTGGAGAGATTCCCATATTTATTTTTTACCTACGTGACTTCACCGAATAGAACCAAAGAGTATGAGTTTCCCATACCTGGGCAGTGTGCTTATGACCGGCTCCAGTTTAACAGCAGAGGTCTCACTCCGAATCAGTCGAGCAGCAATATCTTTTCATCGGTTGCGTGACGCTGTGTGGAAGCTACCTGGTCTATCGCTCCGTACTAAGCTTCAGGTCTTCTCGGCCACGGTCATTCCCTCCCTTCTCTACGCTTGCGAAACGTGGACCCCCCTAATGGAACATCTTCACCGGTTAGAAACAGTTAGGCTGGCCTGCCTACGATCCATCCTGGGTTTAACCAGACTAGATTGTGTGAGGAGCTCACAAATCCTTGAAAGATCTGGGCAAGGTCCCATCGGTGAGCTCCTCCGGCGGGCAAGGCTGCGATGGCTGGGTCATGTAGCCCGCATGCCCAGCCACCGCATGCCGAAACAGCTTTTGTTCGGCCGGATCGAGGGGACTAAACGGGCGCGGCACCGGCTAGAGAAGAGATGGAGTGATGTGGTACAGAAGGACGTGGAGCTGAGTGGACTTGTCGATGACTGGTACCAGCGGTGTCAAGGTTGGTATCTGTGGAGGAGGCTCGTGAAGGACGCTACTGGGCAGTTGGAGGTAGTCGCCCTCCAACAACAACGGAGGGCGGAGGAGCGACGCTCAGAACAACGAGCGGAGCGCCGGGTGGCTAAAGCACAGCAGGTTGGCACAGTAGGGGGCACAGGTGGTGCATCAGCCAGTCATCTCAGTCAGTCGACCCGTGGCACCTGGGTCTGCCCCGTGACCTCCTGCCAGCGGGCGTTCGACACTTCACGTGGCCTCAGGGTGCACATAGCCTGGCACAAGCGTCGTGGTGACGTCACCGCCACTTAGTGGCGAATGGCGGTTGTTGTTGTTGTCTGTGTGTGTGTCTGTGTGTGTGTGTGTCTGTGTGTGTGTCTGTGTGTGTGTCTGTGTGTGTCTGTGTGTGTCTGTGTGTCTGTGTGTGTCTGTGTGTGTCTGTGTGTGTGTATGTCTGTGTGTGTGTCTGTGTGTGTGTGTCTGTGTGTGTGTGTCATGATACTGGAACCTGGTCTGGAGTGATTGGAGGGCATGGGCCAGATCAGCTCAATAACAACGGTAGGAGGCTGCTAGATTTTTGTGCAGCCCATGGGCTTGTAATTACCAACACGCTGTTCCGGCATCGGCGCATCCACACAACATCATGGATGCATGCCGGGTCCAAGCAAGAACATCTGCTGGACTACATAGTGACGGACCAGCGGATGCGAGCCTATGTCCTTGACACCAGGACCTACCGTGGAGCTCATCTGCCCTCTGACCATCGACTAGTCATCTGTAAGATGCGCCTGCCATTCTTCCACTCCGGTGGTGGGTGTACACCCAGGACCCCATTCCGACCTAAAGTGGCCTGGTCTCAGTTATCTGATGAAAGTTGCAAGCGAGAATTTCATCATCGCTTGCGGCTGGGATTGGCATCGTCCCCGACTGCTCCTGATGTCGAGGGTAAATGGGCGAGGTTTAGGACTGTGACTCATGCAGCTGCAATGGCTGCTTTGGGTACGCGGTCCAGACCTCCACAGAGACCCTGGCTGACAGAGGAGGTGTTCAGGATGGTTGAGAAAAAGTGACAGGCCCACTGTCATCGGCTACAGAGTCCCACGTCAGAGAATGAGGAGGCTTACCGCAGCCTTCGCTCGGAGGTTCGGAGAGCCGTGAGGCGCTGCAAGGATGGGTGGTGGTCGCGGGTTGCTGAGGAGATGGAGTCTGCCTCAGTGGCCCATGATCACAAATCTCTATTTAACTCCATAAAAAAAGTAACCTGCAGCGCCACACCTATTACCATCATTAGGGGAAAAAACGGTGATCCAATCTCCGACCCCCAGGAACAGGTTTGCAGATTTGCTGAGCATTTCTGTGAGGTCCTGGGGGAGGGAAAATCCCTCAGCCAGGAAAAAATCGTGGCACAAAGTGAGGATGACCCTGCTGAGGCTGTGGTGCCTCAAATATTGGAAGAAGTCACCCCCCGTGAGTGGCTGGCTGAGGTGCCATCTGTTGAGGAAGTACTGAAGGCGATCCGAAGTCTGAGACCAGGAAAGGCAGCGGGCAGAGATGATCTCCCAAGCGAAATGCTGAGGGAGGGTGGCGTTTGTGCACAGACTGCCCTATATGACATCATAACAACGGTCTGGGCCGCTGGACGGGTTCCACAGGATTGGAAGGATGCCCTGGTCGTCCCCCTCTTTAAGAAGGGGGACCGCACAGACTGTAACAACTACAGGGGCATCTCACTCCTCAGTGTGCCGGGAAAGGTCCTGGCAAGGATTATTCAGCATCGCCTTGCCAGGCATGCTGAGGAGAGGCTTGTGGAGCCCCAATGCGGTTTCAGGAAAGGGCGGTCCTGCACAGATACCATATTTTCTGTCCGTCTGCTACAGCAGAGGTGTAGGGAATTCCAACAAGACCTACATCTCTGCTTTATTGACCTGGTCAAGGCCTATGATACCATCAGTAGGCCTGGGCTCTGGGTTGTTCTTCGTGCTTTTGGAGTACCTGACCACGATCATTAAGGACCTTCATGATGGTGAGCGGGCCCGGGTAAAACTACGTGGCCGGGAGTCAGAGCCATTCCCTGTACACCTTGGGGTGCGACAGGGATGTCCTCTGGCTCCCACATTATATAACATCTATTTTGACCACGTAGTTCGTGTAGCCTTCAATAGCTGTACTGGGGGAATCTCCATATGGTACAGATATAATGGGAGGCTGATCGATGCCCGGGTGCGGTCAAGGGATGGCTCCTACAGACACTTACATACAGACACTTACATACAGACACTGAGACACTTACATACAGACACTTACATACAGACACTTACATACAGACACTGAGATATTCACATACAGACATTTACATACAAACACTTAACATACAGACACTTACATACAGACACTTACATACAGACACTTACTTAGACATTTACTTACAGACACTGAGACACGTAAATACAAACACTTACATACAGAAGCTTACATACAGACACTTACATACAGACACTGAGACACTTACATACAGACATTTACATACAGACACTGAGACACTTACATACAGACACTTACATACAGACACTTACAAACTGACACAAACAGACACTGAGACACTTACATACAGACACTTACATACAAACACTTACATACACACACTTACATACAGGCACTTACATACAGATACTTACATAGACACTTACATACAGACACTTACATACTGACACAAACAGACACTGAGACACTTACATACAGACACTTACATACAAACACTTACATACAGACACTTACATACAGACACTTACATACAGACACTGACATACAGACTCTTACATAAAGACACTTACATACAGACACTTAGACACTTACATACAGACACTTACATAAGACTCTTACATAAAGACACTTACATACAGACACTGAGACACTTACATACAGACACTTACATACAAACACTTACATACAGACACTTACATACAGACACTTACATACAGACACTTACATATAGACACTTACATACAGACCCTTACATACAGACACTTAGACACTTACATACAGACACTTACATACAGACTCTTACATAGAGACACTTACATACAGACACTTAGACACTTACATACAGACACTTACATACAGACAATGTGTGTGTCAGACTTAGTGCATCCACAAGTACAGGTGTGTGTGTGTGTTGGACTTAGTGCACCCACCAGTACAGGTGGGTCGGTGTGTGTGTCGGACTTAACGCATCCACAAGTACAGGTGTGTGTGTGTCGGACTTAGTGCATCCACCAGTACAGTGGGTCGGTGTGTGTGTGTGTGTCAGACTTAGTGCATCCACCAGTACAGATGGGTCGGTGTGTGTGTCGGACTTAGTGCATCCACAAGTACAGGTGTGTGTTTGTGTGTCGGACTTAGTGCATCCACAAGTACAGGTGTGTGTGTGTGTCGGACTTAGTGCAACCACAAGTACAGGTGTGTGTGTGTGTGTCGGCTTAGTGCATCCACAAATACACGTGGGTGTGTGTGTGTCGGCGGTGGGTGGCTTACTGCAGCTACCATATCATGCGTCTTGTGCTGGAAGAAATAAAGCCTCCAGTTAAATTTTTGACTTGTTACACTGGTCTACAGCCAAAATGCTTTCGAGAAATAAACATGTAGTCCAACTTTACTAATTCTGTGTCACTGAGCTGTCCACTTGACACTGATGTTCCGGTGTGTCTGTTCCACCTGAAGAAGGAGACTTGTGTTGCCTCCGAAACGTTGTGATTTAATTGTTTTCTTTTGTTTTATTTTATTTTACCTCCGTGACTCCACCGTACAAATTGATTCTCATTGTTTCGTGAGGAGTCGACTCCTTTTTAATCGCATTAAGAATCGACTCCCATTGACTTGCACAGGGAATCGGATTGTAGATTGTATTAGAAATCGATTGCTCATTGAATTGCATGAGGAATCGACTTAGCGTCTGAATCAATTCCTTGTCGACTTGTGTTTGGAACCGGTTCGTGGTGTGGAGTTGGATCCGGGTCTGGGGGGTTCAGCATCGCCTGGTGAGTTTACACTCAACACTCACCACTACTCACCACTAGTACACTCACCACTAGTACACTCACCACTACTCACCACTAGTACACTCGCCACTAGTACACTCACCACTAGTACACTCACCACTACGCACCACTAGTACACTCACCACTACTCACCACTAGTACACTCACCACTACTCACCACTAGTACACTCACCACTAGTACACTCACCACTTACCACTACTCACCACTTACCACTAGTACACTCACCACTAGTACACTCACCACTTACCACTACTCACCACTCACCACTAGTACACTCACCACTACTCACCACTCACCACTAGTACACTCACCACTAGTACACCCACCACTCACCACTAGTACACTCACCACTAGTACACTCACCACTAGTACACTCACCACTAGTACACTCACCACTACTCACTAGTACACTCACCACTACTCACCACTAGTACACTCACCACTCACCACTACTCACCACTCACCACTAGTACACTCACCACTAGTACACTCACCACTCACCACTAGTACACTCACCACTAGTACACCCACCACTCACCACTAGTACACTCACCACTAGTACACTCACCACTAGTACACTCACCACTACTCACCACTACTCACCACTAGTACACTCACCACTAGTACACTCACCACTCACCACTAGTACACTCACCACTACTCACCACTAGTACACTCACCACTAGTACACTCACCACTCACCACTAGTACATTCACCACTAGTACACTAACCACTACTCAACACTCACCACTAGTACACTCACCACTACTCACCACTAGTACACTCACCACTAGTACACTCACCACTACTCACCACTACTCACCACTCACCACTAGTACACTCACCACTAATACACTCACCACTAGTACACTCACCACTAGTACACTCACCACTCACCACTAGTACACTCACCACTAGCACACTCACCACTCCCCCACTAGTACACTCACCACTACTCACCACTAGTACACTCACCACTAGTACACTCACCACTAGTACACTCACCACTACTCACCACTCACCACTACTCACCACTCACCACTAGTACACTCACCACTACTCACCACTAGTACACTCACCACTACTCACCACTCACCACTACTCACCACTCACCACTAGTACACTCACCACTCACCACTAGTACACTCACCAGTAGTACACTCACCACTACTCACCACTACTCAACACTCACCACTAGTACACTCACCACTAGTACACCCACCACTCACCACTAGTACACTCACCACTCATCACTAGTACACTCACCACTAGTACACTCACCACTAGTACACTCACCACTCACCACTACTCACTACTAGTACACTCACCACTAGTACACTCACCACTCACCACTAGTACACTCACCACTCACCACTGCTCACCACTCACCACTACTCACCACTAGTACACTCACCACTAGTACACTCACCACGCACCACTACTCACCACTCACCACTACTCACCACTAGTACACTCACCATTAGTACACTCACCACTCACCACTACTCACCACTCACCACTACTCACCACTAGTACACTCACCACTAGTACACTCACCACTACTCACCACTAGTACACTCACCACTAGTACACTCACCACTAGTACACCCACCACTCACCACTACTCACCACTAGTACACCATTAGTACACTCACCACTCACCACTAGTACACTCACCACTCACCACTACTCACCACTCACCACTACTCACCACTAGTACACTCACCACTCACCACTACTCACCACTCACCACTACTCACCACTAGTACACTCACCACTAGTACACTCACCACTCACCACTACTCACTACTAGTACACTCACCACTAGTACACTCACCACTCACCACTAGTACACTCACCACTCACCACTGCTCACCACTCACCACTACTCACCACTAGTACACTCACCACTAGTACACTCACCACGCACCACTACTCACCACTCACCACTACTCACCACTAGTACACTCACCATTAGTACACTCACCACTCACCACTACTCACCACTCACCACTACTCACCACTAGTACACTCACCACTAGTACACTCACCACTACTCACCACTAGTACACTCACCACTAGTACACTCACCACTAGTACACCCACCACTCACCACTACTCACCACTAGTACACTCACCATTAGTACACTCACCACTCACCACTAGTACACTCACCACTCACCACTACTCACCACTCACCACTACTCACCACTAGTACACTCACCACTCACCACTACTCACCACTCACCACTACTCACCACTAGTACACTCACCACTAGTACACTCACCACTCACCACTACTCACCACTCACCACTACTCACCACTAGTACACTCACCAATCACCACTAGTACACTCACCACTAGTACACTCACCACTACTCACCACTCACCACTACTCACCACTAGTACACTCACCATTAGTACACTCACCACTCACCACTACTCACCACTCACCACTACTCACCACTAGTACACTCACCACTAGTACACTCACCACTACTCACCACTAGTACACTCACCACTAGTACACTCACCACTAGTACACTCACCACTAGTACACTCACCACTCACCACTAGTACACTCACCACTCACCACTACTCACCACTCACCACTACTCACCACTAGTACACTCACCACTCACCACTACTCACCACTCACCACTACTCACCACTAGTACACTCACCACTAGTACACTCACCACTCACCACTACTCACCACTCACCACTACTCACCACTAGTACACTCAACACTCACCACTAGTACACTCACCACTAGTACACTCACCACTCACCACTACTCACCACTCACCACTAGTACACCGCTGTGTCTGTTCCACCTGAAGAAGGAGACTTGTGTTGCCTCCAAAACGTCGTGATTTAATTGTTTTCTTTTATTTTGTTTTATTTTACCTCCGTGACGCCACCGTATAAATTGATTCTCAACATTGTTTCGTGAGGAGTCGACTCCTTTTTAAACGCATTAAGAATCGACTCCTATTGACTTGCACGGGGAATCGGATTGAAGAGTTGTATTAGAATTCGATTGCTCATTGAATTGCATGAGGAATCGACTTAGAGTCTGAATCAATACCTTGTCGACTTGTGTTTGGAACCGGTTCGTCGTGTGGAGTTGGATCCGGGTTTGGGGGGTTCAGCATCGCCTGGTGAGTTTACACTCAACACTCACCACTACTCACCACTAGTACACTCACCACTAGTACACTCACCACTACTCACCACTCACCACTAGTACACTCACCACTACTCACCACTAGTACACTCACCACTCACCACTACTCACCACTAGTACACTCACCACTAGTACACTCACCACTCACCACTAGTACACTCACCACTCACCACTACTCACCACTCACCACTACTCACCACTAGTACACTCACCACTAGTACACTCACCACTAGTACACTCACCACTCACCACTAGTACACTCACCACTACTCACCACTAGTACACTCACCACTAGTACACTCACCACTACTCACCACTAGTACACTCACCACTACTCACCACTCACCACTAGTACACTCACCACTAGTACACTCACCACTACTCTCCACTCAGCACTACCCACCACTAGTACACTCACCACTAGTACACTCAACACTCACCACTACTCACCACTCACCACTAGTACACTCACCACTACTCACCACTACTCACCACTCACCACTAGTACACTCACCACTAATACATTCACCACTACTCACCACTAGTACACTCACCACTAGTACACTCACCACTAGTACACTCACCACTACTCACCACTCACCACTACTCACCACTCACCACTACTCACCACTAGTACACTCACCACTACTCACCACTAGTACACTCACCACTCACCACTAGTACACTCACCACTAGTACACTCACCACTACTCAAAACTCACCACTACTCACCACTCACCACTAGTACACTCACCACTACTCACCACTAGTACACTCACCACTCACCACTACTCACCACTAGTACACTCACCACTAGTATACTCACCACTAGTACACCCACCACTCACCACTACTCACCACTCACCACTAGTACACTCACCACTAGTACACTCACCACTCACCACTACTCACCACTAGTACACTCACCACTAGTACTCTCACCACTCACCACTACTCACCACTAGTACACTTACCACTAGTACACTCACCACTCACCACTAGTACACTCACCACTAGTACACTCACCACTCACCACTAGTACACTCACCACTAGTACACTCACCACTAGTACACTCACCACTCACCACTACTCACCACTAGTACACCCACCACTCACCACTAGTACACTGACCACTAGTACACTCACCACTCACCACTACTCACCACTAGTACACTCACCACTCACCACTAGTACACTCACCACTACTCACCACTAGTACACTCACCACTAGTACACTCACCACTCCCCCACTCCCCCTCCCTCCCCCCCAGGACGAGGACTTTGTCACCACCATGGCCAACGCGGCCTTCCTGTCTCACGCTCTGCGCCCTGACCCTTCTGCTGTCCCTGCTGCTGTTGCTGCCCCTGCTGTCCCTGCTGCTGCTGCCCCTGCTGTCCCTGCTGCCCCCGCTGTCCCTGCTGCCCCTGTTGCTGCCCCTGCTGTCCCTGCTGCTGCTGCCCCTGCTGCTGCTGTCCCTGCTGTCCCTGCTGTCCCTGCTGCCCCTGCTGCTGTCCCTGCTGCTGCTGCTGCCCCTGCTGCCCCCGCTGTCCCTGCTGTTGCTGTCCCTGCTGCTGCTGTCCCTGCTGTCCCTGCTGCTGTCCCTGCTGCTGCTGCCCCTGCTGTTGCTGCCCCTGCTGCTGCTGTCCCTGCTGCTGCTGCCCCTGCCGCCGCTGCCCCTGCTGCCCCTGCCGCCGCTGCCCCTGCTGTCCCTGCTGCTGCTCCTGCTGCTGTCCCTGCTGCTACTGCCGCACTGCCGCTTGGCTCCCCGCTGTGCCGCTGGTGGCTCGGCTTCCTGGGCGCTCTCAGACGCTGCTGCTGCTGCTGCACCACCACCAACACCACCGCCGCTGGCTGTGGTGTTGGTGGTGGTGTTGGTGGTGGTGTTATTGGTGGTGGTGTTGGTGGCGTTGGTGGTGGTGGTGTTGTCGGTGGTGGTGTTGGTGGCGGTGGTGGTGTTGGTGGTGGTGGGGGTGGTGGTGTTTGTGGTGGTGGCGGTGGTGGTGGTGTTGGTGGGGGTGGTGGCCGTGGTGGCAGTGGTGGTTGCGAGCAACCCGAGGAGTGGGCGGTGGCAGTGGTGAGGGCGGCTGGGACGCCGCGCTCACTCCTCACGCTGCTCACTGACCGTGAGGACGACGACCAGGTGAGACCACGGGTGGGGCGCACAAGGATATGTGTCTGTGTGTGTGTAGGTCGACTCAGCCTCAAATGAGTACCTGGAGGGATGTGTAAACATCGCCGCTAGGGAGACAAAGGCGGCCGGGCATGGTGCTGGCCACCCACCCCCTCGTGTGCTGTGCCGGCCTTTAAAGGCGCTCGCTAACAGCACTTGCCCCTACAGTCTGTTAAGGCTATACGGGGTATCTTTGTCTGTGCGCGGCACGGGCTAGAGAAGAGATGGAGTGACGTGGTACAAGAGGATGTGGAGCTGAGTCGACTTCCCGATGACTGGTACCAGCGGTGTAAAAATCGGCCTCTGTGGAGGAGGCTCGTGAAGGACGCTACTGGGCAGTTGGAGGCAGTCGCCCTCCAACAACAACGGAGGGCGGAGGAGCGACGCTCAGAACAACGAGCGGAGCGCCGGGTGGCTAAAGCACAGCAGGTTGGCACAGGAGGGGGCACAGGCGGTGCATCAGCCAGTCATCTCAGTCAGTCGACCCGTGGCACCTGGGTCTGTCCCTTGACCTTCTGCCAGCGGGCGTTCGACACTTCACGTGGCCTCAAGGTGCACATAGCCTGGCACAAGCGTCGTGGTGACATCACCGCCACTTGGTGGCGTATGGCGGTTGTTGTTTGTGCATCTCCTCATCTCCCCGTGCCCCCACAGGTGCGTGCATATGCATGTGAGGTGTTGCAAGTCCTCAGCTCCAACCATGTTGGCGCATTGGCCCTCTGCAACAATGGAGGCATCGCGGCCTTCGCCAGCCTGCTGGGACGCACTCACAACCCTCACACCCTGGAGAAGATCACCGGTAGCAACCCACCCACACTCACCACCCACTCTCGCCACCCACACTCACCACTCACCACCCACTCTCGCCACCCACACTCACCACCCACGCTCACCACCCACACTCACCACCCATGCTCGCCACGCTCGTCACGCTCACCACTCTCACCACGCTCACTACTCTCACCAGGCTCACCACTCTCACCAGGCTCACCACTCTCGCCATGCTCACCACCCACACTCACCACTCACACTCACCACCCACCCACCCTCGCCACCCCTACCCCAGGCACGCTGTGGAACCTGTCGTGCCACGAGCCTCTGAGGGCTGCGCTGGTGGAGCTCTGCCTCCCGGCGCTGGTGGAGCTCGTGCTGGTGCCAGAGAGCGGCTGGAGGAGCAACGTTGGAGACAAACCCTCCTCACCGTCCTCACCCAGCTCGCCCGTCTCACCCTCCTCACTCAGCTCGCCCGCCTCGCCTTCCGCGGCGTTCTGCAACGCCTTGGCGTGCCTGCGGTAAGGCGCGCCGAGACAGACGTGACGGGGACGTTGCGGTGGACGCGACGGGAATGTCGTGGTTGACGTGACGGGGACGTCAGGGTTCACGTCACGGCGGTGACGTTGCAGGGAGTTGAGCTTGGCAGACCCGGACAGGCGGCTGAGCATGCGGCAGTGCGAGGGGCTGGTGGACTGCGTGCTGCACTTCATCCGCTCGGCACTCAAAGGGCACAACATCGAGACTCAGGTGACCCCCACACCAAGATGGGTAGTGGTAAAGTAGTGGTTAGCGCTACGAACCCGGCGACCCGGGTTCAATTCCCGCTCGTGGCCAACACCGGTGAAGATTATCTGAAATGGTCCTGGGCCTCCCCTAGGTGTACTCAGCCTCAATTGAGTACCTGGTGTGGTGTGTAAACATCGCCACTGAGCAGACAAAGGTGGTCGGGCATTGTGCTTGCCACCAACCCCCTCGTGTACCGTTCCGGTCTCTTCATAGGTGCTCGCTAACAGCACTTGCCCCTACAGTCTGTTGAGGCTATATGGAGGGTCTTTGTTTATGTATGTGTATGTATGTACACGTGTGTGGATGTATGTGTATGTGTATGTATGTCCGTGTGTGTGTATTGTCCGGCAAAAACAACCCCCTACCTCCTCGAGGTGCCGGACGGCAAAATTGTGGTGGGCAGTGCCGTGGGGGGAGGGCCAATTTAGATTGGCCTTTCCCTTCATGGCATTTGTTACCACCACAATGGCCAAAAGGGGGCTTTGGACCGGTGCGAGGGACTGGTAACCCCTCCACTTTCAATTAACTACCACTAAAATACGAGGTAATGCATTTATTAAGTTTGTGCCGGAGGCACCAGGGGTACGGGCGTCTATGACGTCTCCTGGCCAAACCCCATTTGGCGGAGCGAGGAGATTGAATCTTTATCCTCGGGGCTTCTTCAGAAACAACAAAAAGCCTCTACGGATGGCCACGTGGAATGTTCGAACGCTCATTGCGGAGGAGAGGCTTCCATTCTTTTGTTGGGAGCTGGACCGGTACCGCCTGCATCTCTATGGTATTCAGGAGGTCCAGGGGACCGGCTCTGGCTCCTGCCACCATGAGGGGTGGACAGTCCTTTACTCGGGGCAGGAGACTGCCAAACAACAGGGAGTGGCTCTTCTTCTGAACAAAAGAATGAAGGGGGCGTGGGAGTGTGGCGGTCAGGTGTGGGATGCTGTAATCCCCAGGCTACTTTGGGCTCGCCTTCCCATCAACCAGAGGCAAGGAGTGGTGGTCGTGGTTATGTATGCCCCCACTGAAGACGAACATCTGGAAGGATGCAGGCAAGGCCGATGAGTCAGATGGCTTCTATGACCTCCTGTCAAAGATACTGGCTAAAGTGGCCCTTCGGGATAGAGTCATCTTGTTGGGTGACTTCAATGCCCGAGTTGGTCATGATGCTAGCACCTGGTCTGGAGTGATTGGAGGGCATGGGCCAGATCAGCTCAATAACAACGGTAAGAGGCTGATAGATTTTTGTGCAGCCCATGGGCTTGTAATTACCAACACGCTGTTCCGGCATCGGCACATCCACACAACATCATGGATGCATGCCAGGTCCAAGTGTAACGAGTTCAACTGAGTCGCAGACGTTGTCTTGGGAGCAACACTTTATTCAGAAACTCAACGTAACATAACACAACCTACACTTGGGTGTTGAATGCTCATCTAGCCACGCTACGGCAGAACTAGACACGGTTCGCTATCCCGGCCCAGACCACAAGCTGGGTCCCGGACCACGTGGCTAGAGGCTTCTTCAACCCGACGTGGATCTTCATCACCAGTAACACGAAGAACCCCGAGCCCCTCCCGGGGCCCCCGTTATATCGGCCTGGGCTGGGGTTGGCTCCGCCCCTCGCCCCGCCCACCTTCCAGATCTCTCCGGCTCTTTCCCGAAGGCTCCCCAAGAGCTCTGCTATACCACGTGACCGCCCAGCGGCCCCCGTCCACCGGAGGCCCCCCTCCAATATCATCCGGTTACGTGTCGGCAGGCCAACCAGCGTATCATGCCCCAACGTAACCCTGGCTGGCTGACACTCCCTCTCGCTCCCTCACCGGGAGCCCGCACCGCACACCGCACATGGTGCCTCCACGCTGCACAGCGCTCACCCAAGCCCCGTGAGGGCTGGTACTTCGCCCAGTAAGCGGACTACACATAATGCCAAGACATTATCCGCTGCGGTTTCGTAAGCCCGGCACCACACAGTGACAATCACAGTCACTACACAAGCAAGACCATCTGCTGGACTACATTGTGATGGAACAGTGGATGCGGGCCCATGTCCTTGACACCAGGAGCTGATCTGCCCACTGACCATCGACTTGGCATCTTTAAGATGTGCCTGCCATTCTTCCACTCCGGTGGTGGGTGTACACCCAGGACCCCATTCAAACCCATAGTGGCATTGTCTCAGCTAGCTGATTAAAATTTCAAGCGATAATTTAATCATCGCTTGCAGCTGGGGTTGGCATCATCCCAAACCTCCTCATGTCGAGGGGAAATGGGCGAGGTTTAGGACTGTGGCTTATGCAGCTGCAATGGCTTCTTTGGGTACACGGTCCAGACCTCCTCAGAGACCCTGGCTGACAAAGGAGGTGTTCAGGCTGGCTGAGAAAAAGTGACAGGCCCACTCTCATCATCTACAACATCCCATGTCAGAGAATGAGGAGGCTTACCGAAGCCTTCGCTCGGAGGTTCGTAGAGCCGTGAGGCGCCTTAAGGATGGTTGGTGGTTGCAGGTTGCTGAGGAGATGGAGTCTGCCCCAATGGCCTGTGATCACAAATTCCTATTTAACTCCATCAAAAAAGTAACCTGCAGCGCCACACCTATTACCATCATTAGGAGAAAGAACGGTGATCCAATCTCCGACCCCCAGGAACAGGTTTGCAGATTTGCTGAGCATTTTTGGGAGGTCCTGGGGGAGGGGAAATCCCCCAACCTGGAAAACATCGTGGCACAAAGTGAGGATGACCCTGCTGAGGCTGCGGTGCCTCATAGAAGAGGAAGTCACCCCCTGTGAGTGGCTGGCTGAGGTGCCATCTGTTGAAGAAGTACTGAAGGCGATCCGGAGTCTGAGACCAGGAAAGGCACTGGGTAGAGATGATCTCCCAAGCAAAATGCTGAGGGAGGGTGGCGTTTGAGCACAGACTGCCCTATATGACATCATAACAGCAGTCTGGACCACTGGACGGGTTCCGCAGGATTGGAAGGATGCCCTGGTGGTCCCCCTCTTTAAGAAGGGGGAACGCACGGACTGTAACAACTACAGGGGCATCTCATGCCTCAGTGTGCCGGGAAAGGTCCTGGCAAGGATTATTCAACATCGCCTTGTCAGGCACGCTGAGGCGAGGCTTGCAGAGCCCCATTGCGGTTTCAGGAAAGGGCGGTCCTGCAAAGATGCCATATTTTCTATCGGTCTGCTACAGCAGAAGTGTAGGAAATTCCACATCTCCGCTTTTTTGACCTGCTCAAGGCCTATGATACCATCAGTAGGCCTGGGCTCTGGGTTGTTCTTAGTGCTTTCGGAGTCCCTAACGCTCTGCTTATGATCATTAAGGAACTTCATGATGGTGAGCGGGCCAGGGTAGAACTTCGTGGCCGGGGTGCGACAGTGATGTCCTCTGGCTCCCACATTATTTAACATCTATTTTGACCACGTAGTTCGTGAAGCCTTCAATAGCTGTACCGGGGGAATCTCCATTTGGTACAGATATAAGGGAGGCTGATCGATGCCCAGGTGCAGTCACGGGATGGCTCCCTATTGCTCAACCACGTTATGTATGCCGATGATTTGGTAATTGCTGCTCATTCAGAGGAGGAATTGGAGATGCTGGCTGCTGAGACTGGAGCGTGCCACTAAGAGATGGGGCCTTACCATCACCCCCACCAAAACTAAGCACCTGCCTGGGTATTTTGTACCATCGGACACTCCACCCCCACAACTCCCAATCGGTGATGGGGCAGTTGTGGAGAGAGTGGAGAGATTCCCATATTTATTTTTTACCTACGTGACTTCACCGAATAGAACCAAAGAGTATGAGTTTCCCATACCTGGGCAGTGTGCTTATGACCGGCTCCAGTTTAACAGCAGAGGTCTCACTCCGAATCAGTCGAGCAGCAATATCTTTTCATCGGTTGCGTGACGCTGTGTGGAAGCTACCTGGTCTATCGCTCCGTACTAAGCTTCAGGTCTTCTCGGCCACGGTCATTCCCTCCCTTCTCTACGCTTGCGTAACGTGGACCCCCCTAATGGAACATCTTCACCGGTTAGAAACAGTTAGGCTGGCCTGCCTACGATCCATCCTGGGTTTAACCAGACTAGATTGTGTGAGGAGCTCACAAATCCTTGAAAGATCTGGGCAAGGTCCCATCGGTGAGCTCCTCCGGCGGGCAAGGCTGCGATGGCTGGGTCATGTAGCCCGCATGCCCAGCCACCGCATGCCGAAACAGCTTTTGTTCGGCCGGATCGAGGGGACTAAACGGGCGCGGCACCGGCTAGAGAAGAGATGGAGTGATGTGGTACAGAAGGACGTGGAGCTGAGTGGACTTGTCGATGACTGGTACCAGCGGTGTCAAGGTTGGTATCTGTGGAGGAGGCTCGTGAAGGACGCTACTGGGCAGTTGGAGGTAGTCGCCCTCCAACAACAACGGAGGGCGGAGGAGCGACGCTCAGAACAACGAGCGGAGCGCCGGGTGGCTAAAGCACAGCAGGTTGGCACAGTAGGGGGCACAGGTGGTGCATCAGCCAGTCATCTCAGTCAGTCGACCCGTGGCACCTGGGTCTGCCCCGTGACCTCCTGCCAGCGGGCGTTCGACACTTCACGTGGCCTCAGGGTGCACATAGCCTGGCACAAGCGTCGTGGTGACGTCACCGCCACTTAGTGGCGAATGGCGGTTGTTGTTGTTGTCTGTGTGTGTGTCTGTGTGTGTGTGTGTCTGTGTGTGTGTCTGTGTGTGTGTCTGTGTGTGTCTGTGTGTGTCTGTGTGTCTGTGTGTGTCTGTGTGTGTCTGTGTGTGTGTATGTCTGTGTGTGTGTCTGTGTGTGTGTGTCTGTGTGTGTGTGTCATGATACTGGAACCTGGTCTGGAGTGATTGGAGGGCATGGGCCAGATCAGCTCAATAACAACGGTAGGAGGCTGCTAGATTTTTGTGCAGCCCATGGGCTTGTAATTACCAACACGCTGTTCCGGCATCGGCGCATCCACACAACATCATGGATGCATGCCGGGTCCAAGCAAGAACATCTGCTGGACTACATAGTGACGGACCAGCGGATGCGAGCCTATGTCCTTGACACCAGGACCTACCGTGGAGCTCATCTGCCCTCTGACCATCGACTAGTCATCTGTAAGATGCGCCTGCCATTCTTCCACTCCGGTGGTGGGTGTACACCCAGGACCCCATTCCGACCTAAAGTGGCCTGGTCTCAGTTATCTGATGAAAGTTGCAAGCGAGAATTTCATCATCGCTTGCGGCTGGGATTGGCATCGTCCCCGACTGCTCCTGATGTCGAGGGTAAATGGGCGAGGTTTAGGACTGTGACTCATGCAGCTGCAATGGCTGCTTTGGGTACGCGGTCCAGACCTCCACAGAGACCCTGGCTGACAGAGGAGGTGTTCAGGATGGTTGAGAAAAAGTGACAGGCCCACTGTCATCGGCTACAGAATCCCACGTCAGAGAATGAGGAGGCTTACCGCAGCCTTCGCTCGGAGGTTCGGAGAGCCGTGAGGCGCTGCAAGGATGGGTGGTGGTCGCGGGTTGCTGAGGAGATGGAGTCTGCCTCAGTGGCCCATGATCACAAATCTCTATTTAACTCCATAAAAAAAGTAACCTGCAGCGCCACACCTATTACCATCATTAGGGGAAAAAACGGTGATCCAATCTCCGACCCCCAGGAACAGGTTTGCAGATTTGCTGAGCATTTCTGTGAGGTCCTGGGGGAGGGAAAATCCCTCAGCCAGGAAAAAATCGTGGCACAAAGTGAGGATGACCCTGCTGAGGCTGTGGTGCCTCAAATATTGGAAGAAGTCACCCCCCGTGAGTGGCTGGCTGAGGTGCCATCTGTTGAGGAAGTACTGAAGGCGATCCGAAGTCTGAGACCAGGAAAGGCAGCGGGCAGAGATGATCTCCCAAGCGAAATGCTGAGGGAGGGTGGCGTTTGTGCACAGACTGCCCTATATGACATCATAACAACGGTCTGGGCCGCTGGACGGGTTCCACAGGATTGGAAGGATGCCCTGGTCGTCCCCCTCTTTAAGAAGGGGGACCGCACAGACTGTAACAACTACAGGGGCATCTCACTCCTCAGTGTGCCGGGAAAGGTCCTGGCAAGGATTATTCAGCATCGCCTTGCCAGGCATGCTGAGGAGAGGCTTGTGGAGCCCCAATGCGGTTTCAGGAAAGGGCGGTCCTGCACAGATACCATATTTTCTGTCCGTCTGCTACAGCAGAGGTGTAGGGAATTCCAACAAGACCTACATCTCTGCTTTATTGACCTGGTCAAGGCCTATGATACCATCAGTAGGCCTGGGCTCTGGGTTGTTCTTCGTGCTTTTGGAGTACCTGACCACGATCATTAAGGACCTTCATGATGGTGAGCGGGCCCGGGTAAAACTACGTGGCCGGGAGTCAGAGCCATTCCCTGTACACCTTGGGGTGCGACAGGGATGTCCTCTGGCTCCCACATTATATAACATCTATTTTGACCACGTAGTTCGTGTAGCCTTCAATAGCTGTACTGGGGGAATCTCCATATGGTACAGATATAATGGGAGGCTGATCGATGCCCGGGTGCGGTCAAGGGATGGCTCCTACAGACACTTACATACAGACACTTACATACAGACACTGAGACACTTACATACAGACACTTACATACAGACACTTACATACAGACACTGAGATATTCACATACAGACATTTACATACAAACACTTAACATACAGACACTTACATACAGACACTTACATACAGACACTTACTTAGACATTTACTTACAGACACTGAGACACGTAAATACAAACACTTACATACAGAAGCTTACATACAGACACTTACATACAGACACTGAGACACTTACATACAGACATTTACATACAGACACTGAGACACTTACATACAGACACTTACATACAGACACTTACAAACTGACACAAACAGACACTGAGACACTTACATACAGACACTTACATACAAACACTTACATACACACACTTACATACAGGCACTTACATACAGATACTTACATAGACACTTACATACAGACACTTACATACTGACACAAACAGACACTGAGACACTTACATACAGACACTTACATACAAACACTTACATACAGACACTTACATACAGACACTTACATACAGACACTGACATACAGACTCTTACATAAAGACACTTACATACAGACACTTAGACACTTACATACAGACACTTACATAAGACTCTTACATAAAGACACTTACATACAGACAATTACATACAGACACTTACATACAGACACTAAGACACTTACATACAGACACTTACATACAGACACTTACATACAGACACTGAGACACTTACATAGACACTTACATACAGACGCTTACATACACTTACATACAGACACTGAGACACTTACATACATACACTTACATACAGACACTTACATACAGACACTTACAAACAGACACTTACATACAGACACTGAGACACTTACATACAGACACTTCCATACAGACACTGAGACACTTACATACAGACACTTACATACAGAAACTTACATACAGACACGGAGACACTTACATACAGACACTTACATACAGACACTGAGACACTTACATACAGACACTGAGACACTTACATACAGACACTTACATAAAGACACTGAGACACTTACATAGACACTTACATACAGACGCTTACATACAGACACTTACATACAGACCCTTACATACACACACTTAGACACTTACATACAGACACTTACATACAGACACTTATATACAGACACTTACATACAGAAACTTACATACAGACACTTACTTAGACACTTACTTACAGACACTGAGACACTTAAATACAGACACTTACATACAGACACTTACATACAGACACTTACAAACAGACACTGACATACAGACACTGAGACTTACATAGAGACACTTAAATACAGACACTTACATACAGACACTTACATACAGATACTGACACACTTACATACCGACACTTACATACAGACACTTACATACACACACTTACATACAGTCACTTACATACAGACACTTACATACAGACACTTACATACAGACACTTACATACAGGCACTTTCATACAGACACTTACATAGACACTTACATACAGACACTTACATACTGACACTTACAAACAGACACTGAGACACTTACATACAGACACTTACATATAAACACTTACATACAGACACTTACATACAGACACTTACATACAGACACTTACATATAGACACTTACATACAGACCCTTACATACAGACACTTAGACACTTACATACAGACACTTACATGCAGACACTTACATACAGACACTTACTTAGACATTTACTTACAGACACTGAGACACGTAAATACAAACACTTACATACAGAAGCTTACATACAGACACTTACATACAGACACTGAGACACTTACATACAGACATTTACATACAGACACTGAGACACTTACATACAGACACTTACATACAGACACTTACAAACACACACTGACATACAGACGCTGAGACTTACATACAGACACTTACATACAGACACTTACATACAGACACTTACATAAAGACATTTACATACAGATACTGAGACACTTACATACAGACACTTACATACAGACACTTACATACACACACTTACATACACACACTTACATACAGGCACTTACATACAGACACTTACATAGACACTTACATACAGACACTTACATACTGACACAAACAGACACTGAGACACTTACATACAGACACTTACATACAAACACTTACATACAGACACTTACATACAGACACTTACATACAGACACTGACATACAGACTCTTACATAAAGACACTTACATACAGACACTTAGACACTTACATACAGACACTTACATAAGACTCTTACATAAAGACACTTACATACAGACAATTACATACAGACACTTACATACAGACACTAAGACACTTACATACAGACACTTACATACAGACACTTACATACAGACACTGAGACACTTACATAGACACTTACATACAGACGCTTACATACACTTACATACAGACACTGAGACACTTACATACATACACTTACATACAGACACTTACATACAGACACTTACAAACAGACACTTACATACAGACACTGAGACACTTACAAACAGACACTTACATACAGACACTGAGACACTTACATACAGACACTTCCATACAGACACTGAGACACTTACATACAGACACTTACATACAGAAACTTACATACAGACACTGAGACACTTACATACAGACACTTACATACAGACACTGAGACACTTACATACAGACACTGAGACACTTACATACAGACACTTACATAAAGACACTGAGACACTTACATAGACACTTACATACAGACGCTTACATACAGACACTTACATACAGACCCTTACATACACACACTTAGACACTTACATACAGACACTTACATAAAGACACTTATATACAGACACTTACATACAGACACTTACATACAGACACTTACTTAGACACTTACTTACAGACACTGAGACACTTAAATACAGACACTTACATACAGACACTTACATACAGACACTTACAAACAGACACTGACATACAGACACTGAGACTTACATAGAGACACTTAAATACAGACACTTACATACAGACACTTACATACAGATACTGACACACTTACATACAGACACTTACATACAGACACTTACATACACACACTTACATACAGTCACTTACATACAGACACTTACATACAGACACTTACATACAGACACTTACATACAGGCACTTTCATACAGACACTTACATAGACACTTACATACAGACACTTACATACTGACACTTACAAACAGACACTGAGACACTTACATACAGACACTTACATATAAACACTTACATACAGACACTTACATACAGACACTTACATACAGACACTTACATATAGACACTTACATACAGACCCTTACATACAGACACTTAGACACTTACATACAGACACTTACATACAGACTCTTACATAGAGACACTTACATACAGACACTTAGACACTTACATACAGACACTTACATACAGACTCTTACATAAAGACACTTACATACAGACACTGATACACTTACATACAGACACTTACATACAGACACTTACATACAGACACTGAGATATTCACATACAGACACTTACATACAAACACTTAACATACAGACACTTACATACAGACACTTACATACAGACACTTACTTAGACACTTACTTACAGACACTGAGACACTTAAATACAGACACTTTCATACAGACACTTACATACAGACACTTACAAACACACACTGACATACAGACACTGAGACTTACATACAGACACTTACGTACAGACACTTACATACAGAAACTTACATAAAGACATTTACATACAGATACTGAGACACTTACATACAGACACTTACATACAGACACTTACATACACACACTTACATACAGACACTTACATACAGACACTTACATAGAGGCACTTACATACAGACACTTACATAGACACTTACATACAGACACTTACATACTGACACAAACAGACATTGAGACACTTACATACAGACACTTACATACAAACACTTACATACAGACACTTACATACAGACACTTACATACAGACACTTACATACAGACCCTTACATACACACACTTAGACACTTACATATAGACACTTACATACAGACTCTTACATAAAGACACTTACATACAGACACTTAGACACTTACATACAGACACTTACATACAGACTCTTACATAAAGACACTTACACACAGACAATTACATACAGACACTTACATACAGACACTAAGACACTTACATACAGACACTTACATACAGACACTTACATACAGACACTGAGACACTTACATAGACACTTACATACAGACGCTTACATACACTTACATACAGACACTGAGACATTTACATACAGACACTTACATACAGACACTTACATACAGACACTGAGACACTTACATACAGACACTTACATACAGACACTTACATACAGACACTTACAAACAGACACTGACATACAGACACTGAGACTTACATAGAGACACTTAAATACAGACACTTACATACAGACACTTACATACAGATACTGACACACTTACATACAGACACTTACATACAGACACTTACATACACACACTTACATACAGTCACTTACATACAGACACTTACATACAGACACTTACATACAGACACTTACATACAGGCACTTTCATACAGACACTTACATAGACACTTACATACAGACACTTACATACTGACACTTACAAACAGACACTGAGACACTTACATACAGACACTTACATATAAACACTTACATACAGACACTTACATACAGACACTTACATACAGACACTTACATATAGACACTTACATACAGACCCTTACATACAGACACTTAGACACTTACATACAGACACTTACATACAGACTCTTACATAGAGACACTTACATACAGACACTTAGACACTTACATACAGACACTTACATACAGACTCTTACATAAAGACACTTACATACAGACACTGAGACACTTACATACAGACACTTACATACAGACACTTACATACAGACACTGAGATATTCACATACAGACACTTACATACAAACACTTAACATACAGACACTTACATACAGACACTTACATACAGACACTTACTTAGACACTTACTTACAGACACTGAGACACTTAAATACAGACACTTTCATACAGACACTTACATACAGACACTTACAAACACACACTGACATACAGACACTGAGACTTACATACAGACACTTACGTACAGACACTTACATACAGAAACTTACATAAAGACATTTACATACAGATACTGAGACACTTACATACAGACACTTACATACAGACACTTACATACACACACTTACATACAGACACTTACATACAGACACTTACATAGAGGCACTTACATACAGACACTTACATAGACACTTACATACAGACACTTACATACTGACACAAACAGACATTGAGACACTTACATACAGACACTTACATACAAACACTTACATACAGACACTTACATACAGACACTTACATACAGACACTTACATACAGACCCTTACATACACACACTTAGACACTTACATATAGACACTTACATACAGACTCTTACATAAAGACACTTACATACAGACACTTAGACACTTACATACAGACACTTACATACAGACTCTTACATAAAGACACTTACACACAGACAATTACATACAGACACTTACATACAGACACTAAGACACTTACATACAGACACTTACATACAGACACTTACATACAGACACTGAGACACTTACATAGACACTTACATACAGACGCTTACATACACTTACATACAGACACTGAGACATTTACATACAGACACTTACATACAGACACTTACATACAGACACTGAGACACTTACATACAGACACTTACATACAGACACTGAGACACTTACATAGAGCCACTACTTACAGACACTTACATACAGAAGCTTACATACAGACACTTACATACAGACACTGAGACACTTACATACAGACACTTACATACAGACACTGAGACACTTACATACAGACACTTACATACATGCACTTATATACACACACTTACATAAGACACTTACAAACAGGCACTTACATACAGACACTTACATACAGACACTTACAAACATACACTTACATACAGAAACTTACATACAGACACTTACATACAGATACTTACATACAGACACTTACAGACACTTATATACAGCCACTTACATACAGACACTTACATACAGACACTTGCATACAGACACTTACATACAGACACATACAGACACTTACATACAGACACTTACATACAGACACTAAGACACTTACATACAGACACTTACACACAGACATTTACATACAGATACTTACATACAGACACTTACATACAGACACTTACATACAGACACTGAGACACTTACATACAGACACTTACATACAGACACTTACATACAGAAACTTACATACAGACACTGAGATACTTACATACAGACACTTACATACAGACACTTAACATACAGACACTTACATACAGACACTTACATACAGACACTTACATACAGACACATACAGACACTTACATACAGACACTTACATACGGACACTTACATACAGCCACTTACATACAGCCACTTACATACAGACACTTACATACAGACACTTACATACAGACACTGAGACACTTACAAACAGACACTTACATACAGAAACTTACATACAGACACTGAGATACTTACATACAGACACTTACATACAGACACTTAACATACAGACACTTACATACAGACACTTACATACAGACACTTACATACAGACACTTACATACAGACACATACAGACACTTACATACAGACACTTACATACGGACACTTACATACAGCCACTTACATACAGACACTTACATACAGACACTTACATACAGACACATACAGACGCTGAGACACTTACATACAGACACTTACATACAGACACTTACATACAGACACTAAGACACGAACATACAGACACTTACATACAGACACTTACATACAGATACTTACATACAGACACTTACATTCAGACACTTACATACAGACACTTACATACAGACCCTTACATACACACACTTAGACACTTACATACAGACACTTACATACAGACACTTATATACAGACACTTACATACAGACACTTACATACAGACACTTACTTAGACACTTACTTACAGACACTTACAAACACACACTGACATACAGACACTGAGACTTACATAGAGACACTTACATACAGACACTTACAAACACACACTGACATACAGACACTGAGACTTACATAGAGACACTTACATACAGACACTTACATACAGACACTTACATACAGATACTGACACACCTACATACAGACACTTACATACAGACACTTACAAACACACACTGACATACAGACACTGAGACTTACATACAGACACTTATGTACAGACACTTACATACAGAAACTTACATAAAGACATTTACATACAGATACTGAGACACTTACATACAGACACTTACATACAGACACTTACATACACACACTTACATACAGACACTTACATACAGACACTTACATAGAGGCACTTACATACAGACACTTACATAGACACTTACATACAGACACTTACATACTGACACAAACAGACATTGAGACACTTACATACAGACACTTACATACAAACACTTACATACAGACACTTACATACAGACACTTACATACAGACCCTTACATACACACACTTAGACACTTACATATAGACACTTACATACAGACTCTTACATAAAGACACTTACATACAGACACTTAGACACTTACATACAGACACTTACATACAGACTCTTACATAAAGACACTTACACACAGACAATTACATACAGACACTTACATACAGACACTAAGACACTTACATACAGACACTTACATACAGACACTTACATACAGACACTGAGACACTTACATAGACACTTACATACAGACGCTTACATACACTTACATACAGACACTGAGACATTTACATACAGACACTTACATACAGACACTTACATACAGACACTGAGACACTTACATACAGACACTTACATACAGACACTGAGACACTTACATAGACACATACAGATGCTTACATACAGACACTTACATACAGACACTGAGACACTTAAATACAGACACTTACATACAGACACTTACATACAGACACTTACAAACAGACACTGACATACAGACACTGAGACTTACATAGAGACACTTAAATACAGACACTTACATACAGACACTTACATACAGATACTGACACACTTACATACAGACACTTACATACAGACACTTACATACACACACTTACATACAGTCACTTACATACAGACACTTACATACAGACACTTACATACAGACACTTACATACAGGCACTTTCATACAGACACTTACATAGACACTTACATACAGACACTTACATACTGACACTTACAAACAGACACTGAGACACTTACATACAGACACTTACATATAAACACTTACATACAGACACTTACATACAGACACTTACATACAGACACTTACATATAGACACTTACATACAGACCCTTACATACAGACACTTAGACACTTACATACAGACACTTACATACAGACTCTTACATAGAGACACTTACATACAGACACTTAGACACTTACATACAGACACTTACATACAGACTCTTACATAAAGACACTTACATACAGACACTGAGACACTTACATACAGACACTTACATACAGACACTTACATACAGACACTGAGATATTCACATACAGACACTTACATACAAACACTTAACATACAGACACTTACATACAGACACTTACATACAGACACTTACTTAGACACTTACTTACAGACACTGAGACACTTAAATACAGACACTTTCATACAGACACTTACATACAGACACTTACAAACACACACTGACATACAGACACTGAGACTTACATACAGACACTTACGTACAGACACTTACATACAGAAACTTACATAAAGACATTTACATACAGATACTGAGACACTTACATACAGACACTTACATACAGACACTTACATACACACACTTACATACAGACACTTACATACAGACACTTACATAGAGGCACTTACATACAGACACTTACATAGACACTTACATACAGACACTTACATACTGACACAAACAGACATTGAGACACTTACATACAGACACTTACATACAAACACTTACATACAGACACTTACATACAGACACTTACATACAGACACTTACATACAGACCCTTACATACACACACTTAGACACTTACATATAGACACTTACATACAGACTCTTACATAAAGACACTTACATACAGACACTTAGACACTTACATACAGACACTTACATACAGACTCTTACATAAAGACACTTACACACAGACAATTACATACAGACACTTACATACAGACACTAAGACACTTACATACAGACACTTACATACAGACACTTACATACAGACACTGAGACACTTACATAGACACTTACATACAGACGCTTGCATACACTTACATACAGACACTGAGACATTTACATACAGACACTTACATACAGACACTTACATACAGACACTGAGACACTTACATACAGACACTTACATACAGACACTGAGACTTACATAGAGACACTTAAATACAGACACTTACATACAGACACTTACATACAGATACTGACACACTTACATACAGACACTTACATACAGACACTTACATACACACACTTACATACAGTCACTTACATACAGACACTTACATACAGACACTTACATACAGACACTTACATACAGACACTTACATACAGACCCTTACATACACACACTTAGACACTTACATATAGACACTTACATACAGACTCTTACATAAAGACACTTACATACAGACACTTAGACACTTACATACAGACACTTACATACAGACTCTTACATAAAGACACTTACACACAGACAATTACATACAGACACTTACATACAGACACTAAGACACTTACATACAGACACTTACATACAGACACTTACATACAGACACTGAGACACTTACATAGACACTTACATACAGACGCTTACATACACTTACATACAGACACTGAGACATTTACATACAGACACTTACATACAGACACTTACATACAGACACTGAGACACTTACATACAGACACTTACATACAGACACTGAGACACTTACATAGACACATACAGATGCTTACATACAGACACTTACATACAGACACTGAGACACTTAAATACAGACACTTACATACAGACACTTACATACAGACACTTACAAACAGACACTGACATACAGACACTGAGACTTACATAGAGACACTTAAATACAGACACTTACATACAGACACTTACATACAGATACTGACACACTTACATACAGACACTTACATACAGACACTTACATACACACACTTACATACAGTCACTTACATACAGACACTTACATACAGACACTTACATACAGACACTTACATACAGGCACTTTCATACAGACACTTACATAGACACTTACATACAGACACTTACATACTGACACTTACAAACAGACACTGAGACACTTACATACAGACACTTACATATAAACACTTACATACAGACACTTACATACAGACACTTACATACAGACACTTACATATAGACACTTACATACAGACCCTTACATACAGACACTTAGACACTTACATACAGACACTTACATACAGACTCTTACATAGAGACACTTACATACAGACACTTAGACACTTACATACAGACACTTACATACAGACTCTTACATAAAGACACTTACATACAGACACTGAGACACTTACATACAGACACTTACATACAGACACTTACATACAGACACTGAGATATTCACATACAGACACTTACATACAAACACTTAACATACAGACACTTACATACAGACACTTACATACAGACACTTACTTAGACACTTACTTACAGACACTGAGACACTTAAATACAGACACTTTCATACAGACACTTACATACAGACACTTACAAACACACACTGACATACAGACACTGAGACTTACATACAGACACTTACGTACAGACACTTACATACAGAAACTTACATAAAGACATTTACATACAGATACTGAGACACTTACATACAGACACTTACATACAGACACTTACATACACACACTTACATACAGACACTTACATACAGACACTTACATAGAGGCACTTACATACAGACACTTACATAGACACTTACATACAGACACTTACATACTGACACAAACAGACATTGAGACACTTACATACAGACACTTACATACAAACACTTACATACAGACACTTACATACAGACACTTACATACAGACACTTACATACAGACCCTTACATACACACACTTAGACACTTACATATAGACACTTACATACAGACTCTTACATAAAGACACTTACATACAGACACTTAGACACTTACATACAGACACTTACATACAGACTCTTACATAAAGACACTTACACACAGACAATTACATACAGACACTTACATACAGACACTAAGACACTTACATACAGACACTTACATACAGACACTTACATACAGACACTGAGACACTTACATAGACACTTACATACAGACGCTTGCATACACTTACATACAGACACTGAGACATTTACATACAGACACTTACATACAGACACTTACATACAGACACTGAGACACTTACATACAGACACTTACATACAGACACTTACATACAGACACTTACAAACAGACACTGACATACAGACACTGAGACTTACATAGAGACACTTAAATACAGACACTTACATACAGACACTTACATACAGATACTGACACACTTACATACAGACACTTACATACAGACACTTACATACACACACTTACATACAGTCACTTACATACAGACACTTACATACAGACACTTACATACAGACACTTACATACAGGCACTTTCATACAGACACTTACATAGACACTTACATACAGACACTTACATACTGACACTTACAAACAGACACTGAGACACTTACATACAGACACTTACATATAAACACTTACATACAGACACTTACATACAGACACTTACATACAGACACTTACATATAGACACTTACATACAGACCCTTACATACAGACACTTAGACACTTACATACAGACACTTACATACAGACTCTTACATAGAGACACTTACATACAGACACTTAGACACTTACATACAGACACTTACATACAGACTCTTACATAAAGACACTTACATACAGACACTGAGACACTTACCTACAGACACTTACATACAGACACTTACATACAGACACTGAGATATTCACATACAGACACTTACATACAAACACTTAACATACAGACACTTACATACAGACACTTACATACAGACACTTACTTAGACACTTACTTACAGACACTGAGACACTTAAATACAGACACTTTCATACAGACACTTACATACAGACACTTACAAACACACACTGACATACAGACACTGAGACTTACATACAGACACTTATGTACAGACACTTACATACAGAAACTTACATAAAGACATTTACATACAGATACTGAGACACTTACATACAGACACTTACATACAGACACTTACATACACACACTTACATACAGACACTTACATACAGACACTTACATAGAGACACTTACATACAGACACTTACATAGACACTTACATACAGACACTTACATACTGACACAAACAGACATTGAGACACTTACATACAGACACTTACATACAAACACTTACATACAGACACTTACATACAGACACTTACATACAGACACTTACATACAGACCCTTACATACACACACTTAGACACTTACATATAGACACTTACATACAGACTCTTACATAAAGACACTTACATACAGACACTTAGACACTTACATACAGACACTTACATACAGACTCTTACATAAAGACACTTACACACAGACAATTACATACAGACACTTACATACAGACACTAAGACACTTACATACAGACACTTACATACAGACACTTACATACAGACACTGAGACACTTACATAGACACTTACATACAGACGCTTACATACACTTACATACAGACACTGAGACATTTACATACAGACACTTACATACAGACACTTACATACAGACACTGAGACACTTACATACAGACACTTACATACAGACACTGAGACACTTACATAGAGCCACTACTTACAGACACTTACATACAGAAGCTTACATACAGACACTTACATACAGACACTGAGACACTTACATACAGACACTTACATACAGACACTGAGACACTTACATACAGACACTTACATACATGCACTTATATACACACACTTACATAAGACACTTACAAACAGGCACTTACATACAGACACTTACATACAGACACTTACAAACATACACTTACATACAGAAACTTACATACAGACACTTACATACAGATACTTACATACAGACACTTACAGACACTTACATACAGCCACTTACATACAGACACTTACATACAGACACTTGCATACAGACACTTACATACAGACACATACAGACACTTACATACAGACACTTACATACAGACACTAAGACACTTACATACAGACACTTACACACAGACATTTACATACAGATACTTACATACAGACACTTACATACAGACACTTACATACAGACACTGAGACACTTACATACAGACACTTACATACAGACACTTACATACAGAAACTTACATACAGACACTGAGATACTTACATACAGACACTTACATACAGACACTTAACATACAGACACTTACATACAGACACTTACATACAGACACTTGCATACAGACACATACAGACACTTACATACAGACACTTACATACGGACACTTACATACAGCCACTTACATACAGCCACTTACATACAGACACTTACATACAGACACTTACATACAGACACTGAGACACTTACAAACAGACACTTACATACAGAAACTTACATACAGACACTGAGATACTTACATACAGACACTTACATACAGACACTTAACATACAGACACTTACATACAGACACTTACATACAGACACTTACATACAGACACTTACATACAGACACATACAGACACTTACATACAGACACTTACATACGGACACTTACATACAGCCACTTACATACAGACACTTACATACAGACACTTACATACAGACACATACAGACGCTGAGACACTTACATACAGACACTTACATACAGACACTTACATACAGACACTTACATACAGACACTAAGACACGAACATACAGACACTTACATACAGACACTTACATACAGATACTTACATACAGACACTTACATTCAGACACTTACATACAGACACTTACATACAGACCCTTACATACACACACTTAGACACTTACATACAGACACTTACATACAGACACTTATATACAGACACTTACATACAGACACTTACATACAGACACTTACTTAGACACTTACTTACAGACACTTACAAACACACACTGACATACAGACACTGAGACTTACATAGAGACACTTACATACAGACACTTACAAACACACACTGACATACAGACACTGAGACTTACATAGAGACACTTACATACAGACACTTACATACAGACACTTACATACAGATACTGACACACCTACATACAGACACTTACATACAGACACTTACAAACACACACTGACATACAGACACTGAGACTTACATACAGACACTTATGTACAGACACTTACATACAGAAACTTACATAAAGACATTTACATACAGATACTGAGACACTTACATACAGACACTTACATACAGACACTTACATACACACACTTACATACAGACACTTACATACAGACACTTACATAGAGGCACTTACATACAGACACTTACATAGACACTTACATACAGACACTTACATACAGACACTTACATACAGACCCTTACATACACACACTTAGACACTTACATATAGACACTTACATACAGACTCTTACATAAAGACACTTACATACAGACACTTAGACACTTACATACAGACACTTACATACAGACTCTTACATAAAGACACTTACACACAGACAATTACATACAGACACTTACATACAGACACTAAGACACTTACATACAGACACTTACATACAGACACTTACATACAGACACTGAGACACTTACATAGACACTTACATACAGACGCTTACATACACTTACATACAGACACTGAGACATTTACATACAGACACTTACATACAGACACTTACATACAGACACTGAGACACTTACATACAGACACTTACATACAGACACTGAGACACTTACATAGAGCCACTACTTACAGACACTTACATACAGAAGCTTACATACAGACACTTACATACAGACACTGAGACACTTACATACAGACACTTACATACAGACACTGAGACACTTACATACAGACACTTACATACACACACTTACATACAGACACTTACATACAGACACTTACATAGAGGCACTTACATACAGACACTTACATAGACACTTACATACAGACACTTACATACTGACACAAACAGACATTGAGACACTTACATACAGACACTTACATACAAACACTTACATACAGACACTTACATACAGACACTTACATACAGACACTTACATACAGACCCTTACATACACACACTTAGACACTTACATATAGACACTTACATACAGACTCTTACATAAAGACACTTACATACAGACACTTAGACACTTACATACAGACACTTACATACAGACTCTTACATAAAGACACTTACACACAGACAATTACATACAGACACTTACATACAGACACTAAGACACTTACATACAGACACTTACATACAGACACTTACATACAGACACTGAGACACTTACATAGACACTTACATACAGACGCTTACATACACTTACATACAGACACTGAGACATTTACATACAGACACTTACATACAGACACTTACATACAGACACTGAGACACTTACATACAGACACTTACATACAGACACTGAGACACTTACATAGAGCCACTACTTACAGACACTTACATACAGAAGCTTACATACAGACACTTACATACAGACACTGAGACACTTACATACAGACACTTACATACAGACACTGAGACACTTACATACAGACACTTACATACATGCACTTATATACACACACTTACATAAGACACTTACAAACAGGCACTTACATACAGACACTTACATACAGACACTTACAAACATACACTTACATACAGAAACTTACATACAGACACTTACATACAGATACTTACATACAGACACTTACAGACACTTATATACAGCCACTTACATACAGACACTTACATACAGACACTTGCATACAGACACTTACATACAGACACATACAGACACTTACATACAGACACTTACATACAGACACTAAGACACTTACATACAGACACTTACACACAGACATTTACATACAGATACTTACATACAGACACTTACATACAGACACTTACATACAGACACTGAGACACTTACATACAGACACTTACATACAGACACTTACATACAGAAACTTACATACAGACACTGAGATACTTACATACAGACACTTACATACAGACACTTAACATACAGACACTTACATACAGACACTTACATACAGACACTTACATACAGACACATACAGACACTTACATACAGACACTTACATACGGACACTTACATACAGCCACTTACATACAGCCACTTACATACAGACACTTACATACAGACACTTACATACAGACACTGAGACACTTACAAACAGACACTTACATACAGAAACTTACATACAGACACTGAGATACTTACATACAGACACTTACATACAGACACTTAACATACAGACACTTACATACAGACACTTACATACAGACACTTACATACAGACACTTACATACAGACACATACAGACACTTACATACAGACACTTACATACGGACACTTACATACAGCCACTTACATACAGACACTTACATACAGACACTTACATACAGACACATACAGACGCTGAGACACTTACATACAGACACTTACATACAGACACTTACATACAGACACTAAGACACGAACATACAGACACTTACATACAGACACTTACATACAGATACTTACATACAGACACTTACATTCAGACACTTACATACAGACACTTACATACAGACCCTTACATACACACACTTAGACACTTACATACAGACACTTACATACAGACACTTATATACAGACACTTACATACAGACACTTACATACAGACACTTACTTAGACACTTACTTACAGACACTTACAAACACACACTGACATACAGACACTGAGACTTACATAGAGACACTTACATACAGACACTTACAAACACACACTGACATACAGACACTGAGACTTACATAGAGACACTTACATACAGACACTTACATACAGACACTTACATACAGATACTGACACACCTACATACAGACACTTACATACAGACACTTACAAACACACACTGACATACAGACACTGAGACTTACATACAGACACTTATGTACAGACACTTACATACAGAAACTTACATAAAGACATTTACATACAGATACTGAGACACTTACATACAGACACTTACATACAGACACTTACATACACACACTTACATACAGACACTTACATACAGACACTTACATAGAGGCACTTACATACAGACACTTACATAGACACTTACATACAGACACTTACATACTGACACAAACAGACATTGAGACACTTACATACAGACACTTACATACAAACACTTACATACAGACACTTACATACAGACACTTACATACAGACACTTACATACAGACCCTTACATACACACACTTAGACACTTACATATAGACACTTACATACAGACTCTTACATAAAGACACTTACATACAGACACTTAGACACTTACATACAGACACTTACATACAGACTCTTACATAAAGACACTTACACACAGACAATTACATACAGACACTTACATACAGACACTAAGACACTTACATACAGACACTTACATACAGACACTTACATACAGACACTGAGACACTTACATAGACACTTACATACAGACGCTTACATACACTTACATACAGACACTGAGACATTTACATACAGACACTTACATACAGACACTTACATACAGACACTGAGACACTTACATACAGACACTTACATACAGACACTGAGACACTTACATAGACACATACAGATGCTTACATACAGACACTTACATACAGACACTGAGACACTTAAATACAGACACTTACATACAGACACTTACATACAGACACTTACAAACAGACACTGACATACAGACACTGAGACTTACATAGAGACACTTAAATACAGACACTTACATACAGACACTTACATACAGATACTGACACACTTACATACAGACACTTACATACAGACACTTACATACACACACTTACATACAGTCACTTACATACAGACACTTACATACAGACACTTACATACAGACACTTACATACAGGCACTTTCATACAGACACTTACATAGACACTTACATACAGACACTTACATACTGACACTTACAAACAGACACTGAGACACTTACATACAGACACTTACATATAAACACTTACATACAGACACTTACATACAGACACTTACATACAGACACTTACATATAGACACTTACATACAGACCCTTACATACAGACACTTAGACACTTACATACAGACACTTACATACAGACTCTTACATAGAGACACTTACATACAGACACTTAGACACTTACATACAGACACTTACATACAGACTCTTACATAAAGACACTTACATACAGACACTGAGACACTTACATACAGACACTTACATACAGACACTTACATACAGACACTGAGATATTCACATACAGACACTTACATACAAACACTTAACATACAGACACTTACATACAGACACTTACATACAGACACTTACTTAGACACTTACTTACAGACACTGAGACACTTAAATACAGACACTTTCATACAGACACTTACATACAGACACTTACAAACACACACTGACATACAGACACTGAGACTTACATACAGACACTTACGTACAGACACTTACATACAGAAACTTACATAAAGACATTTACATACAGATACTGAGACACTTACATACAGACACTTACATACAGACACTTACATACACACACTTACATACAGACACTTACATACAGACACTTACATAGAGGCACTTACATACAGACACTTACATAGACACTTACATACAGACACTTACATACTGACACAAACAGACATTGAGACACTTACATACAGACACTTACATACAAACACTTACATACAGACACTTACATACAGACACTTACATACAGACACTTACATACAGACCCTTACATACACACACTTAGACACTTACATATAGACACTTACATACAGACTCTTACATAAAGACACTTACATACAGACACTTAGACACTTACATACAGACACTTACATACAGACTCTTACATAAAGACACTTACACACAGACAATTACATACAGACACTTACATACAGACACTAAGACACTTACATACAGACACTTACATACAGACACTTACATACAGACACTGAGACACTTACATAGACACTTACATACAGACGCTTGCATACACTTACATACAGACACTGAGACATTTACATACAGACACTTACATACAGACACTTACATACAGACACTGAGACACTTACATACAGACACTTACATACAGACACTTACATACAGACACTTACAAACAGACACTGACATACAGACACTGAGACTTACATAGAGACACTTAAATACAGACACTTACATACAGACACTTACATACAGATACTGACACACTTACATACAGACACTTACATACAGACACTTACATACACACACTTACATACAGTCACTTACATACAGACACTTACATACAGACACTTACATACAGACACTTACATACAGGCACTTTCATACAGACACTTACATAGACACTTACATACAGACACTTACATACTGACACTTACAAACAGACACTGAGACACTTACATACAGACACTTACATATAAACACTTACATACAGACACTTACATACAGACACTTACATACAGACACTTACATATAGACACTTACATACAGACCCTTACATACAGACACTTAGACACTTACATACAGACACTTACATACAGACTCTTACATAGAGACACTTACATACAGACACTTAGACACTTACATACAGACACTTACATACAGACTCTTACATAAAGACACTTACATACAGACACTGAGACACTTACCTACAGACACTTACATACAGACACTTACATACAGACACTGAGATATTCACATACAGACACTTACATACAAACACTTAACATACAGACACTTACATACAGACACTTACATACAGACACTTACTTAGACACTTACTTACAGACACTGAGACACTTAAATACAGACACTTTCATACAGACACTTACATACAGACACTTACAAACACACACTGACATACAGACACTGAGACTTACATACAGACACTTACGTACAGACACTTACATACAGAAACTTACATAAAGACATTTACATACAGATACTGAGACACTTACATACAGACACTTACATACAGACACTTACATACACACACTTACATACAGACACTTACATACAGACACTTACATAGAGACACTTACATACAGACACTTACATAGACACTTACATACAGACACTTACATACTGACACAAACAGACATTGAGACACTTACATACAGACACTTACATACAAACACTTACATACAGACACTTACATACAGACACTTACATACAGACACTTACATACAGACCCTTACATACACACACTTAGACACTTACATATAGACACTTACATACAGACTCTTACATAAAGACACTTACATACAGACACTTAGACACTTACATACAGACACTTACATACAGACTCTTACATAAAGACACTTACACACAGACAATTACATACAGACACTTACATACAGACACTAAGACACTTACATACAGACACTTACATACAGACACTTACATACAGACACTGAGACACTTACATAGACACTTACATACAGACGCTTACATACACTTACATACAGACACTGAGACATTTACATACAGACACTTACATACAGACACTTACATACAGACACTGAGACACTTACATACAGACACTTACATACAGACACTGAGACACTTACATAGAGCCACTACTTACAGACACTTACATACAGAAGCTTACATACAGACACTTACATACAGACACTGAGACACTTACATACAGACACTTACATACAGACACTGAGACACTTACATACAGACACTTACATACATGCACTTATATACACACACTTACATAAGACACTTACAAACAGGCACTTACATACAGACACTTACATACAGACACTTACAAACATACACTTACATACAGAAACTTACATACAGACACTTACATACAGATACTTACATACAGACACTTACAGACACTTACATACAGCCACTTACATACAGACACTTACATACAGACACTTGCATACAGACACTTACATACAGACACATACAGACACTTACATACAGACACTTACATACAGACACTAAGACACTTACATACAGACACTTACACACAGACATTTACATACAGATACTTACATACAGACACTTACATACAGACACTTACATACAGACACTGAGACACTTACATACAGACACTTACATACAGACACTTACATACAGAAACTTACATACAGACACTGAGATACTTACATACAGACACTTACATACAGACACTTAACATACAGACACTTACATACAGACACTTACATACAGACACTTGCATACAGACACATACAGACACTTACATACAGACACTTACATACGGACACTTACATACAGCCACTTACATACAGCCACTTACATACAGACACTTACATACAGACACTTACATACAGACACTGAGACACTTACAAACAGACACTTACATACAGAAACTTACATACAGACACTGAGATACTTACATACAGACACTTACATACAGACACTTAACATACAGACACTTACATACAGACACTTACATACAGACACTTACATACAGACACTTACATACAGACACATACAGACACTTACATACAGACACTTACATACGGACACTTACATACAGCCACTTACATACAGACACTTACATACAGACACTTACATACAGACACATACAGACGCTGAGACACTTACATACAGACACTTACATACAGACACTTACATACAGACACTTACATACAGACACTAAGACACGAACATACAGACACTTACATACAGACACTTACATACAGATACTTACATACAGACACTTACATTCAGACACTTACATACAGACACTTACATACAGACCCTTACATACACACACTTAGACACTTACATACAGACACTTACATACAGACACTTATATACAGACACTTACATACAGACACTTACATACAGACACTTACTTAGACACTTACTTACAGACACTTACAAACACACACTGACATACAGACACTGAGACTTACATAGAGACACTTACATACAGACACTTACAAACACACACTGACATACAGACACTGAGACTTACATAGAGACACTTACATACAGACACTTACATACAGACACTTACATACAGATACTGACACACCTACATACAGACACTTACATACAGACACTTACAAACACACACTGACATACAGACACTGAGACTTACATACAGACACTTATGTACAGACACTTACATACAGAAACTTACATAAAGACATTTACATACAGATACTGAGACACTTACATACAGACACTTACATACAGACACTTACATACACACACTTACATACAGACACTTACATACAGACACTTACATAGAGGCACTTACATACAGACACTTACATAGACACTTACATACAGACACTTACATACAGACACTTACATACAGACCCTTACATACACACACTTAGACACTTACATATAGACACTTACATACAGACTCTTACATAAAGACACTTACATACAGACACTTAGACACTTACATACAGACACTTACATACAGACTCTTACATAAAGACACTTACACACAGACAATTACATACAGACACTTACATACAGACACTAAGACACTTACATACAGACACTTACATACAGACACTTACATACAGACACTGAGACACTTACATAGACACTTACATACAGACGCTTACATACACTTACATACAGACACTGAGACATTTACATACAGACACTTACATACAGACACTTACATACAGACACTGAGACACTTACATACAGACACTTACATACAGACACTGAGACACTTACATAGAGCCACTACTTACAGACACTTACATACAGAAGCTTACATACAGACACTTACATACAGACACTGAGACACTTACATACAGACACTTACATACAGACACTGAGACACTTACATACAGACACTTACATACATGCACTTATATACACACACTTACATAAGACACTTACAAACAGGCACTTACATACAGACACTTACATACAGACACTTACAAACATACACTTACATACAGAAACTTACATACAGACACTTACATACAGATACTTACATACAGACACTTACAGGCACTTACATACAGCCACTTACATACAGACACTTGCATACAGACACTTGCATACAGACACTTACATACAGACACATACAGACACTTACATACAGACACTTACTTAGACACTTACTTACAGACACTTACAAACACACACTGACATACAGACACTGAGACTTACATAGAGACACTTACATACAGACACTTACAAACACACACTGACATACAGACACTGAGACTTACATAGAGACACTTACATACAGACACTTACATACAGACACTTACATACAGATACTGACACACCTACATACAGACACTTACATACAGACACTTACAAACACACACTGACATACAGACACTGAGACTTACATACAGACACTTATGTACAGACACTTACATACAGAAACTTACATAAAGACATTTACATACAGATACTGAGACACTTACATACAGACACTTACATACAGACACTTACATACACACACTTACATACAGACACTTACATACAGACACTTACATAGAGGCACTTACATACAGACACTTACATAGACACTTACATACAGACACTTACATACAGACACTTACATACAGACCCTTACATACACACACTTAGACACTTACATATAGACACTTACATACAGACTCTTACATAAAGACACTTACATACAGACACTTAGACACTTACATACAGACACTTACATACAGACTCTTACATAAAGACACTTACACACAGACAATTACATACAGACACTTACATACAGACACTAAGACACTTACATACAGACACTTACATACAGACACTTACATACAGACACTGAGACACTTACATAGACACTTACATACAGACGCTTACATACACTTACATACAGACACTGAGACATTTACATACAGACACTTACATACAGACACTTACATACAGACACTGAGACACTTACATACAGACACTTACATACAGACACTGAGACACTTACATAGAGCCACTACTTACAGACACTTACATACAGAAGCTTACATACAGACACTTACATACAGACACTGAGACACTTACATACAGACACTTACATACAGACACTGAGACACTTACATACAGACACTTACATACATGCACTTATATACACACACTTACATAAGACACTTACAAACAGGCACTTACATACAGACACTTACATACAGACACTTACAAACATACACTTACATACAGAAACTTACATACAGACACTTACATACAGATACTTACATACAGACACTTACAGGCACTTACATACAGCCACTTACATACAGACACTTACATACAGACACTTGCATACAGACACTTACATACAGACACATACAGACACTTACATACAGACACTTACATACAGACACTAAGACACTTACATACAGACACTTACACACAGACATTTACATACAGATACTTACATACAGACACTTACATACAGACACTTACATACAGACACTGAGACACTTACATACAGACACTTACATACAGACACTTACATACAGAAACTTACATACAGACACTGAGATACTTACATACAGACACTTACATACAGACACTTAACATACAGACACTTACATACAGACACTTACATACAGACACTTACATACAGACACATACAGACACTTACATACAGACACTTACATACGGACACTTACATACAGCCACTTACATACAGCCACTTACATACAGACACTTACATACAGACACTTACATACAGACACTGAGACACTTACAAACAGACACTTACATACAGAAACTTACATACAGACACTGAGATACTTACATACAGACACTTACATACAGACACTTAACATACAGACACTTACATACAGACACTTACATACAGACACTTACATACAGACACTTACATACAGACACATACAGACACTTACATACAGACACTTACATACAGCCACTTACATACAGACACTTACATACAGACACTTACATACAGACACATACAGACGCTGAGACACTTACATACAGACACTTACATACAGACACTTACATACAGACACTTACATACAGACACTAAGACACGAACATACAGACACTTACATACAGACACTTACATACAGATACTTACATACAGACACTTACATTCAGACACTTACATACAGACACTTACATACAGACCCTTACATACACACACTTAGACACTTACATACAGACACTTACATACAGACACTTATATACAGACACTTACATACAGACACTTACATACAGACACTTACTTAGACACTTACTTACAGACACTTACAAACACACACTGACATACAGACACTGAGACTTACATAGAGACACTTACATACAGACACTTACAAACACACACTGACATACAGACACTGAGACTTACATAGAGACACTTACATACAGACACTTACATACAGACACTTACATACAGATACTGACACACCTACATACAGACACTTACATACAGACACTTACATACACACACTTACATACAGTCACTTACATACAGACACTTACATACAGACACTTACATACAGACACTTACATACAGGCACTTACATACAGACACTTACATAGACACTTACATACAGACACTTACACACTGACACTTACAAACAGACACTGAGACACTTACATACAGACACTTACATACAAACACTTACATACAGACACTTACATACAGACACTTACATACAGACACTTACATATAGCCACTTACATACAGACACTTAGACACTTACATACAGACACTTACATACAGACTCTTACATAGAGACACTTACATACAGACACTTAGACACTTACATACAGACACTTACATACAGACTCTTACATAAAGACACTTACATACAGACAATTACATACAGACACTTACATACAGACACTGAGACACTTACATACAGACACTTACATACAGACACTGAGACACTTACATACAGACACTTACATACAGACACTGTGACACTGACATACAGACACTTACATAGACACTTACATACAGACACTTACATACTGACACTTACAAACAGACACTGAGACACTTACATACAGACACTTACATACAAACACTTACATACAGACACTTACATACAGACACTTACATACAGACACTTACATATAGCCACTTACATACAGACCCTTACATACAGACACTTAGACACTTACATACAGACACTTACATACAGACTCTTACATAGAGACACTTACATACAGACACTTAGACACTTACATACAGACACTTACATACAGACTCTTACATAAAGACACTTACATACAGACAATTACATACAGACACTTACATACAGACACTGAGACACTTACATACAGACACTTACATACAGACACTTACATACAGACACTGAGACACTTACATAGACACTTACATACAGACGCTTACATACACTTACATAGAGACACTGAGACACTTACATACAGACACTTACATACACTTACATACAGACACTGAGACACTTACATACAGACACTTACATACAGACACTTACATACAGACACTGAGACACTTACATAGACACATACAGATGCTTACATACAGACACTTACATACAGACACTGAGACACTTACATACAGACACTTACATACAGACACTGTGACACTGACATACAGACACTTACATACATACACTTACATTGAGACACTTACATACAGACACTTACATACAGACACTGAGACACTTACATAGAGACATTACTTACAGACACTTACATACAGAAGCTTACATACAGACACTTACATACAGACACTGAGACACTTACATACAGACACTTACATACAGACACTGAGACACTTACATACAGACACTTACATACAGGCACTTACATACAGACACTTACTTAGACACTTACTTACAGACACTGAGACACTTAAATACAGACACTTACATACAGATGCTTACATACAGACACTGAGATACTTACATACAGACACTTACATACAGACACTTAACATACAGACACTTACATACAGACACTTACATACAGACACTTACATACAGCCACTTACATACAGCCACTTACATACAGACACTTACATACAGACACTTACATACAGACACTGAGACACTTACATACAGACACTTACATACAGACACTTACATACAGAAACTTACATACAGACACTGAGATACTTACATACAGACACTTACATACAGACACTTAACATACAGACACTTACATACAGACACTTACATACAGACACTTACATACAGACACATACAGACACTTACATACAGACACTTACATACGGACACTTACATACAGCCACTTACATACAGCCACTTACATACAGACACTTACATACAGACACTTACATACAGACACTGAGACACTTACAAACAGACACTTACATACAGAAACTTACATACAGACACTGAGATACTTACATACAGACACTTACATACAGACACTTAACATACAGACACTTACATACAGACACTTACATACAGACACTTACATACAGACACTTACATACAGACACATACAGACACTTACATACAGACACTTACATACGGACACTTACATACAGCCACTTACATACAGACACTTACATACAGACACTTACATACAGACACATACAGACGCTGAGACACTTACATACAGACACTTACATACAGACACTTACATACAGACACTTACATACAGACACTAAGACACGAACATACAGACACTTACATACAGACACTTACATACAGATACTTACATACAGACACTTACATTCAGACACTTACATACAGACACTTACATACAGACCCTTACATACACACACTTAGACACTTACATACAGACACTTACATACAGACACTTATATACAGACACTTACATACAGACACTTACATACAGACACTTACTTAGACACTTACTTACAGACACTTACAAACACACACTGACATACAGACACTGAGACTTACATAGAGACACTTACATACAGACACTTACATACAGACACTTACATACAGATACTGACACACCTACATACAGACACTTACATACAGACACTTACATACAGACACTGAGACACTTACATACAGACACTTACATACAGACACTGAGACACTTACATACAGACACTTACATACATGCACTTATATACACACACTTACATAAGACACTTACAAACAGGCACTTACATACAGACACTTACATACAGACACTTACAAACATACACTTACATACAGAAACTTACATACAGACACTTACATACAGATACTTACATACAGACACTTACAGGCACTTACATACAGCCACTTACATACAGACACTTACATACAGACACTTGCATACAGACACTTACATACAGACACATACAGACACTTACATACAGACACTTACATACAGACACTAAGACACTTACATACAGACACTTACACACAGACATTTACATACAGATACTTACATACAGACACTTACATACAGACACTTACATACAGACACTGAGACACTTACATACAGACACTTACATACAGACACTTACATACAGAAACTTACATACAGACACTGAGATACTTACATACAGACACTTACATACAGACACTTAACATACAGACACTTACATACAGACACTTACATACAGACACTTACATACAGACACATACAGACACTTACATACAGACACTTACATACGGACACTTACATACAGCCACTTACATACAGCCACTTACATACAGACACTTACATACAGACACTTACATACAGACACTGAGACACTTACAAACAGACACTTACATACAGAAACTTACATACAGACACTGAGATACTTACATACAGACACTTACATACAGACACTTAACATACAGACACTTACATACAGACACTTACATACAGACACTTACATACAGACACTTACATACAGACACATACAGACACTTACATACAGACACTTACATACAGCCACTTACATACAGACACTTACATACAGACACTTACATACAGACACATACAGACGCTGAGACACTTACATACAGACACTTACATACAGACACTTACATACAGACACTTACATACAGACACTAAGACACGAACATACAGACACTTACATACAGACACTTACATACAGATACTTACATACAGACACTTACATTCAGACACTTACATACAGACACTTACATACAGACCCTTACATACACACACTTAGACACTTACATACAGACACTTACATACAGACACTTATATACAGACACTTACATACAGACACTTACATACAGACACTTACTTAGACACTTACTTACAGACACTTACAAACACACACTGACATACAGACACTGAGACTTACATAGAGACACTTACATACAGACACTTACAAACACACACTGACATACAGACACTGAGACTTACATAGAGACACTTACATACAGACACTTACATACAGACACTTACATACAGATACTGACACACCTACATACAGACACTTACATACAGACACTTACATACACACACTTACATACAGTCACTTACATACAGACACTTACATACAGACACTTACATACAGACACTTACATACAGGCACTTACATACAGACACTTACATAGACACTTACATACAGACACTTACACACTGACACTTACAAACAGACACTGAGACACTTACATACAGACACTTACATACAAACACTTACATACAGACACTTACATACAGACACTTACATACAGACACTTACATATAGCCACTTACATACAGACACTTAGACACTTACATACAGACACTTACATACAGACTCTTACATAGAGACACTTACATACAGACACTTACATACAGACTCTTACATAAAGACACTTACATACAGACAATTACATACAGACACTTACATACAGACACTGAGACACTTACATACAGACACTTACATACAGACACTGAGACACTTACATACAGACACTTACATACAGACACTGTGACACTGACATACAGACACTTACATAGACACTTACATACAGACACTTACATACTGACACTTACAAACAGACACTGAGACACTTACATACAGACACTTACATACAAACACTTACATACAGACACTTACATACAGACACTTACATACAGACACTTACATATAGCCACTTACATACAGACCCTTACATACAGACACTTAGACACTTACATACAGACACTTACATACAGACTCTTACATAGAGACACTTACATACAGACACTTAGACACTTACATACAGACACTTACATACAGACTCTTACATAAAGACACTTACATACAGACAATTACATACAGACACTTACATACAGACACTGAGACACTTACATACAGACACTTACATACAGACACTTACATACAGACACTGAGACACTTACATAGACACTTACATACAGACGCTTACATACACTTACATAGAGACACTGAGACACTTACATACAGACACTTACATACACTTACATACAGACACTGAGACACTTACATACAGACACTTACATACAGACACTTACATACAGACACTGAGACACTTACATAGACACATACAGATGCTTACATACAGACACTTACATACAGACACTGAGACACTTACATACAGACACTTACATACAGACACTGTGACACTGACATACAGACACTTACATACATACACTTACATTGAGACACTTACATACAGACACTTACATACAGACACTGAGACACTTACATAGAGACATTACTTACAGACACTTACATACAGAAGCTTACATACAGACACTTACATACAGACACTGAGACACTTACATACAGACACTTACATACAGACACTGAGACACTTACATACAGACACTTACATACAGGCACTTACATACAGACACTTACTTAGACACTTACTTACAGACACTGAGACACTTAAATACAGACACTTACATACAGATGCTTACATACAGACACTGAGATACTTACATACAGACACTTACATACAGACACTTAACATACAGACACTTACATACAGACACTTACATACAGACACTTACATACAGCCACTTACATACAGCCACTTACATACAGACACTTACATACAGACACTTACATACAGACACTGAGACACTTACATACAGACACTTACATACAGACACTTACATACAGAAACTTACATACAGACACTGAGATACTTACATACAGACACTTACATACAGACACTTAACATACAGACACTTACATACAGACACTTACATACAGACACTTACATACAGACACATACAGACACTTACATACAGACACTTACATACGGACACTTACATACAGCCACTTACATACAGCCACTTACATACAGACACTTACATACAGACACTTACATACAGACACTGAGACACTTACAAACAGACACTTACATACAGAAACTTACATACAGACACTGAGATACTTACATACAGACACTTACATACAGACACTTAACATACAGACACTTACATACAGACACTTACATACAGACACTTACATACAGACACTTACATACAGACACATACAGACACTTACATACAGACACTTACATACGGACACTTACATACAGCCACTTACATACAGACACTTACATACAGACACTTACATACAGACACATACAGACGCTGAGACACTTACATACAGACACTTACATACAGACACTTACATACAGACACTTACATACAGACACTAAGACACGAACATACAGACACTTACATACAGACACTTACATACAGATACTTACATACAGACACTTACATTCAGACACTTACATACAGACACTTACATACAGACCCTTACATACACACACTTAGACACTTACATACAGACACTTACATACAGACACTTATATACAGACACTTACATACAGACACTTACATACAGACACTTACTTAGACACTTACTTACAGACACTTACAAACACACACTGACATACAGACACTGAGACTTACATAGAGACACTTACATACAGACACTTACATACAGACACTTACATACAGATACTGACACACCTACATACAGACACTTACATACAGACACTTACATACACACACTTACATACAGTCACTTACATACAGACACTTACATACAGACACTTACATACAGACACTTACATACAGGCACTTACATACAGACACTTACATAGACACTTACATATAGACACTTACACACTGACACTTACAAACAGACACTGAGACACTTACATACAGACACTTACATACAAACACTTACATACAGACACTTACATACAGACACTTACATACAGACACTTACATATAGCCACTTACATACAGACCCTTACATACAGACACTTAGACACTTACATACAGACACTTACATACAGACTCTTACATAGAGACACTTACATACAGACACTTAGACACTTACATACAGACACTTACATACAGACTCTTACATAAAGACACTTACATACAGACAATTACATACAGACACTTACATACAGACACTGAGACACTTACATACAGACACTTACATACAGACACTGAGACACTTACATACAGACACTTACATACAGACACTGTGACACTGACATACAGACACTTACATAGACACTTACATACAGACACTTACATACTGACACTTACAAACAGACACTGAGACACTTACATACAGACACTTACATACAAACACTTACATACAGACACTTACATACAGACACTTACATACAGACACTTACATATAGCCACTTACATACAGACCCTTACATACAGACACTTAGACACTTACATACAGACACTTACATACAGACTCTTACATAGAGACACTTACATACAGACACTTAGACACTTACATACAGACACTTACATACAGACTCTTACAAAAAGACACTTACATACAGACAATTACATACAGACACTTACATACAGACACTGAGACACTTACATACAGACACTTACATACAGACACTTACATACAGACACTGAGACACTTACATAGACACTTACATACAGACGCTTACATACACTTACATAGAGACACTGAGACACTTACATACAGACACTTACATACACTTACATACAGACACTGAGACACTTACATACAGACACTTACATACAGACACTTACATACAGACACTGAGACACTTACATAGACACATACAGATGCTTACATACAGACACTTACATACAGACACTGAGACACTTACATACAGACACTTACATAAAGACACTGTGACACTGACATACAGACACTTACATACATACACTTACATTGAGACACTTACATACAGACACTTACATACAGATGCTTACAAACAGACACTTACAAACACACACTGACATACAGACACTGAGACTTACATACAGACACTTACATACAGACACGTACATACAGACACTTACATAAAGACATTTACATACAGATAGTGAGACACTTACATACAGACACTTACATACAGACACTTACATACAGACACTTACATACAGACACTTACATACAGACACTTACATATAGACACTTACATACAGACCCTTACATACAGACACTTAGACACTTACATACAGACACTTACATACAGACTCTTACATAGAGACACTTACATACAGACACTTAGACACTTACATACAGACACTTACATACATACTCTTACATAAAAACACTTACATACAGACAATTACATACAGACACTTACATACAGACACTGAGACACTTACATACAGACACTTACTTACAGACACTTACATACAGACACTGAGACACTTACATAGACACTTACATACAGACGCTTACATTCACTTACATACAGACACTGAGACACTTACATACAGACACTTACATACACTTACATACAGACACTGAGACACTTACATACAGACACTTACATACAGACACTTATATACAGACACTGAGACACTTACATACAGACACTTACATACAGACACTGTGACACTGACATACAGACACTTACATACAGACACTTACATTGAGACACTTACATACAGACACTTACATAGAGACACTGAGACACTTACATAGAGACATTACTTACAGACACTTACATACAGAAGCTTACATACAGACACTTACATACAGACACAGAGACACTTACATAGAGACACTTACATACAGACACTGAGACACTTACATACAGACACTTACATACAGAAACTTACATACAGACACTGAGATACTTACAGACACTTAACATACAGACACTTACATACAGACACTTACATACAGACACTTACATACAGACACTTACATACAGACACATACAGACACTTACATACAGACACTTACATACGGACACTTACATACAGCCACTTACAGACACTTACATACAGACACTTACATACAGACACATACAGATCTGAGACACTTACATACAGACACTTACATTCAGACACTTTCATACAGACACTTACATACAGACACTTACATACAGACCCTTACATACACACACTTAGACACTTACATACAGACACTTACATACAGACACTAATATACAGACACTTACATACAGACACTTACATACAGACACTTACTTAGACACTTACTTACAGACACTGAGACACTTAAATACAGACACTTACATACAGACACTTACATACAGACACTTATAAACACACACTGACATACAGACACTGAGACTTACATAGAGACACTTACATACAGACACTTACATACAGACACTTACATACAGATACTGACACACTTACATACAGACACTTACATACAGACACTTACATACACACACTTACATACAGTCACTTACATACAGACACTTACATACAGACACTTACATACAGACACTTACATACAGGCACTTACATACAGACACTTACATAGACACTTACATACAGACACTTACATACTGACACTTACAAACAGACACTGAGACACTTACATACAGACACTTACATACAAACACTTACATACAGACACTTACATACAGACACTTACATACAGACACTTACATATAGACACTTACATACAGACCCTTACATACAGACACTTAGACACTTACATACAGACACTTACATACAGACTCTTACATAGAGACACTTACATACAGACACTTAGACACTTACATACAGACACTTACATACAGACAATTACATACAGACACTTACATACAGACACTGAGACACTTACATACAGACACTTACATACAGACACTTACATACAGACACTGAGACACTTACATAGACACTTACATACAGACGCTTACATACACTTACATACAGACACTGAGACACTTACATACAGACACTTACATACACTTACATACAGACACTGAGACACTTACATACAGACACTTACATACAGACTTTTACATACAGACACTGAGACACTTACATAGACACATACAGATGCTTACATACAGACACTTACATACAGACACTGAGACACTTACATACAGACACTTACATACAGACACTGTGACACTGACATACAGACACTTACATACATACACTTACATTGAGACACTTACATACAGACACTTACATACAGACACTGAGACACTTACATAGAGACATTACTTACAGACACTTACATACAGAAGCTTACATACAGATACTTACATACAGACACTGAGACACTTACATACAGACACTTACATACAGACACTGAGACACTTACATACAGACACTTACATACAGGCACTTACATACAGACACTTACTTAGACACTTACTTACAGACACTGAGACACTTAAATACAGACACTTACATACAGATGCTTACATACAGACACTTACAAACACACACTGACATACAGACACTGAGACTTACATACAGACACTTACATACAGACACTTACATACAGATACTGACACACCTACATACAGACACTTACATACAGACACTTACATACACACACTTACATACAGTCACTTACATACAGACACTTACATACAGACACTTACATACAGACACTTACATACAGGCACTTACATACAGACACTTACATAGACACTTACATATAGACACTTACACACTGACACTTACAAACAGACACTGAGACACTTACATACAGACACTTACATACAAACACTTACATACAGACACTTACATACAGACACTTACATACAGACACTTACATATAGCCACTTACATACAGACCCTTACATACAGACACTTAGACACTTACATACAGACACTTACATACAGACTCTTACATAGAGACACTTACATACAGACACTTAGACACTTACATACAGACACTTACATACAGACTCTTACATAAAGACACTTACATACAGACAATTACATACAGACACTTACATACAGACACTGAGACACTTACATACAGACACTTACATACAGACACTGAGACACTTACATACAGACACTTACATACAGACACTGTGACACTGACATACAGACACTTACATAGACACTTACATACAGACACTTACATACTGACACTTACAAACAGACACTGAGACACTTACATACAGACACTTACATACAAACACTTACATACAGACACTTACATACAGACACTTACATACAGACACTTACATATAGCCACTTACATACAGACCCTTACATACAGACACTTAGACACTTACATACAGACACTTACATACAGACTCTTACATAGAGACACTTACATACAGACACTTAGACACTTACATACAGACACTTACATACAGACTCTTACAAAAAGACACTTACATACAGACAATTACATACAGACACTTACATACAGACACTGAGACACTTACATACAGACACTTACATACAGACACTTACATACAGACACTGAGACACTTACATAGACACTTACATACAGACGCTTACATACACTTACATAGAGACACTGAGACACTTACATACAGACACTTACATACACTTACATACAGACACTGAGACACTTACATACAGACACTTACATACAGACACTTACATACAGACACTGAGACACTTACATAGACACATACAGATGCTTACATACAGACACTTACATACAGACACTGAGACACTTACATACAGACACTTACATACAGACACTGTGACACTGACATACAGACACTTACATACATACACTTACATTGAGACACTTACATACAGACACTTACATACAGACACTGAGACACTTACATAGAGACATTACTTACAGACACTTACATACAGAAGCTTACATACAGACACTTACATACAGACACTGAGACACTTACATACAGACACTTACATACAGACACTGAGACACTTACATACAGACACTTACATACAGGCACTTACATACAGACACTTACTTAGACACTTACAGACACTGAGACACTTAAATACAGACACTTACATACAGATGCTTACATACAGACACTGAGATACTTACATACAGACACTTACATACAGACACTTAACATACAGACACTTACATACAGACACTTACATACAGACACTTACATACAGACACTTACATACAGACACATACAGACACTTACATACGGACACTTACATACAGCCACTTACATACAGCCACTTACATACAGACACTTACATACAGACACTTACATACAGACACTGAGACACTTACAAACAGACACTTACATACAGAAACTTACATACAGACACTGAGATACTTACATACAGACACTTACATACAGATACTTAACATACAGACACTTACATACAGACACTTACATACAGACACTTACATACAGACACATACAGACACTTACATACAGACACATACAGACGCTGAGACACTTACATACAGACACTTACATACAGACACTTACATACAGACACTAAGACACGTACATACAGACACTTACATACAGACACTTACATACAGATACTTACATACAGACACTTACATTCAGACACTTACATACAGACCCTTACATACACACACTTAGACACTTACATACAGACACTTACATACAGACACTTATATACAGACACTTACATACAGACACTTACATACAGACACTTACTTAGACACTTACTTACAGACACTGAGACACTTAAATACAGACACTTACATACAGACACTTACATACAGACACTTACAAACACACACTGACATACAGACACTGAGACTTACATAGAGACACTTACATACAGACACTTACATACAGACACTTACATACAGATACTGACACACTTACATACAGACACTTACATACAGACACTTACATACACACACTTACATAGTCACTTACATACAGACACTTACATACAGACACTTACATACAGACACTTACATACAGACACTTACATAGACACTTACATACAGACACTTACATACTGACACTTACAAACAGACACTGAGACACTTACATACAGACACTTACATACAAACACTTACATACAGACACTTACATACAGACACTTACATACAGACACTTACATATAGACACTTACATACAGACCCTTACATACAGACACTTAGACACTTACATACAGACACTTACATACAGACTCTTACATAGAGACATTTACATACAGACACTTAGACACTTACATACAGACACTTACATACAGACTCTTACATAAAGACACTTACATACAGACAATTACATACAGACACTTACATACAGACACTGAGACACTTACATACAGACACTTACATACAGACACTTACATACAGACACTGAGACACTTACATAGACACTTACATACAGACGCTTACATACACTTACATAGAGACACTGAGACACTTACATACAGACACTTACATACACTTACATACAGACACTGAGACACTTACATACAGACACTTACATACAGACACTTACATACAGACACTGAGACACTTACATAGACACATACAGATGCTTACATACAGACACTTACATACAGACACTGAGACACTTACATATAGACACTTACATACAGACACTGTGACACTGACATACAGACACTTACATACATACACTTACATTGAGACACTTACATACAGACACTTACATACAGACACTGAGACACTTACATAGAGACATTACTTACAGACACTTACATACAGAAGCTTACATACAGACACTTACATACAGACACTGAGACACTTACATACAGACACTTACATACAGACACTGAGACACTTACATACAGACACTTACATACAGACTCTTACATAGAGACACTTACATACAGACACTTAGACACTTACATACAGACACTTACATACATACTCTTACATAAAAACACTTACATACAGACAATTACATACAGACACTTACATACAGACACTGAGACACTTACATACAGACACTTACTTACAGACACTTACATACAGACACTGAGACACTTACATAGACACTTACATACAGACGCTTACATTCACTTACATACAGACACTGAGACACTTACATACAGACACTTACATACACTTACATACAGACACTGAGACACTTACATACAGACACTTACATACAGACACTTATATACAGACACTGAGACACTTACATACAGACACTTACATACAGACACTGTGACACTGACATACAGACACTTACATACAGACACTTACATTGAGACACTTACATACAGACACTTACATAGAGACACTGAGACACTTACATAGAGACATTACTTACAGACACTTACATACAGAAGCTTACATACAGACACTTACATACAGACACAGAGACACTTACATAGAGACACTTACATACAGACACTGAGACACTTACATACAGACACTTACATACAGAAACTTACATACAGACACTGAGATACTTACAGACACTTAACATACAGACACTTACATACAGACACTTACATACAGACACTTACATACAGACACTTACATACAGACACATACAGACACTTACATACAGACACTTACATACGGACACTTACATACAGCCACTTACAGACACTTACATACAGACACTTACATACAGACACATACAGATCTGAGACACTTACATACAGACACTTACATTCAGACACTTTCATACAGACACTTACATACAGACACTTACATACAGACCCTTACATACACACACTTAGACACTTACATACAGACACTTACATACAGACACTAATATACAGACACTTACATACAGACACTTACATACAGACACTTACTTAGACACTTACTTACAGACACTGAGACACTTAAATACAGACACTTACATACAGACACTTACATACAGACACTTATAAACACACACTGACATACAGACACTGAGACTTACATAGAGACACTTACATACAGACACTTACATACAGACACTTACATACAGATACTGACACACTTACATACAGACACTTACATACAGACACTTACATACACACACTTACATACAGTCACTTACATACAGACACTTACATACAGACACTTACATACAGACACTTACATACAGGCACTTACATACAGACACTTACATAGACACTTACATACAGACACTTACATACTGACACTTACAAACAGACACTGAGACACTTACATACAGACACTTACATACAAACACTTACATACAGACACTTACATACAGACACTTACATACAGACACTTACATATAGACACTTACATACAGACCCTTACATACAGACACTTAGACACTTACATACAGACACTTACATACAGACTCTTACATAGAGACACTTACATACAGACACTTAGACACTTACATACAGACACTTACATACAGACAATTACATACAGACACTTACATACAGACACTGAGACACTTACATACAGACACTTACATACAGACACTTACATACAGACACTGAGACACTTACATAGACACTTACATACAGACGCTTACATACACTTACATACAGACACTGAGACACTTACATACAGACACTTACATACACTTACATACAGACACTGAGACACTTACATACAGACACTTACATACAGACTTTTACATACAGACACTGAGACACTTACATAGACACATACAGATGCTTACATACAGACACTTACATACAGACACTGAGACACTTACATACAGACACTTACATACAGACACTGTGACACTGACATACAGACACTTACATACATACACTTACATTGAGACACTTACATACAGACACTTACATACAGACACTGAGACACTTACATAGAGACATTACTTACAGACACTTACATACAGAAGCTTACATACAGATACTTACATACAGACACTGAGACACTTACATACAGACACTTACATACAGACACTGAGACACTTACATACAGACACTTACATACAGGCACTTACATACAGACACTTACTTAGACACTTACTTACAGACACTGAGACACTTAAATACAGACACTTACATACAGATGCTTACATACAGACACTTACAAACACACACTGACATACAGACACTGAGACTTACATACAGACACTTACATACAGACACTTACATACAGATACTGACACACCTACATACAGACACTTACATACAGACACTTACATACACACACTTACATACAGTCACTTACATACAGACACTTACATACAGACACTTACATACAGACACTTACATACAGGCACTTACATACAGACACTTACATAGACACTTACATATAGACACTTACACACTGACACTTACAAACAGACACTGAGACACTTACATACAGACACTTACATACAAACACTTACATACAGACACTTACATACAGACACTTACATACAGACACTTACATATAGCCACTTACATACAGACCCTTACATACAGACACTTAGACACTTACATACAGACACTTACATACAGACTCTTACATAGAGACACTTACATACAGACACTTAGACACTTACATACAGACACTTACATACAGACTCTTACATAAAGACACTTACATACAGACAATTACATACAGACACTTACATACAGACACTGAGACACTTACATACAGACACTTACATACAGACACTGAGACACTTACATACAGACACTTACATACAGACACTGTGACACTGACATACAGACACTTACATAGACACTTACATACAGACACTTACATACTGACACTTACAAACAGACACTGAGACACTTACATACAGACACTTACATACAAACACTTACATACAGACACTTACATACAGACACTTACATACAGACACTTACATATAGCCACTTACATACAGACCCTTACATACAGACACTTAGACACTTACATACAGACACTTACATACAGACTCTTACATAGAGACACTTACATACAGACACTTAGACACTTACATACAGACACTTACATACAGACTCTTACAAAAAGACACTTACATACAGACAATTACATACAGACACTTACATACAGACACTGAGACACTTACATACAGACACTTACATACAGACACTTACATACAGACACTGAGACACTTACATAGACACTTACATACAGACGCTTACACACACTTACATAGAGACACTGAGACACTTACATACAGACACTTACATACACTTACATACAGACACTGAGACACTTACATACAGACACTTACATACAGACACTGAGACACTTACATAGACACATACAGATGCTTACATACAGACACTTACATACAGACACTGAGACACTTACATACAGACACTTACATACAGACACTGTGACACTGACATACAGACACTTACATACATACACTTACATTGAGACACTTACATACAGACACTTACATACAGACACTGAGACACTTACATAGAGACATTACTTACAGACACTTACATACAGAAGCTTACATACAGACACTTACATACAGACACTGAGACACTTACATACAGACACTTACATACAGACACTGAGACACTTACATACAGACACTTACATACAGGCACTTACATACAGACACTTACTTAGACACTTACAGACACTGAGACACTTAAATACAGACACTTACATACAGATGCTTACATACAGACACTGAGATACTTACATACAGACACTTACATACAGACACTTAACATACAGACACTTACATACAGACACTTACATACAGACACTTACATACAGACACTTACATACAGACACATACAGACACTTACATACGGACACTTACATACAGCCACTTACATACAGCCACTTACATACAGACACTTACATACAGACACTTACATACAGACACTGAGACACTTACAAACAGACACTTACATACAGAAACTTACATACAGACACTGAGATACTTACATACAGACACTTACATACAGATACTTAACATACAGACACTTACATACAGACACTTACATACAGACACTTACATACAGACACATACAGACACTTACATACAGACACATACAGACGCTGAGACACTTACATACAGACACTTACATACAGACACTTACATACAGACACTAAGACACGTACATACAGACACTTACATACAGACACTTACATACAGATACTTACATACAGACACTTACATTCAGACACTTACATACAGACCATTACATACACACACTTAGACACTTACATACAGACACTTACATACAGACACTTATATACAGACACTTACATACAGACACTTACATACAGACACTTACTTAGACACTTACTTACAGACACTGAGACACTTAAATACAGACACTTACATACAGACACTTACATACAGACACTTACAAACACACACTGACATACAGACACTGAGACTTACATAGAGACACTTACATACAGACACTTACATACAGACACTTACATACAGATACTGACACACTTACATACAGACACTTACATACAGACACTTACATACACACACTTACATAGTCACTTACATACAGACACTTACATACAGACACTTACATACAGACACTTACATACAGACACTTACATAGACACTTACATACAGACACTTACATACTGACACTTACAAACAGACACTGAGACACTTACATACAGACACTTACATACAAACACTTACATACAGACACTTACATACAGACACTTACATACAGACACTTACATACAGACCCTTACATACAGACACTTAGACACTTACATACAGACACTTACATACAGACTCTTACATAGAGACATTTACATACAGACACTTAGACACTTACATACAGACACTTACATACAGACTCTTACATAAAGACACTTACATACAGACAATTACATACAGACACTTACATACAGACACTGAGACACTTACATACAGACACTTACATACAGACACTTACATACAGACACTGAGACACTTACATAGACACTTACATACAGACGCTTACATACACTTACATAGAGACACTGAGACACTTACATACAGACACTTACATACACTTACATACAGACACTGAGACACTTACATACAGACACTTACATACAGACACTTACATACAGACACTGAGACACTTACATAGACACATACAGATGCTTACATACAGACACTTACATACAGACACTGAGACACTTACATATAGACACTTACATACAGACACTGTGACACTGACATACAGACACTTACATACATACACTTACATTGAGACACTTACATACAGACACTTACATACAGACACTGAGACACTTACATAGAGACATTACTTACAGACACTTACATACAGAAGCTTACATACAGACACTTACATACAGACACTGAGACACTTACATACAGACACTTACATACAGACACTGAGACACTTACATACAGACACTTACATACAGGCACTTACATACAGACACTTACTTAGACACTTACTTACAGACACTGAGACACTTAAATACAGACACTTACATACAGATGCTTACAAACAGACACTTACAAACACACACTGACATACAGACACTGAGACTTACATACAGACACTTACATACAGACACTTACATACAGACACTTACATAAAGACATTTACATACAGATAGTGAGACACTTACATACAGACACTTACATACAGACACTTACATACACACACTTACATACAGACACTTACATACAGACACGTACATACAGACACTTACATACAGACACTTACATATAGACACTTACATACAGACCCTTACATACAGACACTTAGACACTTACATACAGACACTTACATACAGACTCTTACATAGAGACACTTACATACAGACACTTACATATAGACACTTACATACATACTCTTACATAAAAACACTTACATACAGACAATTACATACAGACACTTACATACAGACACTGAGACACTTACATACAGACACTTACTTACAGACACTTACATATAGACACTGAGACACTTACATAGACACTTACATACAGACGCTTACATTCACTTACATACAGACACTGAGACACTTACATACAGACACTTACATACACTTACATACAGACACTGAGACACTTACATACAGACACTTACATACAGACACTTATATACAGACACTGAGACACTTACATAGACACATACAGATGCTTACATACATACACTTACATACAGACACTGAGACACTTACATACAGACACTTACATACAGACACTGTGACACTGACATACAGACACTTACATACAGACACTTACATTGAGACACTTACATACAGACACTTACATACAGACACTGAGACACTTACATAGAGACATTACTTACAGACACTTACATACAGAAGCTTACATACAGACACTTACATACAGACACAGAGACACTTACATAGAGACACTTACATACAGAAACTGAGACACTTACATACAGACACTTACATACAGAAACTTACATACAGACACTGAGATACTTACAGACACTTAACATACAGACACTTACATACAGACACTTACATACAGACACTTACATACAGACACTTACATACAGACACATACAGACACTTACATACAGACACTTACATACGGACACTTACATACAGCCACTTACATACAGCCACTTACATACAGACACTTACATACAGACACATACAGATCTGAGACACTTACATACAGACACTTACATTCAGACACTTTCATACAGACACTTACATACAGACACTTACATACAGACCCTTACATACACACACTTAGACACTTACATACAGACACTTACATACAGACACTTATATACAGACACTTACATACAGACACTTACATACAGACACTTACTTAGACACTTACTTACAGACACTGAGACACTTAAATACAGACACTTACATACAGACACTTACATACAGACACTTACAAACACACACTGACATACAGACACTGAGACTTACATAGAGACACTTACATACAGACACTTACATACAGACACTTACATACAGATACTGACACACTTACATACAGACACTTACATACAGACACTTACATACACACACTTACATACAGTCACTTACATACAGACACTTACATACAGACACTTACATACAGACACTTACATACAGGCACTTACATACAGACACTTACATAGACACTTACATACAGACACTTACATACTGACACTTACAAACAGACACTGAGACACTTACATACAGACACTTACATACAAACACTTACATACAGACACTTACATACAGACACTTACATACAGACACTTACATATAGACACTTACATACAGACCCTTACATACAGACACTTAGACACTTACATACAGACACTTACATACAGACTCTTACATAGAGACATTTACATACAGACACTTAGACACTTACATACAGACACTTACATACAGACTCTTACATAAAGACACTTACATACAGACAATTACATACAGACACTTACATACAGACACTGAGACACTTACATACAGACACTTACATACAGACACTTACATACAGACACTGAGACACTTACATAGACACTTACATACAGACGCTTACATACACTTACATACAGACACTGAGACACTTACATACAGACACTTACATACACTTACATACAGACACTGAGACACTTACATACAGACACTTACATACAGACACTTACATACAGACACTGAGACACTTACATAGACACATACAGATGCTTACATACAGACACTTACATACAGACACTGAGACACTTACATACAGACACTTACATACAGACACTGTGACACTGACATACAGACACTTACATACATACACTTACATTGAGACACTTACATACAGACACTTACATACAGACACTGAGACACTTACATAGAGACATTACTTACAGACACTTACATACAGAAGCTTACATACAGATACTTACATACAGACACTGAGACACTTACATACAGACACTTACATACAGACACTGAGACACTTACATACAGACACTTACATACAGGCACTTACATACAGACACTTACTTAGACACTTACTTACAGACACTGAGACACTTAAATACAGACACTTACATACAGATGCTTACATACAGACACTTACAAACACACACTGACATACAGACACTGAGACTTACATACAGACACTTACATACAGACACTTACATACACACACTTACATACAGACACTTACATACAGACACTTACATACAGACACTTACATACAGACACTTACATATAGACACTTACATACAGACCCTTACATACAGACACTTAGACACTTACATACAGACACTTACATACAGACAATTACATACAGACACTTACATACAGACACTGAGACACTTACATACAGACACTTACATACAGACACTTACATACAGACACTGAGACACTTACATAGAGACACTACTTACAGACACTTACATACAAAAGTTACATACAGACACTTACATACAGACACTGAGGCACTTACATACAGACACTTACATACAGGCACTTACAAACATACACTTACATATAGAAACTTACATACAGACACTTACATACAGATACTTACATATAGACACTTACAGACACTTACATACAGACACTTACATACAGACACTTACATACAGACACTTACATACAGACACTTACATACAGACACTAAGACACTTACATACAGACACTTACACACAGACATTTACATACAGATACTTACATACAGACACTTACATACAGACCCTTACATACACACACTTAGACACTTACATACAGACACTTACATACAGACACTTATATACAGACACTTACATACAGACACTTACATACAGACACTTACTTAGACACTTACTTACAGACACTGAGACACTTAAATACAGACACTTACATACAGACACTTACATACAGACACTTACAAACACACACTGACATACAGACACTGAGACTTACATAGAGACACTTACATACAGACACTTACATACAGACACTTACATACAGATACTGACACACTTACATACAGACACTTACATACAGACACTTACATACACACACTTACATACAGTCACTTACATACAGACACTTACATACAGACACTTACATACAGACACTTACATACAGGCACTTACATACAGACACTTACATAGACACTTACATACAGACACTTACATACTGACACTTACAAACAGACACTGAGACACTTACATACAGACACTTACATACAAACACTTACATACAGACACTTACATACAGACACTTACATACAGACACTTACATATAGACACTTACATACAGACCCTTATATACAGACACTTAGACACTTACATACAGACACTTACATACAGACTCTTACATAGAGACACTTACATACAGACACTTAGACACTTACATACAGACACTTACATACAGACTCTTACATAAAGACACTTACATACAGACAATTACATACAGACACTTACATACAGACACTGAGACACTTACATACAGACACTTACATACAGACACTTACATACAGACACTGAGACACTTACATAGACACTTACATACAGACGCTTACATACACTTACATACAGACACTGAGACACTTACATACAGACACTTACATACACTTACATACAGACACTGAGACACTTACATACAGACACTTACATACAGACACTTACATACAGACACTGAGACACTTACATAGACACATACAGATGCTTACATGCAGACACTTACATACAGACACTGAGACACTTACATACAGACACTTACATACAGACACTGTGACACTGACATACAGACACTTACATACATACACTTACATTGAGACACTTACATACAGACACTTACATACAGACACTGAGACACTTACATAGAGACATTACTTACAGACACTTACATACAGAAGCTTACATACAGATACTTACATACAGACACTGAGACACTTACATACAGACACTTACATACAGACACTGAGACACTTACATACAGACACTTACATACAGGCACTTACATACAGACACTTACTTAGACACTTACTTACAGACACTGAGACACTTAAATACAGACACTTACATACAGATGCTTACATACAGACACTTACAAACACACACTGACATACAGACACTGAGACTTACATACAGACACTTACATACAGACACTTACATACACACACTTACATACAGACACTTACATACAGACCCTTACATACAGACACTTAGACACTTACATACAGACACTTACATACAGACTCTTACATAGAGACACTTACATACAGACACTTAGACACTTACATACAGACACTTACATACAGACTCTTACATCAAGACACTTACATACAGACAATTACATACAGACACTTACATACAGACACTGAGACACTTACATACAGACACTTACATACAGACACTTACATACAGACACTGAGACACTTACATAGAGACACTACTTACAGACACTTACATACAAAAGTTACATACAGACACTTACATACAGACACTGAGGCACTTACATACAGACACTTACATACAGGCACTTACAAACATACACTTACATATAGAAACTTACATACAGACACTTACATACAGATACTTACATATAGACACTTACAGACACTTACATACAGACACTTACATACAGACACTTACATACAGACACTTACATACAGACACTTACATACAGACACTTACATACAGACACTAAGACACTTACATACAGACACTTACACACAGACATTTACATACAGATACTTACATACAGACACTTACATACAGACACTTACATGCAGACACTGAGACACTTACATACAGACACCTACATACAGACACTTACATACAGACACTTAACATACAGACACTGAGACACTTACATACAGACACTTATATACAGACACTTACATACAGACACTGAGACACTTACATACAGACACTTACATACAGACACTTACATACAGACACTGAGATATTCACATACAGACACTTACATACAAACACTTAACATACAGACACTTACATACAGACACTTACATACAGACACTTACTTAGACACTTACTTACAGACACTGAGACACTTAAATACAGACACTTACATACAGACACTTACAAACACACAATGACATACAGACACTGAGACTTACATACAGACACTTACATACAGACACTTACATACAGACACTTACATAAAGACATTTACATACAGATACTGAGACACTTACATACAGACACTTACATACAGACACTTACATACACACACTTACATACAGACACTTACATACAGACACTTACATACAGGCACTTACATACAGACACTTACATAGACACTTACATACAGACACTTACATACAGACACTTACATACAGACACATACAGACGCTGAGACACTTACATACAGACACTTACATACAGACACTTACATACAGACACTTACATACAGACACTAAGACACGTACATACAGACACTTACATACAGACACTTACATACAGATACTTACATACAGACACTTACATTCAGACACTTACATACAGACACTTATATACAGACACTTACATACAGACACTTACATACAGACACTTACTTAGACACTTACAGACACTGAGACACTTAAATACAGACACTTACATACAGACACTTACATACAGACACTTACAAACACACACTGACATACAGACACTGAGACTTACATAGAGACACTTACATACAGACACTTACATACAGAAACTTACATACAGATACTGACACACTTACATACAGACACTTACATACAGACACTTACATACACACACTTACATACACACACTTACATACAGTCACTTACATACAGACACTTACATACAGACACTTACATACAGACACTTACATACAGGCCCTTACATACAGACACTTACATATAGACACTTACATACAGACCCTTACATACAGACACTTAGACACTTACATACAGACACTTACATACAGACTCTTACATAGAGACATTTACATACAGACACTTAGACACTTACATACAGACACTTACATACAGACTCTTACATAAAGACACTTACATACAGACAATTACATACAGACACAGAGACACTTACATAGAGACACTTACATACAGACACTGAGACACTTACATACAGACACTTACATACAGAAACTTACATACAGACACTGAGATACTTACAGACACTTAACATACAGACACTTACATACAGACACTTACATACAGACACTTACATACAGACACTTACATACAGACACATACAGACACTTACATACAGACACTTACATACGGACACTTACATACAGCCACTTACATACAGCCACTTACATACAGACACTTACATACAGACACATACAGATCTGAGACACTTACATACAGACACTTACATTCAGACACTTTCATACAGACACTTACATACAGACACTTACATACAGACCCTTACATACACACACTTAGACACTTACATACAGACACTTACATACAGACACTTATATACAGACACTTACATACAGACACTTACATACAGACACTTACTTAGACACTTACTTACAGACACTGAGACACTTAAATACAGACACTTACATACAGACACTTACATACAGACACTTACAAACACACACTGACATACAGACACTGAGACTTACATAGAGACACTTACATACAGACACTTACATACAGACACTTACATACAGATACTGACACACTTACATACAGACACTTACATACAGACACTTACATACACACACTTACATACAGTCACTTACATACAGACACTTACATACAGACACTTAAATACAGACACTTACATACAGGCACTTACATACAGACACTTACATAGACACTTACATACAGACACTTACATACTGACACTTACAAACAGACACTGAGACACTTACATACAGACACTTACATACAAACACTTACATACAGACACTTACATACAGACACTTACATACAGACACTTACATATAGACACTTACATACAGACCCTTACATACAGACACTTAGACACTTACATACAGACACTTACATACAGACTCTTACATAGAGACACTTACATACAGACACTTAGACACTTACATACAGACACTTACATACAGACTCTTACATAAAGACACTTACATACAGACAATTACATACAGACACTTACATACAGACACTGAGACACTTACATACAGACACTTACATACAGACACTTACATACAGACACTGAGACACTTACATAGACACTTACATACAGACGCTTACATACACTTACATACAGACACTGAGACACTTACATACAGACACTTACATACACTTACATACAGACACTGAGACACTTACATACAGACACTTACATACAGACACTTACATACAGACACTGAGACACTTACATAGACACATACAGATGCTTACATACAGACACTTACATACAGACACTGAGACACTTACATACAGACACTTACATACAGACACTGTGACACTGACATACAGACACTTACATACATACACTTACATTGAGACACTTACATACAGACACTTACATACAGACACTGAGACACTTACATAGAGACATTACTTACAGACACTTACATACAGAAGCTTACATACAGATACTTACATACAGACACTGAGACACTTACATACAGACACTTACATACAGACACTGAGACACTTACATACAGACACTTACATACAGGCACTTACATACAGACACTTACTTAGACACTTACTTACAGACACTGAGACACTTAAATACAGACACTTACATACAGATGCTTACATACAGACACTTACAAACACACACTGACATACAGACACTGAGACTTACATACAGACACTTACATACAGACACTTACATACACACACTTACATACAGACACTTACATACAGACACTTACATACAGACACTTACATACAGACACTTACATATAGACACTTACATACAGACCCTTACATACAGACACTTAGACACTTACATACAGACACTTACATACAGACAATTACATACAGACACTTACATACAGACACTGAGACACTTACATACAGACACTTACATACAGACACTTACATACAGACACTGAGACACTTACATAGAGACACTACTTACAGACACTTACATACAAAAGTTACATACAGACACTTACATACAGACACTGAGGCACTTACATACAGACACTTACATACAGGCACTTACAAACATACACTTACATATAGAAACTTACATACAGACACTTACATACAGATACTTACATATAGACACTTACAGACACTTACATACAGACACTTACATACAGACACTTACATACAGACACTTACATACAGACACTTACATACAGACACTTACATACAGACACTAAGACACTTACATACAGACACTTACACACAGACATTTACATACAGATACTTACATACAGACACTTACATACAGACCCTTACATACACACACTTAGACACTTACATACAGACACTTACATACAGACACTTATATACAGACACTTACATACAGACACTTACATACAGACACTTACTTAGACACTTACTTACAGACACTGAGACACTTAAATACAGACACTTACATACAGACACTTACATACAGACACTTACAAACACACACTGACATACAGACACTGAGACTTACATAGAGACACTTACATACAGACACTTACATACAGACACTTACATACAGATACTGACACACTTACATACAGACACTTACATACAGACACTTACATACACACACTTACATACAGTCACTTACATACAGACACTTACATACAGACACTTACATACAGACACTTACATACAGGCACTTACATACAGACACTTACATAGACACTTACATACAGACACTTACATACTGACACTTACAAACAGACACTGAGACACTTACATACAGACACTTACATACAAACACTTACATACAGACACTTACATACAGACACTTACATACAGACACTTACATATAGACACTTACATACAGACCCTTATATACAGACACTTAGACACTTACATACAGACACTTACATACAGACTCTTACATAGAGACACTTACATACAGACACTTAGACACTTACATACAGACACTTACATACAGACTCTTACATAAAGACACTTACATACAGACAATTACATACAGACACTTACATACAGACACTGAGACACTTACATACAGACACTTACATACAGACACTTACATACAGACACTGAGACACTTACATAGACACTTACATACAGACGCTTACATACACTTACATACAGACACTGAGACACTTACATACAGACACTTACATACACTTACATACAGACACTGAGACACTTACATACAGACACTTACATACAGACACTTACATACAGACACTGAGACACTTACATAGACACATACAGATGCTTACATGCAGACACTTACATACAGACACTGAGACACTTACATACAGACACTTACATACAGACACTGTGACACTGACATACAGACACTTACATACATACACTTACATTGAGACACTTAAATACAGACACTTACATACAGACACTTACATACAGACACTTACAAACACACACTGACATACAGACACTGAGACTTACATAGAGACACTTACATACAGACACTTACATACAGAAACTTACATACAGATACTGACACACTTACATACAGACACTTACATACAGACACTTACATACACACACTTACATACACACACTTACATACAGTCACTTACATACAGACACTTACATACAGACACTTACATACAGACACTTACATACAGGCCCTTACATACAGACACTTACATAGACACTTACATACAGACACTTACATACTGACACTTACAAACAGACACTGAGACACTTACATACAGACACTTACATATAGACACTTACATACAGACCCTTACATACAGACACTTAGACACTTACATACAGACACTTACATACAGACTCTTACATAGAGACATTTACATACAGACACTTAGACACTTACATACAGACACTTACATACAGACTCTTACATAAAGACACTTACATACAGACAATTACATACAGACACTGAGACACTTACATACAGACACTTACATACAGACACTTACATACAGACACTGAGACACTTACATAGACACTTACATACAGACGCTTACATACACTTACATAGAGACACTGAGACACTTACATACAGACACTTACATACACTTACATACAGACACTGAGACACTTACATACAGACACTTACATACAGACACTTACATACAGACACTGAGACACTTACATAGACACATACAGATGCTTACATACAGACACTTACATACAGACACTGAGACACTTACATACAGACACTTACATACAGACACTGTGACACTGACATACAGACACTTACATACATACACTTACATTGAGACACTTACATACAGACACTTACATACAGACACTGAGACACTTACATAGAGACATTACTTACAGACACTTACATACAGAAGCTTACATACAGACACTTACATACAGACACTGAGACACTTACATACAGACACTTACATACAGACACTGAGACACTTACATACAGACACTTACATACAGGCACTTACATACAGACACTTACTTAGACACTTACTTACAGACACTGAGACACTTAAATACAGACACTTACATACAGATGCTTACATAGACACTTACAAACACACACTGACATACAGACACTGAGACTTACATACAGACACTTACATACAGACACTTACATACAGACACTTACATAAAGACATTTACATACAGATAGTGAGACACTTACATACAGACACTTACATACAGACACTTACATACAGACACTTACATACAGACACTTACATACAGACACTTACATACAGACACTTACATACAGACACTTACATATAGACACTTACATACAGACCCTTACATACAGACACTTAGACACTTACATACAGACACTTACATACAGACTCTTACATAGAGACACTTACATACAGACACTTAGACACTTACATACAGACACTTACATACAGACTCTTACATAAAAACACTTACATACAGACAATTACATACAGACACGTACATACAGACACTGAGACACTTACATACAGACACTTACTTACAGACACTTACATACAGACACTGAGACACTTACATAGACACTTACATACAGACGCTTACATAACTTACATACAGACACTGAGACACTTACATACAGACACTTACATACACTTACATACAGACACTGAGACACTTACATACAGACACTTACATACAGACACTTATATACAGACACTGAGACACTTACATAGACACATACAGATGCTTACATACAGACACTTACATACAGACACTGAGACACTTACATACAGACACTTACATACAGACACTGTGACACTTACATACAGACACCTACATACAGACACTTACATACAGACACTTAACATACAGACACTGAGACACTTAAATACAGACACTTACATACAGACACTTACATACAGACACTTACAAACACACACTGACATACAGACACTGAGACTTACATAGAGACACTTACATACAGACACTTACATACAGACACTTACATACAGATACTGACACACTTACATACAGACACTTACATACAGACACTTACATACACACACTTACATACAGTCACTTACATACAGACACTTACATACAGACACTTACATACAGACACTTACATACAGGCACTTACATACAGACACTTACATAGACACTTACATACAGACACTTACATACTGACACTTACAAACAGACACTGAGACACTTACATACAGACACTTACATACAAACACTTACATACAGACACTTACATACAGACACTTACATACAGACACTTACATATAGACACTTACATACAGACCCTTATATACAGACACTTAGACACTTACATACAGACACTTACATACAGACTCTTACATAGAGACACTTACATACAGACACTTAGACACTTACATACAGACACTTACATACAGACTCTTACATAAAGACACTTACATACAGACAATTACATACAGACACTTACATACAGACACTGAGACACTTACATACAGACACTTACATACAGACACTTACATACAGACACTGAGACACTTACATAGACACTTACATACAGACGCTTACATACACTTACATACAGACACTGAGACACTTACATACAGACACTTACATACACTTACATACAGACACTGAGACACTTACATACAGACACTTACATACAGACACTTACATACAGACACTGAGACACTTACATAGACACATACAGATGCTTACATGCAGACACTTACATACAGACACTGAGACACTTACATACAGACACTTACATACAGACACTGTGACACTGACATACAGACACTTACATACATACACTTACATTGAGACACTTACATACAGACACTTACATACAGACACTGAGACACTTACATAGAGACATTACTTACAGACACTTACATACAGAAGCTTACATACAGATACTTACATACAGACACTGAGACACTTACATACAGACACTTACATACAGACACTGAGACACTTACATACAGACACTTACATACAGGCACTTACATACAGACACTTACTTAGACACTTACTTACAGACACTGAGACACTTAAATACAGACACTTACATACAGATGCTTACATACAGACACTTACAAACACACACTGACATACAGACACTGAGACTTACATACAGACACTTACATACAGACACTTACATACACACACTTACATACAGACACTTACATACAGACCCTTACATACAGACACTTAGACACTTACATACAGACACTTACATACAGACTCTTACATAGAGACACTTACATACAGACACTTAGACACTTACATACAGACACTTACATACAGACTCTTACATCAAGACACTTACATACAGACAATTACATACAGACACTTACATACAGACACTGAGACACTTACATACAGACACTTACATACAGACACTTACATACAGACACTGAGACACTTACATAGAGACACTACTTACAGACACTTACATACAAAAGTTACATACAGACACTTACATACAGACACTGAGGCACTTACATACAGACACTTACATACAGGCACTTACAAACATACACTTACATATAGAAACTTACATACAGACACTTACATACAGATACTTACATATAGACACTTACAGACACTTACATACAGACACTTACATACAGACACTTACATACAGACACTTACATACAGACACTTACATACAGACACTTACATACAGACACTAAGACACTTACATACAGACACTTACACACAGACATTTACATACAGATACTTACATACAGACACTTACATACAGACACTTACATGCAGACACTGAGACACTTACATACAGACACCTACATACAGACACTTACATACAGACACTTAACATACAGACACTGAGACACTTACATACAGACACTTATATACAGACACTTACATACAGACACTGAGACACTTACATACAGACACTTACATACAGACACTTACATACAGACACTGAGATATTCACATACAGACACTTACATACAAACACTTAACATACAGACACTTACATACAGACACTTACATACAGACACTTACTTAGACACTTACTTACAGACACTGAGACACTTAAATACAGACACTTACATACAGACACTTACAAACACACAATGACATACAGACACTGAGACTTACATACAGACACTTACATACAGACACTTACATACAGACACTTACATAAAGACATTTACATACAGATACTGAGACACTTACATACAGACACTTACATACAGACACTTACATACACACACTTACATACAGACACTTACATACAGACACTTACATACAGGCACTTACATACAGACACTTACATAGACACTTACATACAGACACTTACATACAGACACTTACATACAGACACATACAGACGCTGAGACACTTACATACAGACACTTACATACAGACACTTACATACAGACACTTACATACAGACACTAAGACACGTACATACAGACACTTACATACAGACACTTACATACAGATACTTACATACAGACACTTACATTCAGACACTTACATACAGACACTTATATACAGACACTTACATACAGACACTTACATACAGACACTTACTTAGACACTTACAGACACTGAGACACTTAAATACAGACACTTACATACAGACACTTACATACAGACACTTACAAACACACACTGACATACAGACACTGAGACTTACATAGAGACACTTACATACAGACACTTACATACAGAAACTTACATACAGATACTGACACACTTACATACAGACACTTACATACAGACACTTACATACACACACTTACATACACACACTTACATACAGTCACTTACATACAGACACTTACATACAGACACTTACATACAGACACTTACATACAGGCCCTTACATACAGACACTTACATAGACACTTACATACAGACACTTACATACTGACACTTACAAACAGACACTGAGACACTTACATACAGACACTTACATACAAACACTTACATACAGACACTTACATACAGACACTTACATACAGACACTTACATATAGACACTTACATACAGACCCTTACATACAGACACTTAGACACTTACATACAGACACTTACATACAGACTCTTACATAGAGACATTTACATACAGACACTTAGACACTTACATACAGACACTTACATACAGACTCTTACATAAAGACACTTACATACAGACAATTACATACAGACACAGAGACACTTACATAGAGACACTTACATACAGACACTGAGACACTTACATACAGACACTTACATACAGAAACTTACATACAGACACTGAGATACTTACAGACACTTAACATACAGACACTTACATACAGACACTTACATACAGACACTTACATACAGACACTTACATACAGACACATACAGACACTTACATACAGACACTTACATACGGACACTTACATACAGCCACTTACATACAGCCACTTACATACAGACACTTACATACAGACACATACAGATCTGAGACACTTACATACAGACACTTACATTCAGACACTTTCATACAGACACTTACATACAGACACTTACATACAGACCCTTACATACACACACTTAGACACTTACATACAGACACTTACATACAGACACTTATATACAGACACTTACATACAGACACTTACATACAGACACTTACTTAGACACTTACTTACAGACACTGAGACACTTAAATACAGACACTTACATACAGACACTTACATACAGACACTTACAAACACACACTGACATACAGACACTGAGACTTACATAGAGACACTTACATACAGACACTTACATACAGACACTTACATACAGATACTGACACACTTACATACAGACACTTACATACAGACACTTACATACACACACTTACATACAGTCACTTACATACAGACACTTACATACAGACACTTAAATACAGACACTTACATACAGGCACTTACATACAGACACTTACATAGACACTTACATACAGACACTTACATACTGACACTTACAAACAGACACTGAGACACTTACATACAGACACTTACATACAAACACTTACATACAGACACTTACATACAGACACTTACATACAGACACTTACATATAGACACTTACATACAGACCCTTACATACAGACACTTAGACACTTACATACAGACACTTACATACAGACTCTTACATAGAGACACTTACATACAGACACTTAGACACTTACATACAGACACTTACATACAGACTCTTACATAAAGACACTTACATACAGACAATTACATACAGACACTTACATACAGACACTGAGACACTTACATACAGACACTTACATACAGACACTTACATACAGACACTGAGACACTTACATAGACACTTACATACAGACGCTTACATACACTTACATACAGACACTGAGACACTTACATACAGACACTTACATACACTTACATACAGACACTGAGACACTTACATACAGACACTTACATACAGACACTTACATACAGACACTGAGACACTTACATAGACACATACAGATGCTTACATACAGACACTTACATACAGACACTGAGACACTTACATACAGACACTTACATACAGACACTGTGACACTGACATACAGACACTTACATACATACACTTACATTGAGACACTTACATACAGACACTTACATACAGACACTGAGACACTTACATAGAGACATTACTTACAGACACTTACATACAGAAGCTTACATACAGATACTTACATACAGACACTGAGACACTTACATACAGACACTTACATACAGACACTGAGACACTTACATACAGACACTTACATACAGGCACTTACATACAGACACTTACTTAGACACTTACTTACAGACACTGAGACACTTAAATACAGACACTTACATACAGATGCTTACATACAGACACTTACAAACACACACTGACATACAGACACTGAGACTTACATACAGACACTTACATACAGACACTTACATACACACACTTACATACAGACACTTACATACAGACACTTACATACAGACACTTACATACAGACACTTACATATAGACACTTACATACAGACCCTTACATACAGACACTTAGACACTTACATACAGACACTTACATACAGACAATTACATACAGACACTTACATACAGACACTGAGACACTTACATACAGACACTTACATACAGACACTTACATACAGACACTGAGACACTTACATAGAGACACTACTTACAGACACTTACATACAAAAGTTACATACAGACACTTACATACAGACACTGAGGCACTTACATACAGACACTTACATACAGGCACTTACAAACATACACTTACATATAGAAACTTACATACAGACACTTACATACAGATACTTACATATAGACACTTACAGACACTTACATACAGACACTTACATACAGACACTTACATACAGACACTTACATACAGACACTTACATACAGACACTTACATACAGACACTAAGACACTTACATACAGACACTTACACACAGACATTTACATACAGATACTTACATACAGACACTTACATACAGACCCTTACATACACACACTTAGACACTTACATACAGACACTTACATACAGACACTTATATACAGACACTTACATACAGACACTTACATACAGACACTTACTTAGACACTTACTTACAGACACTGAGACACTTAAATACAGACACTTACATACAGACACTTACATACAGACACTTACAAACACACACTGACATACAGACACTGAGACTTACATAGAGACACTTACATACAGACACTTACATACAGACACTTACATACAGATACTGACACACTTACATACAGACACTTACATACAGACACTTACATACACACACTTACATACAGTCACTTACATACAGACACTTACATACAGACACTTACATACAGACACTTACATACAGGCACTTACATACAGACACTTACATAGACACTTACATACAGACACTTACATACTGACACTTACAAACAGACACTGAGACACTTACATACAGACACTTACATACAAACACTTACATACAGACACTTACATACAGACACTTACATACAGACACTTACATATAGACACTTACATACAGACCCTTATATACAGACACTTAGACACTTACATACAGACACTTACATACAGACTCTTACATAGAGACACTTACATACAGACACTTAGACACTTACATACAGACACTTACATACAGACTCTTACATAAAGACACTTACATACAGACAATTACATACAGACACTTACATACAGACACTGAGACACTTACATACAGACACTTACATACAGACACTTACATACAGACACTGAGACACTTACATAGACACTTACATACAGACGCTTACATACACTTACATACAGACACTGAGACACTTACATACAGACACTTACATACACTTACATACAGACACTGAGACACTTACATACAGACACTTACATACAGACACTTACATACAGACACTGAGACACTTACATAGACACATACAGATGCTTACATGCAGACACTTACATACAGACACTGAGACACTTACATACAGACACTTACATACAGACACTGTGACACTGACATACAGACACTTACATACATACACTTACATTGAGACACTTAAATACAGACACTTACATACAGACACTTACATACAGACACTTACAAACACACACTGACATACAGACACTGAGACTTACATAGAGACACTTACATACAGACACTTACATACAGAAACTTACATACAGATACTGACACACTTACATACAGACACTTACATACAGACACTTACATACACACACTTACATACACACACTTACATACAGTCACTTACATACAGACACTTACATACAGACACTTACATACAGACACTTACATACAGGCCCTTACATACAGACACTTACATAGACACTTACATACAGACACTTACATACTGACACTTACAAACAGACACTGAGACACTTACATACAGACACTTACATATAGACACTTACATACAGACCCTTACATACAGACACTTAGACACTTACATACAGACACTTACATACAGACTCTTACATAGAGACATTTACATACAGACACTTAGACACTTACATACAGACACTTACATACAGACTCTTACATAAAGACACTTACATACAGACAATTACATACAGACACTGAGACACTTACATACAGACACTTACATACAGACACTTACATACAGACACTGAGACACTTACATAGACACTTACATACAGACGCTTACATACACTTACATAGAGACACTGAGACACTTACATACAGACACTTACATACACTTACATACAGACACTGAGACACTTACATACAGACACTTACATACAGACACTTACATACAGACACTGAGACACTTACATAGACACATACAGATGCTTACATACAGACACTTACATACAGACACTGAGACACTTACATACAGACACTTACATACAGACACTGTGACACTGACATACAGACACTTACATACATACACTTACATTGAGACACTTACATACAGACACTTACATACAGACACTGAGACACTTACATAGAGACATTACTTACAGACACTTACATACAGAAGCTTACATACAGACACTTACATACAGACACTGAGACACTTACATACAGACACTTACATACAGACACTGAGACACTTACATACAGACACTTACATACAGGCACTTACATACAGACACTTACTTAGACACTTACTTACAGACACTGAGACACTTAAATACAGACACTTACATACAGATGCTTACATAGACACTTACAAACACACACTGACATACAGACACTGAGACTTACATACAGACACTTACATACAGACACTTACATACAGACACTTACATAAAGACATTTACATACAGATAGTGAGACACTTACATACAGACACTTACATACAGACACTTACATACAGACACTTACATACAGACACTTACATACAGACACTTACATACAGACACTTACATACAGACACTTACATATAGACACTTACATACAGACCCTTACATACAGACACTTAGACACTTACATACAGACACTTACATACAGACTCTTACATAGAGACACTTACATACAGACACTTAGACACTTACATACAGACACTTACATACAGACTCTTACATAAAAACACTTACATACAGACAATTACATACAGACACGTACATACAGACACTGAGACACTTACATACAGACACTTACTTACAGACACTTACATACAGACACTGAGACACTTACATAGACACTTACATACAGACGCTTACATAACTTACATACAGACACTGAGACACTTACATACAGACACTTACATACACTTACATACAGACACTGAGACACTTACATACAGACACTTACATACAGACACTTATATACAGACACTGAGACACTTACATAGACACATACAGATGCTTACATACAGACACTTACATACAGACACTGAGACACTTACATACAGACACTTACATACAGACACTGTGACACTTACATACAGACACCTACATACAGACACTTACATACAGACACTTAACATACAGACACTGAGACACTTAAATACAGACACTTACATACAGACACTTACATACAGACACTTACAAACACACACTGACATACAGACACTGAGACTTACATAGAGACACTTACATACAGACACTTACATACAGACACTTACATACAGATACTGACACACTTACATACAGACACTTACATACAGACACTTACATACACACACTTACATACAGTCACTTACATACAGACACTTACATACAGACACTTACATACAGACACTTACATACAGGCACTTACATACAGACACTTACATAGACACTTACATACAGACACTTACATACTGACACTTACAAACAGACACTGAGACACTTACATACAGACACTTACATACAAACACTTACATACAGACACTTACATACAGACACTTACATACAGACACTTACATATAGACACTTACATACAGACCCTTATATACAGACACTTAGACACTTACATACAGACACTTACATACAGACTCTTACATAGAGACACTTACATACAGACACTTAGACACTTACATACAGACACTTACATACAGACTCTTACATAAAGACACTTACATACAGACAATTACATACAGACACTTACATACAGACACTGAGACACTTACATACAGACACTTACATACAGACACTTACATACAGACACTGAGACACTTACATAGACACTTACATACAGACGCTTACATACACTTACATACAGACACTGAGACACTTACATACAGACACTTACATACACTTACATACAGACACTGAGACACTTACATACAGACACTTACATACAGACACTTACATACAGACACTGAGACACTTACATAGACACATACAGATGCTTACATGCAGACACTTACATACAGACACTGAGACACTTACATACAGACACTTACATACAGACACTGTGACACTGACATACAGACACTTACATACATACACTTACATTGAGACACTTACATACAGACACTTACATACAGACACTGAGACACTTACATAGAGACATTACTTACAGACACTTACATACAGAAGCTTACATACAGATACTTACATACAGACACTGAGACACTTACATACAGACACTTACATACAGACACTGAGACACTTACATACAGACACTTACATACAGGCACTTACATACAGACACTTACTTAGACACTTACTTACAGACACTGAGACACTTAAATACAGACACTTACATACAGATGCTTACATACAGACACTTACAAACACACACTGACATACAGACACTGAGACTTACATACAGACACTTACATACAGACACTTACATACACACACTTACATACAGACACTTACATACAGACACTTACATACAGACACTTACATACAGACACTTACATATAGACACTTACATACAGACCCTTACATACAGACACTTAGACACTTACATACAGACACTTACATACAGACTCTTACATAGAGACACTTACATACAGACACTTAGACACTTACATACAGACACTTACATACAGACTCTTACATCAAGACACTTACATACAGACAATTACATACAGACACTTACATACAGACACTGAGACACTTACATACAGACACTTACATACAGACACTTACATACAGACACTGAGACACTTACATAGAGACACTACTTACAGACACTTACATACAAAAGTTACATACAGACACTTACATACAGACACTGAGGCACTTACATACAGACACTTACATACAGGCACTTACAAACATACACTTACATATAGAAACTTACATACAGACACTTACATACAGATACTTACATATAGACACTTACAGACACTTACATACAGACACTTACATACAGACACTTACATACAGACACTTACATACAGACACTTACATACAGACACTTACATACAGACACTAAGACACTTACATACAGACACTTACACACAGACATTTACATACAGATACTTACATACAGACACTTACATACAGACACTTACATGCAGACACTGAGACACTTACATACAGACACCTACATACAGACACTTACATACAGACACTTAACATACAGACACTGAGACACTTACATACAGACACTTATATACAGACACTTACATACAGACACTGAGACACTTACATACAGACACTTACATACAGACACTTACATACAGACACTGAGATATTCACATACAGACACTTACATACAAACACTTAACATACAGACACTTACATACAGACACTTACATACAGACACTTACTTAGACACTTACTTACAGACACTGAGACACTTAAATACAGACACTTACATACAGACACTTACAAACACACAATGACATACAGACACTGAGACTTACATACAGACACTTACATACAGACACTTACATACAGACACTTACATAAAGACATTTACATACAGATACTGAGACACTTACATACAGACACTTACATACAGACACTTACATACACACACTTACATACAGACACTTACATACAGACACTTACATACAGGCACTTACATACAGACACTTACATAGACACTTACATACAGACACTTACATACAGACACTTACATACAGACACATACAGACGCTGAGACACTTACATACAGACACTTACATACAGACACTTACATACAGACACTTACATACAGACACTAAGACACGTACATACAGACACTTACATACAGACACTTACATACAGATACTTACATACAGACACTTACATTCAGACACTTACATACAGACACTTATATACAGACACTTACATACAGACACTTACATACAGACACTTACTTAGACACTTACAGACACTGAGACACTTAAATACAGACACTTACATACAGACACTTACATACAGACACTTACAAACACACACTGACATACAGACACTGAGACTTACATAGAGACACTTACATACAGACACTTACATACAGAAACTTACATACAGATACTGACACACTTACATACAGACACTTACATACAGACACTTACATACACACACTTACATACACACACTTACATACAGTCACTTACATACAGACACTTACATACAGACACTTACATACAGACACTTACATACAGGCCCTTACATACAGACACTTACATAGACACTTACATACAGACACTTACATACTGACACTTACAAACAGACACTGAGACACTTACATACAGACACTTACATACAAACACTTACATACAGACACTTACATACAGACACTTACATACAGACACTTACATATAGACACTTACATACAGACCCTTACATACAGACACTTAGACACTTACATACAGACACTTACATACAGACTCTTACATAGAGACATTTACATACAGACACTTAGACACTTACATACAGACACTTACATACAGACTCTTACATAAAGACACTTACATACAGACAATTACATACAGACACAGAGACACTTACATAGAGACACTTACATACAGACACTGAGACACTTACATACAGACACTTACATACAGAAACTTACATACAGACACTGAGATACTTACAGACACTTAACATACAGACACTTACATACAGACACTTACATACAGACACTTACATACAGACACTTACATACAGACACATACAGACACTTACATACAGACACTTACATACGGACACTTACATACAGCCACTTACATACAGCCACTTACATACAGACACTTACATACAGACACATACAGATCTGAGACACTTACATACAGACACTTACATTCAGACACTTTCATACAGACACTTACATACAGACACTTACATACAGACCCTTACATACACACACTTAGACACTTACATACAGACACTTACATACAGACACTTATATACAGACACTTACATACAGACACTTACATACAGACACTTACTTAGACACTTACTTACAGACACTGAGACACTTAAATACAGACACTTACATACAGACACTTACATACAGACACTTACAAACACACACTGACATACAGACACTGAGACTTACATAGAGACACTTACATACAGACACTTACATACAGACACTTACATACAGATACTGACACACTTACATACAGACACTTACATACAGACACTTACATACACACACTTACATACAGTCACTTACATACAGCCACTTACATACAGACACTTAAATACAGACACTTACATACAGGCACTTACATACAGACACTTACATAGACACTTACATACAGACACTTACATACTGACACTTACAAACAGACACTGAGACACTTACATACAGACACTTACATACAAACACTTACATACAGACACTTACATACAGACACTTACATACAGACACTTACATATAGACACTTACATACAGACCCTTACATACAGACACTTAGACACTTACATACAGACACTTACATACAGACTCTTACATAGAGACACTTACATACAGACACTTAGACACTTACATACAGACACTTACATACAGACTCTTACATAAAGACACTTACATACAGACAATTACATACAGACACTTACATACAGACACTGAGACACTTACATACAGACACTTACATACAGACACTTACATACAGACACTGAGACACTTACATAGACACTTACATACAGACGCTTACATACACTTACATACAGACACTGAGACACTTACATACAGACACTTACATACACTTACATACAGACACTGAGACACTTACATACAGACACTTACATACAGACACTTACATACAGACACTGAGACACTTACATAGACACATACAGATGCTTACATACAGACACTTACATACAGACACTGAGACACTTACATACAGACACTTACATACAGACACTGTGACACTGACATACAGACACTTACATACATACACTTACATTGAGACACTTACATACAGACACTTACATACAGACACTGAGACACTTACATAGAGACATTACTTACAGACACTTACATACAGAAGCTTACATACAGATACTTACATACAGACACTGAGACACTTACATACAGACACTTACATACAGACACTGAGACACTTACATACAGACACTTACATACAGGCACTTACATACAGACACTTACTTAGACACTTACTTACAGACACTGAGACACTTAAATACAGACACTTACATACAGATGCTTACATACAGACACTTACAAACACACACTGACATACAGACACTGAGACTTACATACAGACACTTACATACAGACACTTACATACACACACTTACATACAGACACTTACATACAGACACTTACATACAGACACTTACATACAGACACTTACATATAGACACTTACATACAGACCCTTACATACAGACACTTAGACACTTACATACAGACACTTACATACAGACAATTACATACAGACACTTACATACAGACACTGAGACACTTACATACAGACACTTACATACAGACACTTACATACAGACACTGAGACACTTACATAGAGACACTACTTACAGACACTTACATACAAAAGTTACATACAGACACTTACATACAGACACTGAGGCACTTACATACAGACACTTACATACAGGCACTTACAAACATACACTTACATATAGAAACTTACATACAGACACTTACATACAGATACTTACATATAGACACTTACAGACACTTACATACAGACACTTACATACAGACACTTACATACAGACACTAAGACACTTACATACAGACACTTACACACAGACATTTACATACAGATACTTACATACAGACACTTACATACAGACCCTTACATACACACACTTAGACACTTACATACAGACACTTACATACAGACACTTATATACAGACACTTACATACAGACACTTACATACAGACACTTACTTAGACACTTACTTACAGACACTGAGACACTTAAATACAGACACTTACATACAGACACTTACATACAGACACTTACAAACACACACTGACATACAGACACTGAGACTTACATAGAGACACTTACATACAGACACTTACATACAGACACTTACATACAGATACTGACACACTTACATACAGACACTTACATACAGACACTTACATACACACACTTACATACAGTCACTTACATACAGACACTTACATACAGACACTTACATACAGACACTTACATACAGGCACTTACATACAGACACTTACATAGACACTTACATACAGACACTTACATACTGACACTTACAAACAGACACTGAGACACTTACATACAGACACTTACATACAAACACTTACATACAGACACTTACATACAGACACTTACATACAGACACTTACATATAGACACTTACATACAGACCCTTATATACAGACACTTAGACACTTACATACAGACACTTACATACAGACTCTTACATAGAGACACTTACATACAGACACTTAGACACTTACATACAGACACTTACATACAGACTCTTACATAAAGACACTTACATACAGACAATTACATACAGACACTTACATACAGACACTGAGACACTTACATACAGACACTTACATACAGACACTTACATACAGACACTGAGACACTTACATAGACACTTACATACAGACGCTTACATACACTTACATACAGACACTGAGACACTTACATACAGACACTTACATACACTTACATACAGACACTGAGACACTTACATACAGACACTTACATACAGACACTTACATACAGACACTGAGACACTTACATAGACACATACAGATGCTTACATGCAGACACTTACATACAGACACTGAGACACTTACATACAGACACTTACATACAGACACTGTGACACTGACATACAGACACTTACATACATACACTTACATTGAGACACTTAAATACAGACACTTACATACAGACACTTACATACAGACACTTACAAACACACACTGACATACAGACACTGAGACTTACATAGAGACACTTACATACAGACACTTACATACAGAAACTTACATACAGATACTGACACACTTACATACAGACACTTACATACAGACACTTACATACACACACTTACATACACACACTTACATACAGTCACTTACATACAGACACTTACATACAGACACTTACATACAGACACTTACATACAGGCCCTTACATACAGACACTTACATAGACACTTACATACAGACACTTACATACTGACACTTACAAACAGACACTGAGACACTTACATACAGACACTTACATATAGACACTTACATACAGACCCTTACATACAGACACTTAGACACTTACATACAGACACTTACATACAGACTCTTACATAGAGACATTTACATACAGACACTTAGACACTTACATACAGACACTTACATACAGACTCTTACATAAAGACACTTACATACAGACAATTACATACAGACACTGAGACACTTACATACAGACACTTACATACAGACACTTACATACAGACACTGAGACACTTACATAGACACTTACATACAGACGCTTACATACACTTACATAGAGACACTGAGACACTTACATACAGACACTTACATACACTTACATACAGACACTGAGACACTTACATACAGACACTTACATACAGACACTTACATACAGACACTGAGACACTTACATAGACACATACAGATGCTTACATACAGACACTTACATACAGACACTGAGACACTTACATACAGACACTTACATACAGACACTGTGACACTGACATACAGACACTTACATACATACACTTACATTGAGACACTTACATACAGACACTTACATACAGACACTGAGACACTTACATAGAGACATTACTTACAGACACTTACATACAGAAGCTTACATACAGACACTTACATACAGACACTGAGACACTTACATACAGACACTTACATACAGACACTGAGACACTTACATACAGACACTTACATACAGGCACTTACATACAGACACTTACTTAGACACTTACTTACAGACACTGAGACACTTAAATACAGACACTTACATACAGATGCTTACATAGACACTTACAAACACACACTGACATACAGACACTGAGACTTACATACAGACACTTACATACAGACACTTACATACAGACACTTACATAAAGACATTTACATACAGATAGTGAGACACTTACATACAGACACTTACATACAGACACTTACATACAGACACTTACATACAGACACTTACATACAGACACTTACATACAGACACTTACATACAGACACTTACATATAGACACTTACATACAGACCCTTACATACAGACACTTAGACACTTACATACAGACACTTACATACAGACTCTTACATAGAGACACTTACATACAGACACTTAGACACTTACATACAGACACTTACATACAGACTCTTACATAAAAACACTTACATACAGACAATTACATACAGACACGTACATACAGACACTGAGACACTTACATACAGACACTTACTTACAGACACTTACATACAGACACTGAGACACTTACATAGACACTTACATACAGACGCTTACATAACTTACATACAGACACTGAGACACTTACATACAGACACTTACATACACTTACATACAGACACTGAGACACTTACATACAGACACTTACATACAGACACTTATATACAGACACTGAGACACTTACATAGACACATACAGATGCTTACATACAGACACTTACATACAGACACTGAGACACTTACATACAGACACTTACATACAGACACTGTGACACTTACATACAGACACTTAACATACAGACACTGAGACACTTACATACAGACACTTATATACAGACACTTACATACAGACACTGAGACACTTACATACAGACACTTACATACAGACACTTACATACAGACACTGAGATATTCACATACAGACACTTACATACAAACACTTAACATACAGACACTTACATACACACACTTACATACAGACACTTACTTAGACACTTACTTACAGACACTGAGACACTTAAATACAGACACTTACATACAGACACTTACATACAGACACTTACATACAGACACTTACATAAAGACATTTACATACAGATACTGAGACACTTACATACAGACACTTACATACAGACACTTACATACACACACTTACATACAGACACTTACATACAGACACTTACATACAGGCACTTACATACAGACACTTACATAGACACTTACATACAGACACTTACATACAGACACTTACATACAGACACATACAGACGCTGAGACACTTACATACAGACACTTACATACAGACACTTACATACAGACACTTACATACAGACACTAAGACACGTACATACAGACACTTACATACAGACACTTACTTAGACACTTACTTACAGACACTGAGACACTTAAATACAGACACTTACATACAGACACTTACATACAGACACTTACAAACACACACTGACATACAGACACTGAGACTTACATAGAGACACTTACATACAGACACTTACATACAGACTATTACATACAGACACTTACATACAGACCCTTACATACACACACTTAGACACTTACATACAGACACTTACATACAGACACTTATATACAGACACTTACATACAGACACTTACATACAGACACTTACTTAGACACTTACTTACAGACACTGAGACACTTAAATACAGACACTTACATACAGACACTTACATACAGACACTTACAAACACACACTGACATACAGACACTGAGACTTACATAGAGACACTTACATACAGACACTTACATACAGACACTTACATACAGATACTGACACACTTACATACAGACACTTACATACAGACACTTACATACACACACTTACATACAGTCACTTACATACAGACACTTACATACAGACACTTACATACAGACACTTACATACAGGCACTTACATACAGGCACTTACATACAGACACTTACATAGACACTTACATACAGACACTTACATACTGACACTTACAAACAGACACTGAGACACTTACATACAGACACTTACATACAAACACTTACATACAGACACTTACATACAGACACTTACATACAGACACTTACATATAGACACTTTCATACAGACCCTTACATACAGACACTTAGACACTTACATACAGACACTTACATACAGACTCTTACATAGAGACATTTACATACAGACACTTAGACACTTACATACAGACACTTACATACAGACTCTTACATAAAGACACTTACATACAGACAATTACATACAGACACTGAGACACTTACATACAGACACTTACATACAGACACTTACATACAGACACTGAGACACTTACATAGACACTTACATACAGACGCTTACATAAACTTACATAGAGACACTGAGACACTTACATACAGACACTTACATACACTTACATACAGACACTGAGACACTTACATACAGACACTTACATACAGACACTTACATACAGACACTGAGACACTTACATAGACACATACAGATGCTTACATACAGACACTTACATACAGACACTGAGACACTTACATACAGACACTTACATACAGACACTGTGACACTGACATACAGACACTTACATACATACACTTACATTGAGACACTTACATACAGACACTTACATACAGACACTGAGACACTTACATAGAGACATTACTTACAGACACTTACATACAGAAGCTTACATACAGACACTTACATACAGACACTGAGACACTTACATACAGACACTTACATACAGACACTGAGACACTTACATACAGACACTTACATACAGGCACTTACATACAGACACTTACTTAGACACTTACTTACAGACACTGAGACACTTAAATACAGACACTTACATACAGATGCTTACATACAGACACTTACAAACACACACTGACATACAGACACTGAGACTTACATACAGACACTTACATACAGACACTTACATACACACACTTACATACAGACACTTACATACAGACACTTACATACAGACACTTACATACAGACACTTACATATAGACACTTACATACAGACCCTTACATACAGACACTTAGACACTTACATACAGACACTTACATACAGACTCTTACATAGAGACACTTACATACAGACACTTAGACACTTACATACAGACACTTACATACAGACTCTTACATCAAGACACTTACATACAGACAATTACATACAGACACTTACATACAGACACTGAGACACTTACATACAGACACTTACATACAGACACTTACATACAGACACTGAGACACTTACATAGAGACACTACTTACAGACACTTACATACAAAAGTTACATACAGACACTTACATACAGACACTGAGGCACTTACATACAGACACTTACATACAGGCACTTACAAACATACACTTACATATAGAAACTTACATACAGACACTTACATACAGATACTTACATATAGACACTTACAGACACTTACATACAGACACTTACATACAGACACTTACATACAGACACTTACATACAGACACTTACATACAGACACTTACATACAGACACTAAGACACTTACATACAGACACTTACACACAGACATTTACATACAGATACTTACATACAGACACTTACATACAGACACTTACATGCAGACACTGAGACACTTACATACAGACACCTACATACAGACACTTACATACAGACACTTAACATACAGACACTGAGACACTTACATACAGACACTTATATACAGACACTTACATACAGACACTGAGACACTTACATACAGACACTTACATACAGACACTTACATACAGACACTGAGATATTCACATACATACACTTACATACAAACACTTAACATACAGACACTTACATACAGACACTTACATACAGACACTTACTTAGACACTTACTTACAGACACTGAGACACTTAAATACAGACACTTACATACAGACACTTACAAACACACAATGACATACAGACACTGAGACTTACATACAGACACTTACATACAGACACTTACATACAGACACTTACATAAATACATTTACATACAGATACTGAGACACTTACATACAGACACTTACATACAGACACTTACATACACACACTTACATACAGACACTTACATACAGCCACTTACATACAGGCACTTACATACAGACACTTACATAGACACTTACATACAGACACTTACATACAGACACTTACATACAGACACATACAGACGCTGAGACACTTACATACAGACACTTACATACAGACACTTACATACAGACACTTACATACAGACACTAAGACACGTACATACAGACACTTACATACAGACACTTACATACAGATACTTACATACAGACACTTACATTCAGACACTTACATACAGACACTTATATACAGACACTTACATACAGACACTTACATACAGACACTTACTTAGACACTTACTTACAGACACTGAGACACTTAAATACAGACACTTACATACAGACACTTACATACAGACACTTACAAACACACACTGACATACAGACACTGAGACTTACATAGAGACACTTACATACAGACACTTACATACAGAAACTTACATACAGATACTGACACACTTACATACAGACACTTACATACAGACACTTACATACACACACTTACATACACACACTTACATACAGTCACTTACATACAGACACTTACATACAGACACTTACATACAGACACTTACATACAGGCCCTTACATACAGACACTTACATAGACACTTACATACAGACACTTACATACTGACACTTACAAACAGACACTGAGACACTTACATACAGACACTTACATACAAACACTTACATACAGACACTTACATACAGACACTTACATACAGACACTTACATATAGACACTTACATACAGACCCTTACATACAGACACTTAGACACTTACATACAGACACTTACATACAGACTCTTACATAGAGACATTTACATACAGACACTTAGACACTTACATACAGACACTTACATACAGACTCTTACATAAAGACACTTACATACAGACAATTACATACAGACACTGAGACACTTACATACAGACACTTACATACAGACACTTACATACAGACACTGAGACACTTACATAGACACTTACATACAGACGCTTACATACACTTACATAGAGACACTGAGACACTTACATACAGACACTTACATACACTTACATACAGACACTGAGACACTTACATACAGACACTTACATACAGACACTTACATACAGACACTGAGACACTTACATAGACACATACAGATGCTTACATACAGACACTTACATACAGACACTGAGACACTTACATACAGACACTTACATACAGACACTGTGACACTGACATACAGACACTTACATACATACACTTACATTGAGACACTTACATACAGACACTTACATACAGACACTGAGACACTTACATAGAGACATTACTTACAGACACTTACATACAGAAGCTTACATACAGACACTTACATACAGACACTGAGACACTTACATACAGACACTTACATACAGACACTGAGACACTTACATACAGACACTTACATACAGGCACTTACATACAGACACTTACTTAGACACTTACTTACAGACACTGAGACACTTAAATACAGACACTTACATACAGATGCTTACATAGACACTTACAAACACACACTGACATACAGACACTGAGACTTACATACAGACACTTACCTACAGACACTTACATACAGACACTTACATAAAGACATTTACATACAGATAGTGAGACACTTACATACAGACACTTACATACAGACACTTACATACAGACACTTACATACAGACACTTACATACAGACACTTACATACAGACACTTACATACAGACACTTACATATAGACACTTACATACAGACCCTTACATACAGACACTTAGACACTTACATACAGACACTTACATACAGACTCTTACATAGAGACACTTACATACAGACACTTAGACACTTACATACAGACACTTACATACAGACTCTTACATAAAACACTTACATACAGACAATTACATACAGACACGTACATACAGACACTGAGACACTTACATACAGACACTTACTTACAGACACTTACATACAGACACTGAGACACTTACATAGACACTTACATACAGACGCTTACATAACTTACATACAGACACTGAGACACTTACATACAGACACTTACATACACTTACATACAGACACTGAGACACTTACATACAGACACTTACATACAGACACTTATATACAGACACTGAGACACTTACATAGACACATACAGATGCTTACATACAGACACTTACATACAGACACTGAGACACTTACATACAGACACTTACATACAGACACTGTGACACTTACATACAGACACCTACATACAGACACTTACATACAGACACTTAACATACAGACACTGAGACACTTACATACAGACACTTATATACAGACACTTACATACAGACACTGAGACACTTACATACAGACACTTACATACAGACACTTACATACAGACACTGAGATATTCACATACAGACACTTACATACAAACACTTAACATACAGACACTTACATACAGACACTTACATACAGACACTTACTTAGACACTTACTTACAGACACTGAGACACTTAAATACAGACACTTACATACAGACACTTACATACAGACACTTACATACAGACACTTACATACAGACACTTACATAAAGACATTTACATACAGATACTGAGACACTTACATACAGACACTTACATACAGACACTTACATACACACACTTACATACAGACACTTACATACAGACACTTACATACAGGCACTTACATACAGACACTTACATAGACACTTACATACAGACACTTACATACAGACACTTACATACAGACACATACAGACGCTGAGACACTTACATACAGACACTTACATACAGACACTTACATACAGACACTTACATACAGACACTAAGACACGTACATACAGACACTTACATACAGACACTTACTTAGACACTTACTTACAGACACTGAGACACTTAAATACAGACACTTACATACAGACACTTACATACAGACACTTACAAACACACACTGACATACAGACACTGAGACTTACATAGAGACACTTACATACAGACACTTACATACAGACTCTTACATACAGACACTTACATACAGACCCTTACATACACACACTTAGACACTTACATACAGACACTTACATACAGACACTTATATACAGACACTTACATACAGACACTTACATACAGACACTTACTTACACACTTACTTACAGACACTGAGACACTTAAATACAGACACTTACATACAGACACTTACATACAGACACTTACAAACACACACTGACATACAGACACTGAGACTTACATAGAGACACTTACATACAGACACTTACATACAGACACTTACATACAGATACTGACACACTTACATACAGACACTTACATACAGACACTTACATACACACACTTACATACACACACTTACATACAGTCACTTACATACAGACACTTACATACAGACACTTACATACAGACACTTACATACAGGCACTTACATACAGACACTTACATAGACACTTACATACAGACACTTACATACTGACACTTACAAACAGACACTGAGACACTTACATACAGACACTTACATACAAACACTTACATACAGACACTTACATACAGACACTTACATACAGACACTTACATATAGACACTTACATACAGACCCTTACATACAGACACTTAGACACTTACATACAGACACTTACATACAGACTCTTACATAGAGACATTTACATACAGACACTTAGACACTTACATACAGACACTTACATACAGACTCTTACATAAAGACACTTACATACAGACAATTACATACAGACACTGAGACACTTACATACAGACACTTACATACAGACACTTACATACAGACACTGAGACACTTACATAGACACTTACATACAGACGCTTACATACACTTACATAGAGACACTGAGACACTTACATACAGACACTTACATACACTTACATACAGACACTGAGACACTTACATACAGACACTTACATACAGACACTTACATACAGACACTGAGACACTTACATAGACACATACAGATGCTTACATACAGACACTTACATACAGACACTGAGACACTTACATACAGACACTTACATACAGACACTGTGACACTGACATACAGACACTTACATACATACACTTACATTGAGACACTTACATACAGACACTTACATACAGACACTGAGACACTTACATAGAGACATTACTTACAGACACTTACATACAGAAGCTTACATACAGACACTTACATACAGACACTGAGACACTTACATACAGACACTTACATACAGACACTGAGACACTTACATACAGACACTTACATACAGACACTTACATACAGACCCTTACTTAGACACTTACTTATAGACACTGAGACACTTAAATATAGACACTTACATACAGATGCTTACATACAGACACTTACAAACACACACTGACATACAGACACTGAGACTTACATACAGACACTTACATACAGACACTTACATACACACACTTACATACAGACACTTACATACAGGCACTTACATACAGACACTTACATAGACACTTACATACAGACACTTACATACTGACAAAAACAGACACTGAGACACTTACATACAGACACTTACATACAAACACTTACATACAGACACTTACATACAGACACTTACATACAGACCCTTACATACAGACACTTAGACACTTACATACAGACACTTACATACAGACTCTTACATAAAGACACTTACATACAGACACTTAGACACTTACATACAGACACTTACATACAGACTCTTACATAGAGACACTTACATACAGACACTTAGACACTTACATACAGACACTTACATACAGACTCTTACATAAAAACACTTACATACAGACAATTACATACAGACACGTACATACAGACACTGAGACACTTACATACAGACGCTTACATACACTTACATACAGACACTGAGACACTTACATACAGACACTTACATACACTTACATACAGACACTGAGACACTTACATACAGACACTTACATACAGACACTTATATACAGACACTGAGACACTTACATAGACACATACAGATGCTTACATACAGACACTTAAATACAGACACTGAGACACTTACATACAGACACTTACATACAGACACTGTAACACTGACATACAGACACTTACATTGAGACACTTACATACAGACACTTACATACAGACACTGAGATACTTACATAGAGACATTACTTACAGACACTTACATACAGAAGCTTACATACAGACACTTACATACAGACACTGAGACACTTACATACAGACACTTACATACAGACACTGAGACACTTACATACAGACACTTACATACAGAAACTTACATACAGACACTGAGATACTTACATACAGACACTTAACATACAGACACTTACATACAGACACTTACATACAGACACTTACATAAAGACACTTACATACAGACACATACAGACACTTACATACAGACACTTACATACGGACACTTACATACAGCCACTTACATACAGACACTTACATACAGACACTTACATACAGACACATACAGATCTGAGACACTTACATACAGACACTTACATACAGACACTTACATACAGACACTTACATACAGACACTTACATACAGACACTGAGATATTCAGATACAGACACTTACATACAAACACTTAACATACAGACACTTACATACAGACACTTACATACAGACACTTACTTAGACACTTATTTACAGACACTGAGACTTACATACAGACACTTACATAAAGACATTTACATACAGATACTGAGACACTTACATACAGACACTTACATACAGACACTTACATACACACACTTACATACAGAAACTTACATACAGACACTGAGATACTTACATACAGACACTTACATACAGACACTTAACATACAGACACTGAGACACTTACATACAGACACTTATATACAGACACTTACATACAGACACTGAGACACTTACATACAGACACTTACATACAGACACTTACATACAGACACTGAGATATTCACATACAGACACTTACATACAAACACTTAACATACAGACACTTACATACAGACAGTTACATACAGACACTTACTTAGACACTTACTTACAGACACTGAGACACTTAAATACAGACACTTACATACAGACACTTACAACAACAACAACAACAACCGCCATTCGCCACTAAGTGGCGGTGACGTCACCACGACGCTTGTGCCAGGCTATGTGCACCCTGAGGCCACGTGAAGTGTCGAACGCCCGCTGGCAGGAGGTCACGGGGCAGACCCAGGTGCCACGGGTCGACTGACTGAGATGACTGGCTGATGCACCACCTGTGCCCCCTACTGTGCCAACCTGCTGTGCTTTAGCCACCCGGCGCTCCGCTCGCTGTTGTGAGCGTCGCTCCTCCGCCCTCCGTTGTTGTTGGAGGGCGACTGCCTCCAACTGCCCAGTAGCATCCTTCACGAGCCTCCTCCACAGAGGCCGATCTTGACACCGCTGGTACCAGTCATCGGCAAGTCCACTCAGCTCCACGTCCTCCTGTACCACATCACTCCATCCCTTCTCTAGCCCGTGCCGCGCCCGCTTAGCCCCCTCAATCCGGCCAAACAAAAGCTGTTTCGGCATGCGGTGGCTGGGCATGCGAGCTACATGACCCAGCCATCGCAGCCTTGCCTGCCGGAGGAGCTCACCGATGGGACCCTGCCCAGATCTTTCAAGGATTTGTGAGCTCCTCACACAATCCAGTCTGGTTAAACCCAGGATGGATCGTAGGCAGGCCAGCCTAAATGTTTCTAACCGGCGAAGATGTTCCATTAGGGGGGTCCACGTTTCGCAAGCGTAGAGAAGGGAGGGAATGACCGTGGCCGAGAAGACCTGAAGCTTAGTGCGGAGCGACAGACCAGGTAGCTTCCACACAGCGTTACGCAACCGATGAAAAGATATTGCCGCTCGACTGATTCGGAGTGAGACCTCTGCTGTTAAACTGGAGCCAGTCATAAGCACACTGCCCAGGTATGAGAAACTCTCCACTCTCTCCACAACTGCCCCATCACCGATTGGGAGTTGTGGGGGTGGAGTGTCCGATGGTACAAAATACCCAGGCAGGTGCTTAGTTTTGGTGGGGCTGATGGTAAGGCCCCACCTCTTAGTGGCACGCTCCAGTCTCAGCAGCAGCGTCTCCAACTCCTCCTCTGACTGAGCAGCTATTACCAAGTCATCAGCATACATAACGTGGTTGAGCAATAGGGAGCCATCCCTTGACCGCACCCGGGCATCGATTAGCCTCCCATTATATCTGTACCATATGGAGATTCCCCCGGTACAGCTATTGAAGGCTTCACGAACTACGTGGTCAAAATAGATGTTAAATAATGTGGGAGCCAGAGGACATCCCTGTCGCACCCCAAGGTGTACAGGGAATGGCTCTGACTCCCGGCCACGTAGTTTTACCCGGGCCCGCTCACCATCATGAAGGTCCTTAATGATCGTGAGCAGAGGGTCAGGTACTCCAAAAGCACGAAGAACGACCCAGAGCCCAGGCCTACTGATGGTATCATAGGCCTTGACCAGGTCAATAAAGCAGAGATGTAGGTCTTGTTGGAATTCCCTACACCTCTGCTGTAGCAGACGGACAGAAAATATGGCATCTGTGCAGGACCGCCCTTTCCTGAAACCGCATTGGGGCTCCGCAAGCCTCTCCTCAGCGTGCCTGGCAAGGCGATGCTGAATAATCCTTGCCAGGACCTTTCCCGGCACACTGAGGAGTGAGATGCCCCTGTAGTTGTTACAGTCTGTGCGGTCCCCCTTCTTAAAAAGGGGGACCACCAGGGCATCCTTCCAATCCTGCGGAACCCGTCCAGTGGTCCAGACTGTTGTTATGATGTCATATAGGGCAGTCTGTGCACAAACGCCACCCTCCCTCAGCATTTCGCTTGGGAGATCATCTCTGCCCGCTGCCTTTCCTGGTCTCAGACTCCGGATCGCCTTCAATACTTCCTCAGCAGATGGCACCTCAGCCAGCCACTCACAGGGGGTGACTTCATCCAATATTTGAGGCACCGCAGCCTCAGCAGGGTCATCCTCACTTTGTGCCACGATGTTTTCCTGGCTGAGGGATTTTCCCTCCCCCAGGACCTCACAGAAATGCTCAGCAAATCTGCGAACCTGTTCCTGGGGGTCGGAAATTGGATCACCGTTTTTTCCCCTAATGATGGTAATAGGTGTGGCGCTGCAGGTTACTTTTTTGATGGAGTTAAATAGAGATTTGTGATCACGGGCCACTGAGGCAGACTCCATCTCCTCAGCAACCCGCGACCACCACCCATCCTTGCAGCGCCTCACGGCTCTCCGAACCTCCGAGCGAAGGCTGCGGTAAGCCTCCTCATTCTCTGACGTGGGATTCTGTAGCCGATGACAGTGGGCCTGTCGCTTTTTCTCAACCATCGTGAACAACTCCTCTGTCATCCAGGGTGTCTGGGGAGGTCTGGACCGCGTACCCAAAGCAGCCATTGCAGCTGCATGAGTCACAGTCCTAAACCTCGCCCATTTACCCTCGACATCAGGAGGAGTCGGGGACGATGCCAATCCCAGCCGCAAGCGATGATGAAATTCTCGCTTGCAACTTTCATCAGATAACTGAGACCAGGCCACTTTAGGTTGGAATGGGGTCCTGGGTGTACACCCACCACCGGAGTGGAAGAATGGCAGGCGCATCTTACAGATGACTAGTCGATGGTCAGAGGGCAGATCAGCTCCACGGTAGGTCCTGGTGTCAAGGACATGGGCTCGCATTCGCTGGTCCGTCACTATGTAGTCCAGCAGATGTTCTTGCTTGGACCCGGCATGCATCCATGATGTTGTGTGGATGCGCCGATGCCGGAACAGCGTGTTGGTAATTACAAGCCCATGGGCTGCACAAAAATCTAGCAGCCTCCTACCGTTGTTATTGAGCTGATCTGGCCCATGCCCTCCAATCACTCCAGACCAGGTGCCAGTATCATGACCAACTCGGGCATTGAAGTCACCCAACATGATGACTCTATCCCGAGGGGCCACTTTAGCCAGCACCTGTGACAGGAGGTCATAGAAGGCATCTGACTCATCGGCTTTGCCTGCATCCCTCCACGGATGTTCATCTTCGGTGGGGGCATAAGTAACCACGACCACCATTCCTCGCCTCCGGTTGATGGGAAGGCGAGCCCAAAGTAGCCTGGGGCTTACAGCTTCCCACACCTCACCGCCACGCTCCCACGCCCCCTTCATTCTTTTGTTCAAAAGAAGACCCACACCCTGTTGTTTGGCAGTCTGCTGCCCCGAGTAGAGGACTGTCCACCCCTCATGGTGGCAGGAGCCAGAGCCGGTCCACCGGACCTCCTGAATGCCGCATAGATCCAGGCGGTACCGGTCCAGCTCCCGACAGAGGAGTGGCAGCCTCTCCTCTGCAGTGAGCGTTCGAACATTCCACGTGGCCAACCGTAGTTGCTTTTCGTTGTTTCTGGAGTAGCCCCGAGGGTAGGTATTCAATCTCCTGGCTCCGCCAATTGGGGTTTGGCCAGGAGACGTCATAGACGCCTGGCCCCCCGGGGCCTCCGGCACAAGCTTAGTTGTTACATATTTCACTTTAATTCGTGGTTTTGTGGTAATTAATTGAAGGTGGAGGGGTTACCAGCCCCTCGCACCCGTCCAGAGCCCCCGTTTAGCCCCTGTGGTGGACACATATGCCATGAGGGGAGGAGCCAATCAAAATTGGATCTCCCCCCACAGCGCTGTCCACGACAGAGTTGCCCGTCCGGCACCGCGAGGAGGTAGGGGGTTGTTTTGCCGGACCAGACACTTACAAACACACACTGACATACAGACACTGAGACTTACATACAGACACTTACATACAGACACTTACATACAGACACTTACATAAAGACATTTACATACAGATACTGAGACACTTACATACAGACACTTACATACAGACACTTACATACAGACACTAAGACACGTACATACAGACACTTACATACAAACACTTACATACAGACACTTACATACAGACCCTTACATACACACACTTAGACACTTGCATACAGACACTTACATACAGACTCTTACATAAAGACACTTACATACAGACACTTAGACACTTACATACAGACCCTTACATACAGACTCTTACATAAAGACACTTACATACAGACAATTACATACAGACACTTACATACAGACACTAAGACACTTACATACAGACACTTACATACAGACACTTACATACAGACACTGAGACACTTACATAGACACTTACATACAGACGCTTACATACACTTACATACAGACACTGAGACATTTACATACAGACACTTACATACAGACACTTACATACAGACACTTACATACAGACACTGAGACACTTACATACAGACACTGAGACACTTACATACAGACACTTACATACAGACACTTACATACAGACACTTACATACAGACACTGAGACACTTACATACAGACACTTACATACAGACACTGAGACACTTACATACAGACACTGAGACACTTACATACAGACACTGAGACACTTACATACAGACACTTACATAAAGACACTGAGACACTTACATAGACACTTACATACAGACGCTTACATACAGACACTTACATAAAACACTGAGACACTTACATACAGACACTTACATACAGACACTTACATACAGACACTGAGACACTTACATACAGACGCTTACATACAGACACTTATATACAGACACTGAGACACTTACATACAGACACTTACACACAGACACTTACATACAGACACTTACATACAGACACTTACATACAGACACTTACATACTGACACTGTGACACTGACATACAGACACTTACATACAGATACTTACATAGAGACAGTTACATACAGAAACTTACATACAGACACTTACATACAGATACTTACATACAGACACTTACAGACACTTACATACAGCCACTTACATACAGACACTTACATACAGACACTTACATACAGACACATACAGACACTTACATATAGACACTTACATACAGACACTAAGACACTTACACACAGACATTTACATACATATACTTACATACAGACACTTACATACAGACACTTACATACAGACACTGAGACACTTACATACAGACACTTACATACAGAAACTTACATACAGACACTGAGATACTTACATACAGACACTTACATACAGACACTTAACATACAGACACTTACATACAGACACTTACATACAGAAACTTACATACAGACACTTACATACAGACACTGAGACACTTACATACAGACACTTACATACAGACACTTACATACAGACACTGAGATATTCACATACAGACACTTACATATAAACACTTAACATACAGACACTTACATACAGACACTTACATACAGACATTTACTTAGACACTTACTTACAGACACTGAGACACTTAAATACAGACACTTACATACAGACACTTACATACAGACCCTTACTTAGACACTTACTTATAGACACTGAGACACTTAAATACAGACACTTACATACAGACACTTACATACAGACACTTACATAAAGACATTTACATACAGACACTGAGACACTTACATACAGACACTTACATACAGACACTTACATACACACACTTACATACAGACACTTACATACAGGCACTTACATACAGACACTTACATAGACACTTACATACAGACACTTACATACTGACAAAAACAGACACTGAGACACTTACATACAGACACTTACATACAAACACTTACATACAGACACTTACATACAGACACTTACATACAGACCCTTACATACAGACACTTAGACACTTACATACAGACACTTACATACAGACTCTTACATAAAGACACTTACATACAGACACTTAGACACTTACATACAGACACTTACAGACTCTTACATAAAGACACTTACATACAGACAATTACATACAGACACTTACATACAGACACTAAGACACTTACATACAGACACTTACATACAGACATTTACATACAGACACTGAGACACTTACATACAGACACTTACATACAGACACTGAGGAACTTACATACAGACACTGAGACACTTACATACAGACACTTACATACAGACACTTACATACAGACACTTACATACAGACACTGAGACACTTACATACAGACACTTACATACAGACACTTACATACAGACACTGAGACACTTACATACAGACACTTACATACAGACACATACAGACGCTGAGACACTTACATACAGACACTTACATACAGACACTTACATACAGACACGAAGACACTTACATACAGACACTTACATACAGACACTTACATACAGACACTTACAAACAGACACTTACATACAGAAACTTACACACAGACACTTACATACAGATACTTACATACAGACACTTACAGACACTTACATACAGCCACCTACATACAGAGACTTACATACAGACACTTACATACAGACACATACAGACACTTACATACAGACACTTAAATACAGACACTGAGACACTTACATACAGACACTTACATACAGACACTTACATACAGACACTGAGATATTTACATACAGACACTTACATACAAACACTTAACATACAGACACTTACATACAGACACTTATATACAACAACAACAACCGCCATTCGCCACTAAGTGGCGGTGACGTCACCACGACGCTTGTGCCAGGCTATGTGCACCCTGAGGCCACGTGAAGTGTCGAACGCCCGCTGGCAGGAGGTCACGGGGCAGACCCAGGTGCCACGGGTCGACTGACTGAGATGACTTGCTGATGCACCACCTGTGCCCCCTACTGTGCCAACCTGCTGTGCTTTAGCCACCCGGCGCTCCGCTCGCTGTTGTGAGCGTCGCTCCTCCGCCCTCCGTTGTTGTTGGAGGGCGACTGCCTCCAACTGCCCAGTAGCATCCTTCACGAGCCTCCTCCACAGAGGCCGATCTTGACACCGCTGGTACCAGTCATCGGCAAGTCCACTCAGCTCCACGTCCTCCTGTACCACATCACTCCATCTCTTCTCTAGCCCGTGCCGCGCCCGCTTAGCCCCCTCAATCCGGCCAAACAAAAGCTGTTTCGGCATGCGGTGGCTGGGCATGCGGGCTACATGACCCAGCCATCGCAGCCTTGCCTGCCGGAGGAGCTCACCGATGGGACCCTGCCCAGATCTTTCAAGGATTTGTGAGCTCCTCACACAATCCAGTCTGGTTAAACCCAGGATGGATCGTAGGCAGGTCAGCCAAAATGTTTCTAACCGGCGAAGATGTTCCATTAGGGGGGTCCACGTTTCGCAAGCGTAGAGAAGGGAGGGAATGACCGTGGCCGAGAAGACCTGAAGCTTAGTGCGGAGCGACAGACCAGGTAGCTTCCACACAGCGTTACGCAACCGATGAAAAGATATTGCCGCTCGACTGATTCGGAGTGAGACCTCTGCTGTTAAACTGGAGCCAGTCATAAGCACACTGCCCAGGTATGGGAAACTCTCCACTCTCTCCACAACTGCCCCATCACCGATTGGGAGTTGTGGGGGTGGAGTGTCCGATGGTACAAAATACCCAGGCAGGTGCTTAGTTTTGGTGGGGCTGATGGTAAGGCCCCACCTCTTAGTGGCACGCTCCAGTCTCAGCAGCAGCGTCTCCAACTCCTCCTCTGACTGAGCAGCTATTACCAAGTCATCAGCATACATAACGTGGTTGAGCAATAGGGAGCCATCCCTTGACCGCACCCGGGCATCGATTAGCCTCCCATTATATCTGTACCATATGGAGATTCCCCCGGTACAGCTATTGAAGGCTTCACGAACTACGTGGTCAAAATAGATGTTAAATAATGTGGGAGCCAGAGGACATCCCTGTCGCACCCCAAGGTGTACAGGGAATGGCTCTGACTCCCGGCCACGTAGTTTTACCCGGGCCCGCTCACCATCATGAAGGTCCTTAATGATCGTGAGCAGAGGGTCAGGTACTCCAAAAGCACGAAGAACGACCCAGAGCCCAGGCCTACTGATGGTATCATAGGCCTTGACCAGGTCAATAAAGCAGAGATGTAGGTCTTGTTGGAATTCCCTACACCTCTGCTGTAGCAGACGGACAGAAAATATGGCATCTGTGCAGGACCGCCCTTTCCTGAAACCGCATTGGGGCTCCGCAAGCCTCTCCTCAGCGTGCCTGGCAAGGCGATGCTGAATAATCCTTGCCAGGACCTTTCCCGGCACACTGAGGAGTGAGATGCCCCTGTAGTTGTTACAGTCTGTGCGGTCCCCCTTCTTAAAAAGGGGGACCACCAGGGCATCCTTCCAATCCTGCGGAACCCGTCCAGTGGTCCAGACTGTTGTTATGATGTCATATAGGGCAGTCTGTGCACAAACGCCACCCTCCCTCAGCATTTCGCTTGGGAGATCATCTCTGCCCGCTGCCTTTCCTGGTCTCAGACTCCGGATCGCCTTCAATACTTCCTCAGCAGATGGCACCTCAGCCAGCCACTCACAGGGGGTGACTTCATCCAATATTTGAGGCACCGCAGCCTCAGCAGGGTCATCCTCACTTTGTGCCACGATGTTTTCCTGGCTGTGGGATTTTCCCTCCCCCAGGACCTCACAGAAATGCTCAGCAAATCTGCGAACCTGTTCCTGGGGGTCGGAAATTGGATCACCGTTTTTTCCCCTAATGATGGTAATAGGTGTGGCGCTGCAGGTTACTTTTTTGATGGAGTTAAATAGCGATTTGTGATCACGGGCTACTGAGGCAGACTCCATCTCCTCAGCAACCCGCGACCACCACCCATCCTTGCAGCGCCTCACGGCTCTCCGAACCTCCGAGCGAAGGCTGCGGTAAGCCTCCTCATTCTCTGACGTGGGATTCTGTAGCCGATGACAGTGGGCCTGTCGCTTTTTCTCAACCATCCTGAACAACTCCTCTGTCATCCAGGGTGTCTGGGGAGGTCTGGACCGCGTACCCAAAGCAGCCATTGCAGCTGCATGAGTCACAGTCCTAAACCTCGCCCATTTACCCTCGACATCAGGAGGAGTCGGGGACGATGCCAATCCCAGCCGCAAGCGATGATGAAATTCTCGCTTGCAACTTTCATCAGATAACTGAGACCAGGCCACTTTAGGTTGGAATGGGGTCCTGGGTGTACACCCACCACCGGAGTGGAAGAATGGCAGGCGCATCTTACAGATGACTAGTCGATGGTCAGAGGGCAGATCAGCTCCACGGTAGGTCCTGGTGTCAAGGACATGGGCTCGCATTCGCTGGTCCGTCACTATGTAGTCCAGCAGATGTTCTTGCTTGGACCCGGCATGCATCCATGATGTTGTGTGGATGCGCCGATGCCGGAACAGCGTGTTGGTAATTACAAGCCCATGGGCTGCACAAAAATCTAGCAGCCTCCTACCGTTGTTATTGAGCTGATCTGGCCCATGCCCTCCAATCACTCCAGACCAGGTGCCAGTATCATGACCAACTCGGGCATTGAAGTCACCCAACATGATGACTCTATCCCGAGGGGCCACTTTAGCCAGCACCTGTGACAGGAGGTCATAGAAGGCATCTGACTCATCGGCTTTGCCTGCATCCCTCCACGGATGTTCATCTTCGGTGGGGGCATAAGTAACCACGACCACCATTCCTCGCCTCCGGTTGATGGGAAGGCGAGCCCAAAGTAGCCTGGGGCTTACAGCTTCCCACACCTCACCGCCACGCTCCCACGCCCCCTTCATTCTTTTGTTCAAAAGAAGACCCACACCCTGTTGTTTGGCAGTCTGCTGCCCCGAGTAGAGGACTGTCCACCCCTCATGGTGGCAGGAGCCAGAGCCGGTCCACCGGACCTCCTGAATGCCGCATAGATCCAGGCGGTACCGGTCCAGCTCCCGACAGAGGAGTGGCAGCCTCTCCTCTGCAGTAAGCGTTCGAACATTCCACGTGGCCACCCGTAGTGGCTTTTCGTTGTTTCTGGAGTAGCCCCGAGGATAGGTATTCAATCTCCTGGCTCCGCCAATTGGGGTTTGGCCAGGAGACGTCATAGACGCCTGGCCCCCCGGGGCCTCCGGCACAAGCTTAGTTGTTACATATTTCACTTTAATTCGTGGTTTTGTGGTAATTAATTGAAGGTGGAGGGGTTACCAGCCCCTCGCACCCGTCCAGAGCCCCCGTTTAGCCCCTGTGGTGGACACATATGCCATGAGGGGAGGAGCCAATCAAAATTGGAACTCCCCCCACAGCACTGTCCACGACAGAGTTGCCCGTCCGGCACCGCGAGGAGGTAGGGGGTTGTTTTGCCGACACTTACATACAGACACTTACATACAGACACTTACATACAGACACTGAGATATTCACATACAGACACTTACATACAAACACTTAACATACAGACACTTACATACAGACACTTACATACAGACACTTACTTAGACACTTACTTACAGACACTGAGACACTTAAATACAGACACTTACATACAGACACTTACAAACACACACTGACATACAGACACTGAGACTTACATACAGACACTTACATACAGACACTTACATACAGACACTTACATAAAGACATTTACATACAGATACTGAGACACTTACATACAGACACTTACATACAGACACTTACATACACACACTTACATACAGAAACTTACATACAGACACTGAGATACTTACATACAGACACTTACATACAGACACTTAACATACAGACACTGAGACACTTACATACAGACACTTATATACAGACACTTACATACAGACACTGAGACACTTACATACAGACACTTACATACAGACACTTACATACAGACACAGATATTCACATACAGACACTTACATACAAACACTTAACATACAGACACTTACATACAGACACTTACATACAGACACTTACTTAGACACTTACTTACAGACACTGAGACACTTAAATACAGACACTTACATACAGACACTTACAAACACACACTGACATACAGACACTGAGACTTACATACAGACACTTACATACAGACACTTACATACAGACACTTACATAAAGACATTTACATACAGATACTGAGACACTTACATACAGACACTTACATACAGACACTTACATACACACATCTACATACAGACACTTACATACAGACACTTACATACAGGCACTTACATACAGACACTTACATAGACACTTACATACAGACACTTACATACAGACACTTACATACAGACACTTACATACAGACACTGAGACACTTACATACAGACACTTACATACAGACACTGAGACACTTACATACAGACACTGAGACACTTACATACAGACACTGAGACACTTACATACAGACACTTACATAAAGACACTGAGACACTTACATAGACACTTACATACAGACGCTTACATACAGACACTTACATAAAACACTGAGACACTTACATACAGACACTTACATACAGACACTTACATACAGACACTGAGCCACTTACATACAGACGCTTACATACAGACACTTATATACAGACACTGAGACACTTACATACAGACACTTACACACAGACACTTACATACAGACACTTACATACAGACACTTACATACAGACACTTACATACTGACACTGTGACACTGACATACAGACACTTACATACAGATACTTACATAGAGACAGTTACATACAGAAACTTACATACAGACACTTACATACAGATACTTACATACAGACACTTACAGACACTTACATACAGCCACTTACATACAGACACTTACATACAGACACTTACATACAGACACTTACATACAGACACATACAGACACTTACATATAGACACTTACATACAGACACTAAGACACTTACACACAGACATTTACATACATATACTTACATACAGACACTTACATACAGACACTTACATACAGACACTGAGACACTTACATACAGACACTTACATACAGAAACTTACATACAGACACTGAGATACTTACATACAGACACTTACATACAGACACTTAACATACAGACACTTACATACAGACACTTACATACAGAAACTTACATACAGACACTTACATACAGACACTGAGACACTTACATACAGACACTTACATACAGACACTTACATACAGACACTGAGATATTCACATACAGACACTTACATATAAACACTTAACATACAGACACTTACATACAGACACTTACATACAGACATTTACTTAGACACTTACTTACAGACACTGAGACACTTAAATACAGACACTTACATACAGACACTTACATACAGACCCTTACTTAGACACTTACTTATAGACACTGAGACACTTAAATACAGACACTTACATACAGACACTTACATACAGACACTTACATAAAGACATTTACATACAGACACTGAGACACTTACATACAGACACTTACATACAGACACTTACATACACACACTTACATACAGACACTTACATACAGGCACTTACATACAGACACTTACATAGACACTTACATACAGACACTTACATACTGACAAAAACAGACACTGAGACACTTACATACAGACACTTACATACAAACACTTACATACAGACACTTACATACAGACACTTACATACAGACCCTTACATACAGACACTTAGACACTTACATACAGACACTTACATACAGACTCTTACATAAAGACACTTACATACAGACACTTAGACACTTACATACAGACACTTACAGACTCTTACATAAAGACACTTACATACAGACAATTACATACAGACACTTACATACAGACACTAAGACACTTACATACAGACACTTACATACAGACATTTGCATACAGACACTGAGACACTTACATACAGACACTTACATACAGACACTGAGACACTTACATACAGACACTGAGACACTTACATACAGACACTTACATACAGACACTTACATACAGACACTTACATACAGACACTGAGACACTTACATACAGACACTTACATACAGACACTTACATACAGACACTGAGACACTTACATACAGACACTTACATACAGACACATACAGACGCTGAGACACTTACATACAGACACTTACATACAGACACTTACATACAGACACGAAGACACTTACATACAGACACTTACATACAGACACTTACATACAGACACTTACAAACAGACACTTACATACAGAAACTTACACACAGACACTTACATACAGATACTTACATACAGACACTTACAGACACTTACATACAGCCACCTACATACAGAGACTTACATACAGACACTTACATACAGACATATACAGACACTTACATACAGACACTTAAATACAGACACTGAGACACTTACATACAGACACTTACATACAGACACTTACATACAGACACTGAGATATTTACATACAGACACTTACATACAAACACTTAACATACAGACACTTACATACAGACACTTATATACAGACACTTACATACAGACACTTACATACAGACACTTACATACAGACACTGAGATATTCACATACAGACACTTACATACAAACACTTAACATACAGACACTTACATACAGACACTTACATACAGACACTTACTTAGACACTTACTTACAGACACTGAGACACTTAAATACAGACACTTACATACAGACACTTACAAACACACACTGACATACAGACACTGAGACTTACATACAGACACTTATATACAGACACTTACATACAGACACTTACATACAGACACTTACATACAGACACTGAGATATTCACATACAGACACTTACATACAAACACTTAACATACAGACACTTACATACAGACACTTACATACAGACACTTACTTAGACACTTACTTACAGACACTGAGACACTTAAATACAGACACTTACATACAGACACTTACAAACACACACTGACATACAGACACTGACACTTACATACAGACACTTATATACAGACACTTACATACAGACACTGAGACACTTACATACAGACACTTACATACAGACACTTACATACAGACACTGAGATATTCACATACAGACACTTACATACAAACACTTAACATACAGACACTTACATACAGACACTTACATACAGACACTTACTTAGACACTTACTTACAGACACTGAGACACTTAAATACAGACACTTACATACAGACACTTACAAACACACACTGACATACAGACACTGAGACTTACATACAGACACTTACATACAGACACTTACATACAGACACTTACATAAAGACATTTACATACAGATACTGAGACACTTACATACAGACACTTACATACAGACACTTACATACACACATCTACATACAGACACTTACATACAGACACTTACATACAGGCACTTACATACAGACACTTACATAGACACTTACATACAGACACTTACATACAGACACTTACATACAGACACATACAGACGCTGAGACACTTACATACAGACACTTACATACAGACACTTACATACAGACACTTACATACAGACACTAAGACACGTACATACAGACACTTACATACAAACACTTACATACAGACACTTACATACAGACACTTACATACAGACACTTACATACAGACCCTTACATACACACACTTAGACACTTGCATACAGACACTTACATACAGACTCTTACATAAAGACACTTACATACAGACCCTTACATACAGACTCTTACATAAAGACACTTACATACAGACAATTACATACAGACACTTACATACAGACACTAAGACACTTACATACAGACACTTACATACAGACACTTACATACAGACACTGAGACACTTACATAGACACTTACATACAGATGCTTACATACAGACCCTTACATACAGACACTTAGACACTTACATACAGACACTTACATACAGACTCTTACATAAAGACACTTACATACAGACACTTAGACACTTACATACAGACACTTACAGACTCTTACATAAAGACACTTACATACAGACAATTACATACAGACACTTACATACAGACACTAAGACACTTACATACAGACACTTACATACAGACATTTACATACAGACACTGAGACACTTACATACAGACACTTACATACAGACACTGAGACACTTACATACAGACACTGAGACACTTACATACAGACACTTACATACAGACACTTACATACAGACACTTACATACAGACACTGAGACACTTACATACAGACACTTACATACAGACACTTACATACAGACACTGAGACACTTACATACAGACACTTACATACAGACACATACAGACGCTGAGACACTTACATACAGACACTTACATACAGACACTTACATACAGACACGAAGACACTTACATACAGACACTTACATACAGACACTTACATACAGACACTTACAAACAGACACTTACATACAGAAACTTACACACAGACACTTACATACAGATACTTACATACAGACACTTACAGACACTTACATACAGCCACCTACATACAGAGACTTACATACAGACACTTACATACAGACATATACAGACACTTACATACAGACACTTAAATACAGACACTGAGACACTTACATACAGACACTTACATACAGACACTTACATACAGACACTGAGATATTTACATACAGACACTTACATACAAACACTTAACATACAGACACTTACATACAGACACTTATATACAGACACTTACATACAGACACTTACATACAGACACTTACATACAGACACTGAGATATTCACATACAGACACTTACATACAAACACTTAACATACAGACACTTACATACAGACACTTACATACAGACACTTACTTAGACACTTACTTACAGACACTGAGACACTTAAATACAGACACTTACATACAGACACTTACAAACACACACTGACATACAGACACTGAGACTTACATACAGACACTTATATACAGACACTTACATACAGACACTTACATACAGACACTTACATACAGACACTGAGATATTCACATACAGACACTTACATACAAACACTTAACATACAGACACTTACATACAGACACTTACATACAGACACTTACTTAGACACTTACTTACAGACACTGAGACACTTAAATACAGACACTTACATACAGACACTTACAAACACACACTGACATACAGACACTGACACTTACATACAGACACTTATATACAGACACTTACATACAGACACTGAGACACTTACATACAGACACTTACATACAGACACTTACATACAGACACTGAGATATTCACATACAGACACTTACATACAAACACTTAACATACAGACACTTACATACAGACACTTACATACAGACACTTACTTAGACACTTACTTACAGACACTGAGACACTTAAATACAGACACTTACATACAGACACTTACAAACACACACTGACATACAGACACTGAGACTTACATACAGACACTTACATACAGACACTTACATACAGACACTTACATAAAGACATTTACATACAGATACTGAGACACTTACATACAGACACTTACATACAGACACTTACATACACACATCTACATACAGACACTTACATACAGACACTTACATACAGGCACTTACATACAGACACTTACATAGACACTTACATACAGACACTTACATACAGACACTTACATACAGACACATACAGACGCTGAGACACTTACATACAGACACTTACATACAGACACTTACATACAGACACTTACATACAGACACTAAGACACGTACATACAGACACTTACATACAAACACTTACATACAGACACTTACATACAGACACTTACATACAGACACTTACATACAGACCCTTACATACACACACTTAGACACTTGCATACAGACACTTACATACAGACTCTTACATAAAGACACTTACATACAGACCCTTACATACAGACTCTTACATAAAGACACTTACATACGGACAATTACATACAGACACTTACATACAGACACTAAGACACTTACATACAGACACTTACATACAGACACTTACATACAGACACTGAGACACTTACATAGACACTTACATACAGATGCTTACATACACTTACATACAGACACTGAGACATTTACATACAGACACTTACATACAGACACTTACATACAGACACTTACATACAGACACTGAGACACTTACATACAGACACTTACATACAGACACTGAGACACTTACATACAGACACTTACATACAGACACTTACATACAGACACTTACATACAGACACTGAGACACTTACATACAGACACTTACATACAGACACTGAGACACTTACATACAGACACTGAGACACTTACATACAGACACTGAGACACTTACATACAGACACTTACATAAAGACACTGAGACACTTACATAGACACTTACATACAGATGCTTACATAGAGACACTTACATAAAACACTGAGACACTTACATACAGACACTTACATACAGACACTTACATACAGACACTGAGACACTTACATACAGACGCTTACATACAGACACTTATATACAGACACTGAGACACTTACATACAGACACTTACACACAGACACTTACATACAGACACTTACATACAGACACTTACATACAGACACTTACATACTGACACTGTGACACTGACATACAGACACTTATATACAGATACTTACATAGAGACTGTTACATACAGAAACTTACATACAGACACTTACAGATACTTACATACAGACACTTACATACAGACACTTACATACAGACACTTACATACAGACACTGAGACACTTACATACAGACACTTACATACAGAAACTTACATACAGACACTGAGATACTTACATACAGACACTTACATACAGACACTTAACATACAGACACTTACATACAGACACTTACATACAGAAACTTACATACAGACACTTACATACAGACACTGAGACACTTACATACAGACACTTACATACAGACACTTACATACAGACACTGAGATATTCACATACAGACACTTACATATAAACACTTAACATACAGACACTTACATACAGACACTTACATACAGACACTTACTTAGACACTTACTTACAGACACTGAGACACTTAAATACAGACACTTACATACAGACACTTACATACAGACCCTTACTTAGACACTTACTTATAGACACTGAGACACTTAAATACAGACACTTACATACAGACACTTACATACAGACACTTACATAAAGACATTTACATACAGACACTGAGACACTTACATACAGACACTAAGACACTTACACACAGACATTTACATACATATACTTACATACAGACACTTACATACAGACACTTACATACAGACACTGAGACACTTACATACAGACACTTACATACAGAAACTTACATACAGACACTGAGATACTTACATACAGACACTTACATACAGACACTTAACATACAGACACTTACATACAGACACTTACATACAGAAACTTACATACAGACACTTACATACAGACACTGAGACACTTACATACAGACACTTACATACAGACACTTACATACAGACACTGAGATATTCACATACAGACACTTACATATAAACACTTAACATACAGACACTTACATACAGACACTTACATACAGACATTTACTTAGACACTTACTTACAGACACTGAGACACTTAAATACAGACACTTACATACAGACACTTACATACAGACGCTTACTTAGACACTTACTTATAGACACTGAGACACTTAAATACAGACACTTACATACAGACACTTACATACAGACACTTACATAAAGACATTTACATACAGACACTGAGACACTTACATACAGACACTTACATACAGACACTTACATACACACACTTACATACAGACACTTACATACAGGCACTTACATACAGACACTTACATAGACACTTACATACAGACACTTACATACTGACAAAAACAGACACTGAGACACTTACATACAGACACTTACATACAAACACTTACATACAGACACTTACATACAGACACTTACATACAGACCCTTACATACAGACACTTAGACACTTACATACAGACACTTACATACAGACTCTTACATAAAGACACTTACATACAGACACTTAGACACTTACATACAGACACTTACAGACTCTTACATAAAGACACTTACATACAGACAATTACATACAGACACTTACATACAGACACTAAGACACTTACATACAGACACTTACATACAGACATTTACATACAGACACTGAGACACTTACATACAGACACTTACATACAGACACTGAGACACTTACATACAGACACTGAGACACTTACATACAGACACTTACATACAGACACTTACATACAGACACTTACATACAGACACTGAGACACTTACATACAGACACTTACATACAGACACTTACATACAGACACTGAGACACTTACATACAGACACTTACATACAGACACATACAGACGCTGAGACACTTACATACAGACACTTACATACAGACACTTACATACAGACACGAAGACACTTACATACAGACACTTACATACAGACACTTACATACAGACACTTACAAACAGACACTTACATACAGAAACTTACACACAGACACTTACATACAGATACTTACATACAGACACTTACAGACACTTACATACAGCCACCTACATACAGAGACTTACATACAGACACTTACATACAGACATATACAGACACTTACATACAGACACTTAAATACAGACACTGAGACACTTACATACAGACACTTACATACAGACACTTACATACAGACACTGAGATATTTACATACAGACACTTACATACAAACACTTAACATACAGACACTTACATACAGACACTTATATACAGACACTTACATACAGACACTTACATACAGACACTTACATACAGACACTGAGATATTCACATACAGACACTTACATACAAACACTTAACATACAGACACTTACATACAGACACTTACATACAGACACTTACTTAGACACTTACTTACGGACACTGAGACACTTAAATACAGACACTTACATACACTTACAAACACACACTGACATACAGACACTGAGACTTACATACAGACACTTACATACAGACACTTACATAAAGACATTTACATACAGATACTGAGACACTTACATACAGACACTTACATACAGACACTTACATACACACACTTACATACAGAAACTTACATACAGACACTGAGATACTTACATACAGACACTTACATACAGACACTTAACATACAGACACTGAGACACTTACATACAGACACTTATATACAGACACTTACATACAGACACTGAGACACTTACATACAGACACTTACATACAGACACTTACATACAGACACTGAGATATTCACATACAGACACTTACATACAAACACTTAACATACAGACACTTACATACAGACACTTACTTAGACACTTACTTACAGACACTGAGACGCTTAAATACAGACACTTACATACAGACACTTACAAACACACACTGACATACAGACACTGAGACTTACATACAGACACTTACATACAGACACTTACATACAGACACTTACATAAAGACATTTACATACAGATACTGAGACACTTACATACAGACACTTACATACAGACACTTACATACACACATCTACATACAGACACTTACATACAGACACTTACATACAGGCACTTACATACAGACACTTACATAGACACTTACATACAGACACTTACATACAGACACTTACATACAGACACATACAGACGCTGAGACACTTACATACAGACACTTACATACAGACACTTACATACAGACACTTACATACAGACACTAAGACACGTACATACAGACACTTACATACAAACACTTACATACAGACACTTACATACAGACACTTACATACAGACACTTACATACAGACCCTTACATACACACACTTAGACACTTGCATACAGACACTTACATACAGACTCTTACATAAAGACACTTACATACAGACCCTTACATACAGACTCTTACATAAAGACACTTACATACAGACAATTACATACAGACACTTACATACAGACACTAAGACACTTACATACAGACACTTACATACAGACACTTACATACAGACACTGAGACACTTACATAGACACTTACATACAGATGCTTACATACACTTACATACAGACACTGAGACATTTACATACAGACACTTACATACAGACACTTACATACAGACACTTACATACAGACACTGAGACACTTACATACAGACACTTACATACAGACACTGAGACACTTACATACAGACACTTACATACAGACACTTACATACAGACACTTACATACAGACACTGAGACACTTACATACAGACACTTACATACAGACACTGAGACACTTACATACAGACACTGAGACACTTACATACAGACACTGAGACACTTACATACAGACACTTACATAAAGACACTGAGACACTTACATAGACACTTACATACAGATGCTTACATAGAGACACTTACATAAAACACTGAGACACTTACATACAGACACTTACATACAGACACTTACATACAGACACTGAGACACTTACATACAGACGCTTACATACAGACACTTATATACAGACACTGAGACACTTACATACAGACACTTACACACAGACACTTACATACAGACACTTACATACAGACACTTACATACAGACACTTACATACTGACACTGTGACACTGACATACAGACACTTATATACAGATACTTACATAGAGACTGTTACATACAGAAACTTACATACAGACACTTACAGATACTTACATACAGACACTTACAGACACTTACATACAGCCACTTACATACAGACACTTACATACAGACACTTACATACAGACACTTACATACAGACACATACAGGCACTTACATACAGACACTTACATACAGACACTAAGACACTTACACACAGACATTTACATACATATACTTACATACAGACACTTACATACAGACACTTACATACAGACACTGAGACACTTACATACAGACACTTACATACAGAAACTTACATACAGACACTGAGATACTTACATACAGACACTTACATACAGACACTTAACATACAGACACTTACATACAGACACTTACATACAGAAACTTACATACAGACACTTACATACAGACACTGAGACACTTACATACAGACACTTACATACAGACACTTACATACAGACACTGAGATATTCACATACAGACACTTACATATAAACACTTAACATACAGACACTTACATACAGACACTTACATACAGACACTTACTTAGACACTTACTTACAGACACTGAGACACTTAAATACAGACACTTACATACAGACACTTACATACAGACCCTTACTTAGACACTTACTTATAGACACTGAGACACTTAAATACAGACACTTACATACAGACACTTACATACAGACACTTACATAAAGACATTTACATACAGACACTGAGACACTTACATACAGACACTTACATACAGACACTTACATACAGACACTTACATACAGGCACTTACATACAGACACTTACATAGACACTTACATACAGACCCTTACATACAGACACTTAGACACTTACATACAGACACATACAGACTCTTACATAAAGACACTTACATACAGACACTTAGACACTTACATACAGACACTTACAGACTCTTACATAAAGACACTTACATACAGACAATTACATACAGACACTTACATACAGACACTAAGACACTTACATACAGACACTTACATACAGACATTTACATACAGACACTGAGACACTTACATACAGACACTTACATACAGACACTGAGACACTTACATACAGACACTGAGACACTTACATACAGACACTTACATACAGACACTTACATACAGACACTTTCATACAGACACTGAGACACTTACATACAAACACTTACATACAGACACTTACATACAGACACTGAGACACTTACATACAGACACTTACATACAGACACATACAGACGCTGAGACACTTACATACAGACACTTACATACAGACACTTACATACAGACACGAAGACACTTACATACAGACACTTACATACAGACACTTACATACAGACACTTACAAACAGACACTTACATACAGAAACTTACACACAGACACTTACATACAGATACTTACATACAGACACTTACAGACACTTACATACAGCCACCTACATACAGAGACTTACATACACTTACATACAGACACATACAGACACATACAGACACTTACATACAGACACTTAAATACAGACACTGAGACACTTACATACAGACACTTACATACAGACACTTACATACAGACACTGAGATATTTACATACAGACACTTACATACAAACACTTAACATACAGACACTTACATACAGACACTTATATACAGACACTTACATAGAGACACTTACATACAGACACTTACTTAGACACTTACTTACAGACACTGAGACACTTAAATACAGACACTTACATACAGACACTTACATACAGACACTTAATTTAACTTAGGTATAAAATAAATTTAATTTAAATAAAATAAAAATGTAAAAAATTAATTTAACGTAGGTATAAAATAAATTTAATTGAAATAAAATAAATTTAATTTATAAAAAAAAAAAATTTAACGTAGGTATAAAATAAAATTAATTTAAATAAATGAAATTAATTCAAAATAAATAAATTAAACGTAGGTATTAAATAAAATAAATGTTATTTTAATAAAATAAATGTATTAAAAATTTCAATTTAATTTAACGTAGGTATGAAATAAAATACATTTAAATTAAATGTAACGTAGGTATACAATAAAATTAATTTAATTTAAATAAAAAAACTCATTCATTTATAAAAAAAATACGTAGGTATAAAATACATTTTAATTAAATAAAAATGTAAATGAAATTTAACGTAGGTATAAAATAAAATGTAATTAAAGTAATTAATTAATAATTTTCATTTTTTATCTCCGTGACTTTACCGAAAGAAACAAAGAGTGTGGACCCACGTGACATCAAGGCTGTCCTAGTCTAGGCAAGGCCTCAGGGTGTACCGGGCCTTTCACAACAGCAGCAGAAGCAACAATGGTTCTCTTGAGAAAATGCTTTAAAAAAAAAGTCAACGTAGCTTACCTTGACACTCGCGAACTTTAAAGATTAAAATAATTAAAACAAAACTAAACACTCACACGCACATGGGCGCGCAACGTTCAGCGTGCAGCGCATTAAAAATGGTAGCGTCCTCCCGCGATCTGATTGGTCGCCCTGCGTGCCAAAGTGGGGAGGGGGGAGGGCCAGCGATCCGATTGGTCGAGAGGCAAACCTGGGCGCGTCTCCGGCGGTGGTGCGCAGCGATTGGTCAACAGGTGTCCTATGCTAATTTTGGTATGCTAATTAGTTTTAATCTGTATGCTATTGTAGTTTATTTATCCATACTCATTAAGTTTAATGTTTATCCTAAATTAGTTAAAAATGTATGCTCGTTTAGTTAACATTCTATGATAGTATCGTTATATTTTTTATCCTATAACAGCAGTGCATACTGGCTGTGGTGGTACCTGCTATGATTACAGCAGTACATACTGACTAGTGTTACCTGCTATGATTACAGCAGGTATACTGACTAGTGGTACCTGCTATAATTACATCAGTGCATACTGTGGTGGTACCTGCTTTCACTACAGCAGTGCATACTGACCGTGGTGGTACCTGCTAAGGTTACAGCAGTGCATACTGCTTATATGCTTTATCACGTGTCGTGAATGTGATAGTTTCATCCCAGAAATGGTGTCCTTGACCGGCCCAGAGCAGACATTTCACTTTGCCTTAGAACCAGAGGTGGCACAGCATTAGCAATTCCAAGTTCTTTATGTGACCAATAGCAACGAATTACGTGGCAAGCATTTGAAATGAGTGGGTTATGACGTACTGTACTTCACTCTTATCGACCATTTACATAAGTCTGTTACTGGCGTTGTGCTGCCTTGGCTGGTACCAACTTCTTCTTTGACCACATGGACCACACGGATGAACGGTCTACGCGAGTCGAGCGACCGATGGAGAAGACCTATGGGGGCACGCGGCGGGAGACTCTCAGGCGAAATTGTGGAAGTCGCGTGACAGAGGCCACGCGTGGAGGATAGACGCATGCTGGCGAGACGTCGTCTTCAGTTTAAGTTTCACGTTTTAGGTGTAGAGCCCTGTGAGCCGTGCGGCCCTTGACTCGGGTGCAACCGCAACAAACAAAAAACGTGAACATATTCATGTTGTGGGTCACTGTTGACGATATGGGTCCCTACTGACGAGGTGAGTGTCCATATTCATGTTGTGGGTCACTGTTGACGATGTGGGTCCCGATTGACGATATGGGTCCGGATTAAAGAGGTGAGCGTCTCTTTTGATGTGGGTCTCTATTGACGAGGCGAGCATCCCTGTTGACGATGTTGGTCCCTGATGACGATGTGGGTCCGTGTTAACGATGTTAGTATTGAATTGGTCCTCGTCTAATAGCATATATGTTCTACCATATGTAAACCCATACGACAATAAATGTTACAATACATAGCATGTATAAGAATTCAAATTCATGTCAACCACCACTCACCCTCCCCTCGACTCACTCCCACGATCAGCCCTCCACTAGGGTACCCCCCCCCGTGCACACCGGTGGCAGAGGGCCTTGTTGGACCCAAAACACCTCTCCTTCTTTCCACAGAGCTACAAGACAATCAGAGTCTAGTCGTCCTACACATCGTCAGCAAGACGGATGAGGTGAGCTACGTCTGGCTGTGTGTGGCGCCGAGCGTGAAGATTTTCTTCTCTTCTGCAGCGTGCGTCCACGTCAAGTTTCACCATCAAGCGCGCCCAGACTCCTCCACGGCTCCGCTGCCTCTCCTGCCCTCGTCCTCCTGCTTCCGCTCCGTCCGATCGCCCCCCTCTCCTCCCGCCCCTTGCTGTCTCTCTTCACACGCGCACTCCGACCTCCCTCGCCTTCCACGTCAGGAGGTACGCCCGAGATCATTCGTCCTGCCCGCACCAGCGGCTCACGCATCGTCTGACCGCGTCTCCGTTCATGCAGGTAAGGGCACCATCACGGCATAGCGGTTAGCGGCGCTGCGCTATTCTCGCTCACGGCAAATACCAGCGACAATTAGGGGCCGTCCGTGAATGACGTCACGCACCTAGAGGGGGGGGGGGGTGGGCGGGGTCAGACGTTTGTGACGATGTGTGACGAGGGGGGGGGTTTGAGAAATGTGACGTCACACCAAATTGCGCAACTTTAAATAAATATAGACACGTTCTACTTAATTAGACTTTGTAATAAATGTTTTCTACCTACATCAGAGTGCAGCGCCACATTAACAACGCACTACAATGACAACAATAGTTTAAAGCGATTTGAAGCATGTTTTATCTTTTTTTTGGGTGGAGGGGGCGGAGGGGGGCAGAGCTTTGTGACGTCATATTTGAGGGGGAGGGGTCTGACTTTGTGACGTCGTGTGACGATGGGGGCGGGGGGGGTCAAAAATCCTCTAAAATCACGTGACGTCATTTAAGGTCGGCCCCTGACCTGAAGCAGTCCTGAGCGTCACTTAGGTGGACTCAGCCATAATTAAGGAGGTGGTGAGGTGGGTGGGGGTGCTAACATCAGATTTGGAGAGACGAGCGGCCAGCCGTGGTTCTGTCCACACCAGCCCCTGGTGATGTTCCATCGCGACCCTCACCGTTGCTCGCTAACAGCGCACGCCCAGTGGGAGTCGATGAGTCCGTGGGTTTCTGTGCGAGTCCATGGGTTCACGTGTGGGTCTGTGGATGCGTCAGTCTACATTGGGGAGCCTTTGTCTTTGCATTTTGGGGACTAGTGCAGCACTAGTGTGTAGTAGTGTATAGTGTAGTGTATAGTAGTGTATAGTGTAGTGTATAGTAGTGTATGGTGTAGTGTATAGTGTAGTGTATAGTGTAGTGTATAGTAGTGTATAGTGTAGTGGATAGTGTAGTGTATAGTAGTGTAGTGTATAGTAGTGTATAGTGTAGTGTATAGTAGTGTATGGTGTAGTGTATAGTGTAGTGTATAGTAGTGTAGTGTATAGTGTAGTGTATAGTAGTGTGTAGTGTATAGTAGTGCATATTGTAGTGTATATTGTAGTGTATAGTGTAGTGTATAATAGTGTATTGTATAGTAGTGTAGTGTATAATAGTGTATAGTGTAGTGTATAAGTGTATAGTGTAGTGTATAATAGTGTATTGTATAGTAGTATATAGTGTAGTGTATAATGTAGTGTATAATAGTGTTTAGTATAGTGTAGTGTATAGTAGTGTAGTGTATAGTGTAGTGTATAGTTTAGTATACTAGTTATCACGTGACTAGTGTAGCTAGCCAGGTGGTGACCACACTCGTGCGTGCATATCCACTCGTCCGTGTATGCAAGTAAGCGCTCGTGTGTGTATGTGCACCCGCGTGTTTGTTCGTGTCTGTATGTACGCACACTGTTGCACATGGTTCGCTCGTGTGGGTGTGTAGTGGAACGCACTGCTCGTGAAAACGTTGCCTCGTTACGCGGTAAATGATGCGGCACGACAGGAGGGCACTGCAGGGATGAGGCTCTCCGCTCTTGGTGCTGTGAATTAAAACAGCGCCAGGGTGGAGAGTCCCGTCCCTACAGCTCGTAGCTGTGACGGAGCGAGAGTGATCAGCGGACAGCCACCATGGTTGCCAGGTAAGGGGAGACTTTACCTGGAACTCGACCTCCACACGTGTTCCCCGTGAACATTGTCGCAATAAACGTACGATCAGTAATCTTTAAAATATCAGACCTTTGTTGTTCCGCAAGAATATTAACGCTCAAACTCGTATCGAACTCTTCATGAATTCACTTGGTCAAACAGTTCAGGTACTCGGCAAAGCATTTCACCAACCGGTATGCAACAGTTAAACAATCTACTCCAAATCAACACTGAAATGTCAAATCATCATCCACCATTGACTTCCACATCGATGGAAGCCATTTGCCATGACGTCCAAGCCATTAAACACCGGAACAACGAACGTGCCATTCAAGTACATCTTGAAACCCATTATCTGAAGTAGTTTGTATTAAACAATAACTAAATAATAGAAACACGTTTACAATATTGAGCGAAGTTATAGTCACGGACTTTTTCCAACTTTAGCTCAACAGGACCACAAAAGCTCAGATATGTGGTGCATAATCAATGAATCAATCTGATTAAAATCATGAACTGGCTAAACACTTTTAGATTTCAACATCACCTTAAAAAATAACATTTTAAATATAAGCGCACAACTTTATCTATCTGTGATGAGCGCTGCACTTTCCATTGTTTTCATGCAAGGGGCGCTGTAAACCTACGCACCCCTGCATGGACGACGGAGGCGCAGGGAAAGACGTTCGATTACGTTGGAATCGATCTGTAGATGGCAGTCTTCTCGCACGGCCAGCTCCGTGTCGCCTTATCTCGATCCCGCAATCCCAAACAGGTGAAAGTCCGCATCGAACCGAACCCCCGGCAAGGCCATCTACTTAACGTTGAGAGAAAATTCACTCGAAATGTTCTTTTCAATGTAGCCTTCCAGATGTAAATTGATACAAGCTTTTAATGAAGAAGTAAAATAATCTAATTCAAAACACAACACAATTCAAAGATGCTTCATTTTAAAACTTCAAAACGGAGCATGAGGTACTTGCGTGAATGCGTCCTTCGTGTGCAAATGTTGTGACTTTCCTGGCCTGAAGGCCGTCAATGTGTTGGACCATTAAATGGTGCACAGCGTCTCAACAACAGCAGTGGGGTTTGCTTCAACCGATAGGTACGAACATCCAGACGTGAATCAGCAAGGAGCATTTCTAGTCCCAGTTAGACAAAATCTACGTCAACACGTAAGACAAAACTACAATTCGTGTTGTAGAGAATGTACCTCCTCCTATACGTGTAACTTTTAAATGGTATGGCTTGTAACTGATGAATGATCCGAGCGTGCTCCCTATTTCAAAGACAATGAGTTGCTCCAGAGGCAGACGCTTCGTGAAACACAAAAATACCCTTTGACCTGTATCACAAGAACAACGTGTCTCACCCGAGTGATCTGTACAGGTTACTTCCAAACACACACACACACTTTGTCCTAACATCACTTATTCAATGTTTGACCCTCAGACAAAATGTTACATGCACGCGCACAATCAGACACGGTATTCATTCTAAATAATTGACGGGCATATAAACAAAATTGAATTACTGCAGCGAAATTGACTGCATCACGTTACATCGTATTAACAAGAAGCTATTTTACAAATACGCACCGTCTGCTTAACAGTGTATGTACAACGTACTATTGTTGCGTCATTCAAAACGAGTAGGCCGTTGCATGCTGGCGTCTGGGTCAAAATGTAGCAAATTCTAAACATTACGCTACAAATAATAGATCACGGCGTTTCGATGGCAACACAAGCAATCGTCATCAGGTAGGACAAGCACAGCAGCAATAAGAGGAAACTGCTGGAGTAGGCGCCTACTACTTCAGCAGTTTCTCTTGCTGTGGTTGTCCCACCTGATGACGATTGCTTGTGCTGTGATCTAAACGCCGTGATCTGTTATGTTTCTACCCACGTGGTGACTTTACCGAAATAATTCAAGAGTGTGGATTCCTGCAGTCACGAAAGCTTCGAATCAAGATTGCCTACAAACTACACAACTGAGATGACGCATCAATCATCGCCCCCTACTGACAGGCTCTTGTCCACATGCAGGCTGGTGCAGGGCCACCACCTTGTGCCACACAGGGGCAGCTGCTACTTGGGGATGCTCTTCGAGTGTTTCAGACGAGGTACGACACGAAACTTCGAGTTGCTGAGGCGGTTAAGCAAGCACCGTGTAAAAGCAATTATTATAACATAGTGAATTCTTGGGAGCTTATTGTCTCTCGCTCCTGGTTAGAGATCTACCCAACCCACAGGTCCACAAAGACTGGCCGCCCTTACTCTGCAGGTTGAACCTAGGAGCTGAGTGTTCAACTTCACGTTCTTGTCATTAAAGGCCGGTGACAAAGGTGCATCTAGTGTAGCGACATCGTCTCAAGCTTACACATCTAACGGGTCTCCACTTGACTTTGTATTGTCAAGGAGGAAGTCCACCCACACCTCTACTTCCACAAACTGCTGGGAGTTGCCTCGCTCTGCCTCACAGTAAGAATTCTCCTCCTGCTTCATGTTGCCTCCATCGATGTGAAGGTCGGATTTTGAAGTTGAATCTTCATCTTCACATTTTACCTTCACTTCTTCGCTCATCACTTCTTCCCTCTTCACCATCACCTCTTCACGTTTCACCTCGATACCTTTAAGTGTCAAAGCTGGGATTTTCCTCCGGTTCTTGTTTCATGAGGGATGGGCTGATTGCGGCACTTTGACTTTCACAAGCTGATTTCAGACGCCACTCCTTGTGAATCTTCTGATGCTTTTGTGTTCTCTGGTGTACTTGAAGATTTGATGAATGTGTAAACGCCTTCCTGCAGAGTGCACCTGAAGAGTTTCTCTCTCGTGTGTGTTCTCTGGTGTACTTTAAGATGTGGTGACTGTGAAAATGCCTTCCCGCACAGAGTGCACTTGAAGGGTTTCTCTCCTGTGTGTGTTCTCTGGTGTTTTTGAAGAACAGATGACTGTGAAAATGCCTTTCCACACACACTGCACTTAAAGGGTTTCTCTCCCGTGTATGCTCTCTGGTGTCTTTGACGATTTGATGAATCTGCAAACGCCATCCCGCACAGAGTGCACCTGAAGGGTTTCTCTCCCGTGTGTGTTCTCTCGTGTCTTTGAAGATGTGACACATGTACAAACGCCATCCTGCACAGAATGCACCTGAAGGGTTTCTCTCCTGTGTGTGTTCTCTGGTGTAATTTAAGATGTGATGACTGTGCAAACGCCATCCCGCACAGAGTGCACCTGAAGGGTTTCTCTCCTGTGTGTGTTCTATGGTGTTTTTTAAAAACAGATGACAGTGGAAATGCCTTCCCACACACACTGCACTTGAAGGGTTTCTCTCCTGTGTGTGTTTTCTGGTGGGTCTGAACAACTGATGAATGTGCAAACGCCTTCCCGCACAAGGTGCACCTGAAGGGTTTCACTCCCGTGTGTGTTCTCTGGTGGGTCTGAAGAACTGATGAATGTGCAAACGCCTTCCCACACACAGTGCACTTGAAGGGTTTCTCTCCAGTGTGTGTTCTCTGGTGTACTTGAAGATGTGGGGACTGTGCAAACGCCATCCCGCACAGATTGCACTTGAAGGGTTTCTCTCCCGTGTGTGTTCTCTGGTGTCTTTTAAGAGCAGATGACCGTGAAAATGCCTTCCCACACACACTACACTTGAAGGGTTTCTCTCCCGTGTGTGTTCTCTGGTGTCTTTGAAGATTAGATAAATCTGGAAATGCCTTCCCACACACACTGCACTTGAAGGGTTTCTCTCCCGTGTGTGTTCTCTGGTGTTTTTTAAGAGCAGATGACTGTGAAAATGCCTTCCCACACACACTGCACTTGAAGGGTTTCTCTCCTGTGTGTGTTCTCTGGTGGGTCTCAAGAACTGATGGCCATGCAAATGCCTTGTCACACACAGTGCACTTGAAGGGTTTCTCTCCTGTGCGAGTTCTCTGGTGCTGTGTCAAATTTCCAGTCCGATCCGTGCTGTATGCACGCTGGTCGCAATGTTGACTTGTCGTACCGAGCTGCGCTGACTGCCTTTGCTCCATCAGACCAGCGTCAGCTGCAGACAGAAAATAAGAATATCCACACCATCTTCACGTCAATATCGAGGCACAGAGGAATGCATATATAGTCACATGTGACTTCGACGTCTATACTTATTCATGTATTCATGATGCAGTGAAAAAGTTTCCCAAATTCCTCACACGGGCTGTTATGGCACACAATGAGAGGGCAAATATCATTAATATGCCTGGAAGTCCTCGTCTCTTCAAAATGAATGTTAACTCAAAACTCCGAGTACACAATTTCGGCAAAGGGTGTTGAAAACAATATTATTTGTGTTTTGCAGAAATGCATGAATTAATGTTCAATCGCAACTTAGAGGTGTGAATCCAGGCTCAGATGTCCTTAAATGCTGGGATGAACAGATCCGACTTCAGCTGAATGTGTGTGCTGTGTTCACCTCCTGTTTCGATTCTTACAAAGAGTTCCAGAGGAAAACAAAAATAAACTATTGTTTTGATATAACTTCCGTGTTCAACAGAGTTAATAGATCTTCTTTGGTTCTTTCGGTAAAGTCACGTAGAATGAGAATAAAATAATAAAATAAAACAAAATTCTCACGACGTTTCGGCCACAACACAAGTGGCCTTCTTCAGGTGAAAGGAACAAACCTGTCAGGACGACAGAGCTACAATGAACGCTGCTAAGATTCGCAGCGTCTTTTAAGCTGGTTGAGAGAAGTGAGGCACCTTGACAAAGGGGTTTACATAACAGGATAATTTAGCATAGACTTTACTGCAAACACAAACTTGACACTGTCACACACTGGCATGGGTCAAGAGGCGGTGGCATGCCTGGCCACCTTCATCTGCTTGGCATGAATGCTTCCTCACTCCAAGTAATTAATTGAGGATCAACGAACATAGCCGAGGCTAACTGGAGTTTGCGTGTCTCTCTCCGTGGTGAGATGTTAACTACCTCACCTGGTACACAGGAAGTCGTGGGTTCGATGCCGACCCTGACGCCTGCTGTATATTTGGAGTTTGCGCGTCTCTCCGCTGAGTGTCTTTGACCGATAGACATTGACACACGTATTCTTGTTTCTTTCGGTAAAGTTACGTAGATAAAAAATAACAATAACTGATACTACAATTACATTAAATAAAGACCACTTGTGTTGCAATCAAAACGTGTTTTTTTTGCTTTATTTACTATTTTTTATTTTTATTATGTTATTTAAATTTCTATCTACGTGACTTTACCGAAAGAACCAAGAATATTAATTCCTGCAGTCACCAAAGTTTTAAGTCAAAACATTCACACACGTTGACAAAGCCTCACCTTGTGTTGTTGTGGGCAGGTCGCTTCTGATAACAAGAGCGGTATAGCAGCTCAAGCGGGATTGGCCTGTTGAAAAAAATAAAAACTGCGTGAATATTTACAATAAAACAAAGTTACAAAGTGGCGAGCCGGGTGAAGACAAATTAAACTTAAGCGAGATAATTAAAGTAAACGCAATCAGGCGAGGGCAGGAGGCAAGGCCCCGCGTGGCTAGGCCCCACGCTGTAAAGTTCCAACCTGGACATCGATTCCCATGCTCGCTGCTACTCAACTGACATCCCTACGAGAGAGCGAGGCTCTACCTTGGTAAACAACAACAACCACCACAACCACCACCACAACAACCACAATCGCAATGAGAATTTCTCACCTCGGATTTCAGTGCAGGAAGCGATAGCTTCCTGTTACCCCGTGACGTCACGCAGCAGCAGGTGACATGGCGTCACTTTCCGGGAAACGAGACACGCTCCTCCCACAATGAGCTGCTCCGTAGATAAATAAATTAGAGAATGATTATATTATGTTAATGTCACATAGCCCATAGCTCTATTAATTTGGTATAGCCCTGTGAGCCATTCGGCTCTTGAATCGGGTGCAACCGCAACAAACAAAAAACATGAACAAGAAAACATCTTAAAGTGATCATGTGACTGTCCAAACAGAAAATCCAGGAGAAAAAAACATCAAAAATTCCTGAGATAGTACCGTACACCAACGCTGTGTGCAAAAATCCCAGTGGGATGCAAGTCAAACAACAACAACCACAAGAAAAAACTAAGATTAAGGCCATCAGTCTAACTCCGTACTACAATAAACAAAAACATGGCCATCTTCATTAGCAGCGGCATTGACATTGCCACCATCAGTTGTTGCGGTGTCATCAGCGGCATTGACATCATCCGATATATCGTAGGTGCTGAACTCGTCGCAATAAACTCGCGACGGCTTTAACGGATACATAATGTTAATGAGCCGCCAGTCACTGGGCGTAGCTTTGCCCAAATAAGGATTGGCACTGGAACGATATCGGCAGTGACCCCAGCGGAGGTGACGTCACGCTCAAGAACGCGGTGGAATACCGTGGTGACATGACGTCACTAGCGAGGTACACCTCCCCCTGGCGTTTCACGCCGATGAAGTAAGGCTGAGTGGTGACGTCACAGAGCGGGATTGGAGTTTAAGTTGATTTAGATTCATTTTACATTGCTCCCTCCCTTGGGTGCGTGGGCTCAGCTACAACAACAACGTGGACATTATTGTGTATACACTGTGTGTGTACACTGTGTGTGTGTACACTGTGTGTGTACACTGTGTGTGTACACTGTGTGTGTGTACACTGTGTATGTGTTTGTATACACTGTGTGTGTGTACACTGTGTGTGTGTACACTGTGTGTGTGTACACACTGTGTCTGTGTACACTGTGTGTGTGTACACTGTGTGTGCACTCTGTGTGTGTGTACTGTGTTTGTACACTGTGTCTGTGTGTACACTGTGTGTGTACTCTGTGTGTATACACTGTGTGTGTGTACACTGTGTGTGTGTACTCTGTGTGTGTACACTGTGTGTATACACTGTGTGTGTGTACAATGTGTGTGTGTACACTGTGTGTGTGTACACCGTGTGTGTGTACACTGTGTGTGTGTGTACACTGTGTGTGTGTACACTGTGTGTGTGTACTCTGTGTGTGTACACTGTGTGTGTGTACACCGTGTGTGTGTACACTGTGTGTGTGTACTCTGTGTGTGTGTACACTGTGTGTGTGTGTACACTGTGTGTACTCTGTGTGTGTACACTGTGTGTGTGTGTACACCGTGTGTGTGTACACTGTGTGTGTGTACTCTGTGTGTGTACACCGTGTGTGTGTACACCGTGTGTGTGTACACTGTGTGTATACACTGTGTGTGTACAGTGTGTGTGTACACTGTGTGTACGTATATACACTATGTATGTACATACACACTGTGTGTACACTGTGTGTGTACACTGTGTGTGTGTACACTGTGTGTGTACACTGTGTGTGTGTAGTGGGGGGCACAGGTGGTGCATTGGCCAGTCTTCTCAGTCAGTCGACCCATGGCATCTTTTCATCAATTTATTTTCAATTTATTATTTTTATTTATTATTAAAATGTTAATTTATTATTTTTATAATTTATTTTTCTATCTACGTGACTTTACCGAAAGAACCAGGAATATGGTAGCGCTTTCTCTATTTATTGCCGAGGTTCAAGATTCAAATCCGATAGGCATATCTGGCTACCCCAGTAACATTCACAACAACATGCGCAGTCTGCTTAACAGCGGATGTCAAACAAACCACTGTGTCACTCACAACGCACATTGCATGTTGGTATCACGGTCAAAATTGTGGCAATTCCAGACTCTATCCAGAAACTCCACAGGGAGATGACGCGTCAATGATCGCCCCCTACCGACAGACTCATGTCCACGTGCAGGCCGGTGCAGGGCCACCTTGTGCCACACAGGGGCAGCTGCCACGAGGGGGCGCCCTTCGATTGTTTGAGATAAGGTTCGATACGAAACACCGAGTTGCTGAGGCAATTAGGCAAGCGACTTATGAGTGCAAATATGTTGTTTATAACGTAGTGAATGCTTGGGAGCTTAATTGTCTCTCGCTCCTGCTCACAGATTTACCCAGCCCACAGCTCCACAGATACCAGACGCTCCTCCTGGGCAGGTTCGGTTATGTACTGTGCGAAATAAGTTCCAGATACACACACAGAGACTCACACAGATACACACACAGATACGCACACAGAGACTCACACAGAGACCCATCGATTATCACGGTTGGCAACATACGGTGCGAAATAAATTACAGATAAACACTCCTTTGAGCAAGTTTAAGTCACGGGGCGTGCAAGTTGACCGGGCGCGTGTTGCTACTGACAGTCGTTGAATACGGTTGGATAGACGCTGATAGACACACACACAGACAAGACAGGCGGACAGACACAGACAAGAGGAACACAGAGACGACAGAGAGACACAGGCAAAGAGAAACACAGAGGCAAACATATGACACAGACGGACAGAGACAGAGAGATGTTGAATCGAACACACTGAACTCGCTCCATTGAAGTCGTTCTTATTTTTATTGATTTAATTGCGTGTGGTGTGTACGTGCAAGCAATGTGGGATATCGATGTACACAGATATGAACAAGATTAGCAGACAAGACGTATTTAATTTAATCGGTCTCTCCACGAAACAAAGGAATGTTGAACACGAAATATAAATCCCACGGCCTTCGTGCAAGTCCATAATTACTGCAGCATTGCTTCAGTGCAAGCCAACTGTGGACCGGTTTTGGTGGACACTGTGTGTGTACACTGTGTGTGTGTACACTGTGTGTGTGTACACTGTGTGTGCAAGCCAACTGTGGACCGGTTTAGGTGGACAATGTCTCAACAGCAGTGGGGCTTGCTTCAAGCCATGGTTGTGAACATCCAGACGTTAATCAGCAAGGAGCACTTCTAGTCCGAGCTCGACAAAATCTACGTCAACACGTAAGACAAAATTATAATTCGTGTTGTAGAGAATGTATCTCCTCTACGTGTAACTTTAAGGTGGTATGCCTTGTAACTGATGAATTATCCGAGTGTGCTTCCTATGTCAAAGACAATGAGTTGCTCCAGATGCTTCCTGAAACACAAAAATAGCCTTTGACCTGTATCACAAGAACAACGGGTCTCACCTGAGTTATCTATACAGGTTACTTCCAAACACACACACACTTTGTCCTAACATCACTTATTCAATGCTTGACCCTTATAAAAAATAAAGTGATGCATGTACACACAATATCAGACAAGTGTTCATTCTAAATTATTGACAGGAATTTTAACAAAATTTAATTACTGCAGTGAAATATACTGCATCAGATAACATCTGATTAAGAAACTATTTTTAAAAAATATGCAGCGTCTGCTTAACAGTGGATGTAAAACATACTATTGTAGTGTCATTCAAAACGAGTAGGCCATTGCATGCTGGCGAATTCTAAACATTAGCAACAAATTACAAAACTGAGATGAAACATCAATCATCGCCCCCTACTGACAGCCTCTTGTTCACATACTCTTTGGTTCTTTCAGTAAAGTCACGTAGGTAGAAAAAATAATAATAGATCACGACGTTTCGATCGTAACACAAGCGGTCATCCTCAGGCGGAAAAAAATAATAAATGCAGGCCGGTGCAGGGCCACTACCCTGTGCCACACAGTATCAGCTGCTACTTGGGGATGCTCTTCGAGTGTTTCAGACGAGATCCGAAACTCCGAGTTGCCGAGGCGATTAAGCAAGCACCGAATGAATGCAATTATTATAACATAGTGAATGCTTTGGGGGCTTCTTGGCTCTCGCTCCTGGTCAGAGATCTCCCCAACCCACGGGCCCACAAAGACTAGCCGCTCGCTCTTACTCTGTAGGTTGAACCTAGGAATTGAGTGTTCAACTTCACATTCTTTTCATTAAAGGCCTGTGACAAAGGTGCATCTATTGTAGCGACCGTCTCAAGCTTACACATCTACCGGGTCTCCATTTGACTTTGTATTGTCTAGGAGCAAGTCCACCCACACCTCCACTTCCATGAATTGCTGGGAGTTGCCTCGCTCTGCCTCAGTCAGAATTCACCTCTGGCTTCACGTTGCCTCCATCAATGTGAAGGTCCGATTTTGGAGTTGAATCATCTTCACATTTCACCATCACCTCTTCCCTCTTCACCATCACCTCTTCATATTTCACCTTGAGACCTTTAAAAGTGTCCAAGCTGGGATTTTCTTCCGGTTCGTGTTTCATGAGGGATGGGCTTATTGTGGCACTTTGACTTTCACAAGCTGATTTCAGACTCCACTCCTTGCAGATCTTCTGATGCTTCTGTGTTCTCTGGTGTACTTGAAGATTTTATGAATGTGCAAACACCTTCTTGCAGAGTGCACCTGAAGGGTTTCTCTCCTGTGTGTGTCCGATCCCGGGATCCCCTACCAGGTGAAAGTCCGCATCGAACCGAACCCCCGGCAAGGCCATCGTCTACTTAACGATGACAGAAAATTCACATGAAATGTCCTTTTCAACGAAGTCTTCCAGATGTAAAATTAACTTTTAATGAAGAAATAAAATAATCTAAATCAAAACACAACACAATTCAAAGATGTTTCATTTTAAAACTTCAGAACTTGCGTGAATGCGTCCTTCGTGTGCAAATGTTGTGACTTTCCTGGCCTGAAGGCCGTCAATGTGTTGGACCATTAAATGGTGCACAGCGTCCCAACAACAGCAGTGGGGTTTGCTTCAACCGATAGGTACGAACATCCAGACGTGAATCAGCAAAGGGCATTTCTAGTCCCAGTTAGACAAAATTTACATCAACACATAAGACAAAACTACAATTCTTGTTGTAGAGAATGCATCTCCGCTACGTGTAAATTGTAAGTGGTATGCCTTGTAACTGATGAATGATCCGAGCGTGCTCCCTATTTCAAAGACGATGAGTTGCTCCAGAGGCCGACGCTTCGTGAAACACAAAACACCCTTTGACCTGTATCACAAGAACAACGGGTCTCACCCGAGTGATCTGTACAGGTTACTTCCAAACACACACACACACACACTTTGTCCTAACATCACTTAATCTATATTTGAACACTTAATCAATGTTTGACACTCATAGAAAAAAATGTTACATGTACACGCACAATCAGACAAGTATTCATTCTTAATTATTGACAGGCATATTAACAAAATTGAATTACTGCAGTGAAATATCCTGCATCAGGTTCCATCGTATTCACAAGAAGCTATTTTTAAAAATACGCACCGTCTGCTTAACAGTGTATGTACATATTCGTGGTTCTTTCGGTAAAGTCACGTAGAAGGGAAACAATAAAATAATAAAAAATATAAAACAATAAAATTCTCACTGCAGTCGAAACGTCGTGAGAATTCTATTGTTTTATATTTTTATTATTTTATTGTTTCCCTTCTACGTGACTTTGCCAAAACAACCAAGAATATGAATCCCTGCAGTCACGAAAGCTTTAAATCAAAAGTGTATGTACACCGTACTATTGTTGCGTCATTCAAAACGAGTAGGCCGTTGCATGCTGGCGTCTGGGTCAAAATGTATCAAATTCTAAACATTACGCTACAAATAATAGATGAGGGCACTTCGATGGCAACACAAGCAATCGTCATCAGGTGGGACAAGCACAGCAGCAATAAGAACAAACTGCTGGAGTAGGCGCCTACTACTTCAGCAGTTTCTCTTGCTGTGGTTGTCCCACCTGATGACGATTGCTTGTGTTGTGATCTAAACGCCATGATCTGTTATGTTTCTACCCACGTGGTGACTTTACAGAAAGAACTCAAGAGTGTGGATTCCTGCAGTCACGAAAGCTTCGAATCAAGATTGCCTACAAACTACACAACTGAGATTACGCATCAATCATCGCCCCCTACTGACAGGCTCTTGTCCACATGCAGGCTGGTGCAGGGCCACCACCTTGTGCCACACAAGGGCAGCTGCTACTTGGGGATGCTCTTCGAGTGTTTCAGACGAGGTACGACACAAAACTCCGAGTTGCTGAGGCGGTGAAGCAAGCACCGTGTAAATGCAAATATTATAACATAGTGAATGCTTGGGAGCTTATTGTCTCTCGCTCCTGGTTAAAGATCTACCCAACCCACGGGCCCACAAAGACTGGCCGCCCTTACTCTGCAGGTTGAACTAGGAACTGAGTGTTCAACTTCACGTTCTTGTCATTAAAGGCCTGTGACAAAGGTGCATCTATTGGAGCGACATCATCTCAAGCTTACACATCTACCGGGTCTCCACTTGACTTTGTATTGTCTAGGAGGAAGTCCACCCACACCTCCACTTCCACAAACTGCTGGGAGTTTCCTCGCTCTGCCTCACAGTCAGAATTCTCCTGCTTCACGATGTGAAGGTCCCATTTTGGAGTTGAATCTTCATCTTCATATTTTACCTTCACTTCTTCGCTCTTCACCATCACTTCACCACATTTCACCTTTACTTCTTCGCTCTTCACCATCATTTCTTCCCTCTTCACCTTCACTTCTTCATATTTCACCTCGATACCTTTAAAAGTGTCCAAGCTGGGATTTTCTTCCGGTTCGTGTTTCATGAGGGATGGGCTCATTGCGGCACTTTGACTTTCACAAGCTGATTTCAGACTCCACTCCTTGTGGATCTTCTGATGCTTCTGTGTTCTCTGGTGTACTTGAAGATTTGATGAATGTGCAAATGCCTTCCCGCACACACTGCACTTGAAGGGTTTCTCTCCCGTGTGTACTCTGGTGTGTTTTAAGAGGAGATGACTGTGAAAATGCCTTCCCACACACACTGCACTTGAAGGGTTTCTCTCCCGTGTGTGTTTTCTGGTGTGTTTTAAGAGCAGATGACTGTGAAAATGCCTTCACACACACACTGCACTTGAAGGGTTTCTCTCCCGTGTGTGTTCTCTGGTGTGTTTTAAGAGCAAATGAATCTGAAAATGCCTTCCCACATACACTGCACCTGAAGGGTTTCTCTCCCGTGTGTGTTCTCTGGTGTTTGTTAAGAGCAGATGAATCAGAAAATGTCTTCCCACACACACTGCACAAGAAGGATTTCTCTCCCGTGTGTGTTCTCTGGTGTGTTTTAAGAGCAGATGACCGTGAAAATGCCTTCCCACACACACTGCACTTGAAGGGTTTCTCTCCCGTGTGTGTTCTCTGGTGTGTTTTAAGAGTAGATAAATCTGAAAATTTCTTCCCACACACAGTGCACTTGAAGGGTTTCTCTCCTGTGTGTGTTCTCTGGTGTGCTTTAAGAGCAGATGACCATGAAAATGCCGTCCCACACACACTGCACTTGAAGGGTTTCTCTCCCGTGTGTGTTCTCTGGTGTTTTTTAATATTAGATGAATCTGGAAATGCCTTCCCACACACACTGCACATGAAGGGTTTCTCTCCCGTGTGTGTTCTCTGGTGTGTGTTAAGAGCAAATGAATCTGAAAATGTCTTCACACACATACTGCACTTGAAGGGTTTCTCTCCCGTGTGTGTTCTCTGGTGTTTTTTAAGAGTCGATGAATCTGAAAATGCCTTGTCACACACAGTGCACTTGAAGGGTTTCTCTCCTGTGTGAGTTCTCTGGTGCCGTGTCAAATTTCCAGTCCGATCCGTGCTGTATGCACGCTGGTCGCATTGTTGACTTGTCATACCGAGCTGCGCTGAGTGCATTTGCTCCATCAGACCAATTCTGCGGAGGAAGCGTCAGAGGAAGCGTCAGCTGCAGACAGAAAAAAAATATCCACACCATCTACACGTCAGTATCGAGGCACAGAGGAATGCATATATAGTCACATGTGACTTACACGTCTATACTTATTCATATATTCAGGATGTAAAAACGTTTCCCAAATTCATCACAGGGCTGTTATGGCACACAATGCGAGGGCAAATGGTTATAAACATGCCTGGAAGTCCTCGTATCTTCAAAATGAATGTTAACCCAAAACTCCGAGCACACAATTTCAGCTGTCTGGCTACAAAAGGAATATTTATGAGAGCTAAATTCAGCTGACATAGCAGACGGTGTTGAAAACAATACTATTTTTGTAATGCAGAAATTCATAAATTAACGTTCAATCGCAACTTAGAGGTGTGAATCCAGGCTCAGATGTCCTTAAATGCTGGGATGAACAGTTCCGACTTCAGCTGCATGTGTGTGCTGTGTTAACTTCCTGTTTCCATTCTTACAAAGAGTTCCAGAGGAAAACAAAAGTAAACTATTGTTATGATATAACCTCCGTGTTCAACAGAGTTAATAGACGTTACTGCAAACACAAACTGTACACTGTCACTGGGTAAACAGGCGGTGGCGTGTCTAGAATCACGCCTGGCCACCTTTATCTGCTTGGCATGAATGCTTCCTCACTCCAAGTAATTAATTGAGGATCAACGAACATATCCGAGGCTAACTGGAGTTTGCGTGTCTCTCTCCGTGGTGAGATGTTAACTACCTCACCTGGTATACAGGAAGTCGTGGGTTCGATCCCGACCCTGACGCCTGCTGTATATTTGGAGTTTGCGCGTCAATCCGTTTAGCGTCTTTGACCGATAGACATTGACACACGTATTCTTGTTTCTTTCGGTAAAGTTACGTAGACAGAAAATAACAATAACAGATAATACAATTACATTAAATAAAGACTACTTCTTCTTTGGTTCTTTCGGTAAAGTCACGTAGAATGAGAATAAAATAATAAATTGATAAAATAAAATAACACAATAATATTCTCACGACGTTTCGGCCACAACACAAGCGGCCTTCATCGTTGTGGCCGACACGTCGTGAGAATATTATTGTGTTATTTTATTTCATCAATTTATTATTTTATTCTCATTCTACGTGACTTTACCGAAAGAACCAAAGAAGATGAATCCTTGCAGTCACGAAAGCTTTAAATCGAAAATTAAAGACTACTTGTGTTGCGATCAAAACGACGTGAGTTGTTTTGCTTTTTTCATTGAGACCTCCTTTGCCAGAAACAAGATATAGGAATAGGTTTTACCCTTTTAACTGGCACAAAAACTGACACCTTTATTCAAGGCATCATGTTTGCAATAACCACAACACAAGCAGTCAAAATGCAAACAAAAAAGACAACTCTGATAATAATATGCACTGTCCTTGAATTTGATTGGTCCACACCCGAAACAGCTTTTCTTAGAGCCTAGTCTCCATTGGTGTTGGACCAGAAGACGCCAAAAGGCGTACAACTCAAAAACAGCGCACTATCAGAGTATTGAGGGCTCGGGGTGAGCATTAACATTATGAGACCTCCTTTGCCAGAAACAAGATATAGGAATAGGTTTTACCCTTTTAACTGGCACAAAAACTGACACCTTTATTCAAGGCATCATGTTTGCAATAACCACAACACAAGCAGTCAAAATGCAAACAAAAAAGACAACTCTGATAATAATATGCACTGTCCTTGAATTTGATTGTCCTGAATCTTTGTGCCAGTTAAAAGGGTAAAACCAATTCCTATATCTTGTTTCTGGCAAAGGAGGTCTCATAATGTTAATGCTCACCCCGAGCCCTCAATACTCTGATAGTGCGCTGTTTTTGAGTTGTACGCCTTTTGGCGTCTTCTGGTCCAACATCAATGGAGACTAGGCTCTAAGAAAAGCTGTCTCGGGTGTGGACCAATCAAATTCAAGGACAGTGCATATTATTATCAGAGTTGTCTTTTTTGTTTGCATTTTGACTGCTTGTGTTGTGGTTATTGCAAACATGCCTTGAATAAAGGTGTCAGTTTTTGTGCCATTTAAAAGGGTAAAACCTATTCCTATTGTTTTATTTACAATTATTTGTTAATTTTCATTGTTATTTTCATTTAACTTTCTATCTGCGTGACTTTACCGAAAGAACCAAGAATATTAATTCCTGCAGTCACCAAAGTTTTAAGTCAAAACATTCACACACGTTGACAAAGCCTCACCTTGTGTTGTTGTGGGCAGGTCGCTTCTGATAACAAGAGCGGTATAGCAGCTCAAGCGGGCTTGGCCTGGTAACAAAAAAATAAAAACTGCGTGAATATTTACAATAAAACAAAGTTACAAAGTGGCGAGCCGGGTGAAGACAAATTAAACTTAAGCGAGATAATTAAAGTGAACGCAATCAGGCGAGGGCAGGAGGCAAGGCCCCGCGTGGCTAGGCCCCGCGTTGTAAAGTTCCAACCTGGACATCGATTCCCATGCTCGCTGCTACTCAACTGACATCCCCACGAGAGAGAGAGGCTCTACCTTGGTAAACAACAACAGCAACCACCACAACCACCACCACGACCACCACCACAACGATGAGAATTTCTCACCTCGGATTTCAGTGCAAGTGCACACACGGCAGCTTCCTGTTGCCTCGCGACAGCAGGAAGTAGTATGACGTCACTTCCCTCCCACGAACGGCTCTCTAACTGAATAAATTATATTTTGATTTAAAGCTTTCGTGACTGCAGTAATTCATATTCTTAGTTTTTTCGGTAAAGTCACGTTGAAGAGAAACAACAAAATAACAAAATATATATAAAACAATAAAAAATTCTCACGACGTTTCGACCATAACTCAAACGGTCATCATCAGGTGTGTCGGTTTGCATAAATTTATTTTGAAAACGGCATATTTATTTATATATATAAAAATAACGTTTGCGTCACGCGCAACGATGGCAGTTTGCCAGGACTAGTCCATCTATTTTTTGAAAAGAGGAGGGGGGAGACGAAATTTGTTTTTATGTATGCTGTCTGAAAGGCACTGTAAGCGTGAACAATCAATCAAGAACTGAAATGATTTATCAAATCTTTCCAATGATTGCTAAGATAGAATCCATCTTCTCGGTTGAAATTGTCTCTGTGTTTGTATATGTGGATAGCCTCATGAACGAATCTCTCATGGAAGCCAGATGGCTTACAAAGAACCTCCGTCTTGGAAAAGTCAATGGCATGTGAGCCTACTGAATTAGAACAATGATCTGCTACGGCCGAGGTGTTGGTCCTACCGTGTTTAAGGTCTGCTTTATGTTCACGAATGCGGTCCGAGATATGGCGTTTGGTTTCTCCAATGTAACTACTACCACAGAGGCAACTTAGTTTGTAGACACCAGGGTATTGTATGTCCGGAATCACATCTTTTACAGACGGAACCAGATCACAAGATCCAGGTCCGTTTCAACACATTACATAAAATCCGTGATCTGGTTCCGTCTGTAAAAGATGTGATTCCGGACATACAATACCCTGGTGTCTACAAACTAAGTTGCCTCTGTGGTAGTAGTTACATTGGAGAAACCAAACGCCATATCTCGGACCGCATTCGTGAACATAAAGCAGACCTTAAACACGGTAGGACCAACACCTCGGCCGTAGCAGATCATTGTTCTAATTCAGTAGGCTCACATGCCATTGACTTTTCCAAGACGGAGGTTCTTTGTAAGCCATCTGGCTTCCATGAGAGATTCGTTCATGAGGCTATCCACATATACAAACACAGAGACAATTTCAACCGAGAAGATGGATTCTATCTTAGCAATCATTGGAAAGATTTGATAAATCATTTCAGTTCTTGATTGATTGTTCACGCTTACAGTGCCTTTCAGACAGCATACATAAAAACAAATTTCGTCTCCCCCCTCCTCTTTTCAAAAAATAGATGGACTAGTCCTGGCAAACTGCCATCGTTGCGCGTGACGCAAACGTTATTTTTATATATATAAATAAATATGCCGTTTTCAAAATAAATTTATGCAAACCGACACACCTGATGATGACCGTTTGAGTTATGGTCGAAACGTCGTGAGAATTTTTTTTTATTGTTTTATATATATTTTGTTATTTTGTTGTTTCTCTTCAACGTGACTTTACCGAAAAAACTAAGAATATGAATAAATTATGTTAATGAGACCGGGCCAAACTGCGAGGGATGGGAGCGTGAGCGCCGAGCCCGTCGCAATAATCTCGCGACGGCTTTAACGGACACATTATGTTAATGAGCCACTAGTCACTGGGCGTAGCTTTGCCCAAATAAGGATTGCCACTGGAACGATATAGGCAGTGACCCAAACGGAGGTGACGTCATGCTCAAGAGCGCGGTGGACGGAGGAGGGATGAATACCGTGGTGACATGACGTCACTAGCCAGGTACACCTCCCCCTGGCGTTTCACGCTGATGAAGTAATGCAGAGTGGTGACGTTACAGAGTTGGAGTTTAAGTTGATTTAGATTCATTTTCCATTGCTCCCTCCCTTGGGTGTGTAGTGAGTTCGAAATAGGTGCACACACGACTCCTTGGGAGGCAACGCTGATTTATTAGAACGGTAAGTAATATAACACTGCACATAAGGTGGTGACCACCAACCTACTCTAGCTAACACATACTTCTCAAATACTCTAGCGTGACCCAGCGAGGTGGGCTACTGCCAGGTCCGCTGACTGGAGGCTTGACTCTTCTTGGCGTCTTCACGATGCATCTTCGTTCTTGATACGGGCAGCCTCGAACCTCGTGAGGAGGCTGCTTATATGGGCCTCGGTGTGCCCGGGCCCCACCCCGGCCACGCCTCCCTTCGAGAACCCTCTCGAAGCCCCCCTGCTGTCCACGTGCCCTCCGAGGTGCCCCCTAGGCCCCCAGTCACGTGTCCAGCCGGGGTCACATAGAGTGCCACGGCCTCACACCACCCTCGTGGCCTCCCGGAGCCCAGAACCGGCCCTGACGTCATTCCCGCCTCCAGCCGGGATGACGTCATGCGTGTGTGTAGACCCGCGTGGTCATGACGCTCCACCGCATAGTGACGTCACGCTTGTGCGTGTGTACACAGTAGTGATTCTACAATCACTACATCACCCTCCCCCATGTAAAAAAAAACCAGCCGTCTCGGCTGTGACAATACAGGAAAAAAAACAGTGTGCCTCCAACAACAACGTCAACAAACAACCGGCGACCGACAATAATCACCCCGAGAAACATACGTACACACACCGAGAGGGGAAGGGAAGAATGTATGGAATGAGGGGAACCAACAACAACATGTACACCAAAAGAACTGGTCAACCCACTTATCCCTTAGCACAGCCCATCCGTGTGAATTTGTACGCATGCACCGACATATGAATGTGGCTGCTTTACAACGGTGTAGGCAATCAACAAGGTGTGAGAGTCATGGACAGCGGCCAGTCTTCAAACGAATTCGCGTGGCCGAGCCTCCAGGGGAGGCAAGCACGCTCTCCCTGGAGGTCCTGGGGGAACTTGAAAAAGGCCCAAAAAGGGCACGGCCCCTCCCCAGGAGTTGGGCAACAGGATGAGCAGGAGTGACGTACGGGCGCTCCACTCCTCCCTTCAAGTCCACATCCGGTCAGCACAACCGGCGACTCCAAGGGCGGCAGGTGCAGGAATCCTGTGACAAGGAGAAACCACCTCCTGAGGCACAGCACCACAAGCCCACGCCTCAGCTCATCGGACACGACAGCCACCCGGCCCAGGGAAGTGGAGATGATCGTATTTCGCCCGGCGGAAGAAATAAAAACAAAAATACATAGATTCCGACGCGTTGTATGCACAACCAACACCGGTAAATCAAACCAAAACCACACAACCACCCCATAGATGGCAGGGTCTCACACCGCCCTCTTACCGTTCCACCACACAGGTGGCAATAGGGCGAAGACCGAAAGTCTAACACCCACCTACAAACACCACTTAACATTCCGGACGTCTCCCTACGTCCCAGGTCAAGAAGTCGCACTTCAGGGTCGACCCATGTACTGGCTCAAGGAAGTCACTCTTCCAAGGTCGAGCCAGTATGCTGCAACCAAAGGTACAACCGTTGGATGTTGTACAACATCCCGGGTCAAGGAAGTCATGCTTCCAGGTTGACCCATGTACTGGGCAAAGAAGTCGCACTTCAGCGTTGCCTCAGTATCTACATTTTTTGTACATTTTTTGTTAAAAAAAATGTTAAATCGACGTGACAAAAAAATGCCTGCTCTTGCCCAGAAATGGTTCACACAAATACCCATGCACGTACAAAATGGCGGCCGCATGCACGAGCCGCATCCCCTGCGGTTTCCCGCGCTCACACAAAATGGCAGCCCCACGCGCGTTTTCCGCGCTCGCACAACTCAGAAGCCCTCCCTTGAAGGCCAACCCAGACATCTCATGCCACTCGGTAGCACCCCCCGCCTTTCCGACGCGCACGTGTCGGCCGTATCGGGGGAATTATAACCCAGTCTCTCTCCAAGACTCGCATCGCAGCATGTAGCTGTTCCGACTGAGCTGAGAAGCCAAGAACACCTCTCTCCAGGACTGGCATTGCAGCAATCAGCTGTCCCAACCGGGTTGAGAGGACACACCAACCACTCTCTCCAAGCCTCGCATTGCTGCATTTAGCTGTACCAACCGAGCTGAGAGAGCAACTCACCACAAGCTCCCTGAGCCTCTGGTTCACTGTCTCAGACGTGCCTCGGAGTGTCTCGATCTCCGGGCCGCCAGGTCAAGCCATCAGCCACAGCATGACGGGACCACACTCTCCGAGCCATGTGAGCGAACTGCCCACTAGGATAGACACGCCACGGAGTGTCTCAATCTCCGGGCTGTCAGGTCAAGCCGTCAGCCACACCATGACGGGACCACACTCGTGTCAACACGCAACAATGACAGGGGCATTCTGGTCAGGATCTTTGGCCCAGATTAGCCACAGCCAGCACACAATCCAAATCACTGGCACCATGTCATCATCACAATTTAACGATCCGTACCAAGGATCACAACAATGTACGTCACAACCCGTATCAGTGCAGAGAGAGAGTCTATGCAGTACATACAGTCCACACATCGCGATCTCGAGAAAAATCCCATACAAACACTTCCTTAACAAATGTGGCACAAGCTATATATTAACAATCACGAACAAAGCTCCATACAAAGCATACATTGTTAACACTCACAAGCAAAGTTTCGCACAGTCACACATTGACAACATTCACGAGCGAAGCTCCATACTGTATATCCAAAAACAATCGCGACTCCGCAACGTCAATCAAACAAAGTGTCATCAAATCATTAACCCGGCAATTCACTGGACCTTAACGGAGCCCGAGACCCCCCACATAGCCGAATTAATAATGAACTGGCTCCTTAAGATAACAATCCCGACGCAGTACTTAACACTGTTACAAAGCAGACACATGCACGGGCGCCGCATCAATCTGCCACGCACCCAACCCAACTAACACGCTTCGCAACCCAGCGAGTAAAAAAAACACCTAATCGCAACCCGGCGCACGCAAGATGGGTGAAGTGTGTTTTTAGGGCCGGGTGCATTGTGTCACGACTCGCCTGAGAGGCTGTGAGGAACGGAGGCTGCACTGTGGAACTTGAAGACTCTTGGATGGTGAGCACAGGATGCCACCAAGACGGCCCAAGATCTCCCTCCACAGGCGTTGAGAATGGCGGGAGCGGCGTTTTGGCGGGAACCGCGTCCCGACCGCCCGCCAAGATGGCGGCCGCGCGTGCACCATGCGCGCGCGAATTTCCCGCCCAGGCACCCGCAGCAGCGGCGGCGGCGGCGTCCTCTCTCCTCCAGCTCCGTCACTCTCTCTCCTCTCTCTTGATGGCGGCGAAGCAGCGACGTGACGTGCGTGCTGCTGCCCCGCCTGCAGCGCCATCTCCCTCCTTCACCGAGGCTGCAGAACCCCGGGGCTGCCCCGAAGATGATCGTCTCGCCTCCTCGTCGTGTGAAAGCGAGCAGGTAAGTTGTAGTAATCGTGCACATATTATACTGACTAGGATAACACCTAACGTTATTTATTTTTCCGCAACTTCTGACACCAAATGTAGTGAGTTCGAATTAGGTGCACACACGACTCCTTTGGGAGGCAACGCTGATTTATTAGAACGGTAAGTAATATAACACTGCACATAAGATGGTGACCACCGACCTACTCTAGCTAACACATACTTCTCAAATACTCTAGCGTGACCCAGCCAGGTGGCTACTGCCAGGTCCGCTGACTGGAGGCTTGACTCTTCTTGGCGTCTTCACGATGCATCTTCGTTCTTGATACGGGCAGCCTCGAACCTCGTGAGGAGGCTGCTTATATGGGCCTCGCCGTGCCCGGGCCCCACCCCGGCCACGCCTCCCTTCGAGAACCCTCTCGAAGCCCCCCTGCTGTCCACGTGCCCTCCGAGGTGCCCCCTAGGCCCCCAGCCCCCACTGGGGTCCAGTCACGTGTCCAGCCGGGGTCACAGAGAGTGCCACGGCCTCACACCACCCTCGTGGCCTCCCGGAGCCCAGAACCGGCCCTGACGTCATTCCCGCCTCCAGCCGGGATGACGTCATGCGTGTGTGTAGACCCGCGTGGTCATGACGCTCCCCCGCATAGTGACGTCACGCTTGTGCGTGTGTACACAGTAGTGATTCTACAATCACTACATATACAACAGTTCCAACCTGGACATCGATTCCCATGCTCGCTGCTACTCAACTGACATCCCTACGAGAGAGAGAGGCTCTACCTTGGTAAACAACAACAACCACCACTACCACCAGCATGAGAATTTCTCACCTCGGATTTCAGTGCAAGCGCGGATCGGCAGCCTCCTGTTACTCGCGACGTCACGCGAAAGCAGGTTGGGGGAGTGTGAATACCTTGGTGACATGACGTCACTAGCGAGGTACACCTCCCGCTGGCACTTCATGCCGATGAGGTCATGCTGAGTGGTGACGTCACAGAGCGGGGATGGAATTTAAGTTGATTTAGCTTCATTTTTCATTGCCCCCTCCCTTGGGTGCGTGAACTCAGCAACAACGTGGACATTATTGTCCACGTACGTACACACACTGTGTGTGTAGTGGGGGGCAAAGGCGGTGCATTGGCCAGTCATCTGAGTCAGTCGACCCATGGCATCTTATCATCAACTTATTTATTTAAATTTATTTTTATTTGTATAAATTTTTTTATTTTTTAAATCTTTTATTTTGTTTTCTATCTACGTGACTTTACCGAAAGAACCAGGAATATGGTAGCGTCTTCTCTATTTGTTGCAGAGGTTCAAAGTTCAAATCCGACAGGCACACCTGGCTACCCCAGTAACATTCACCACAATATGCGCTGTTCTGCTTCACGGCGGATGTCAAACAGAGTATTGTGTCATTCACAACGCACAGGTCATTGCATGTTGGTGTCACGGTCAAAATTGTGGTTAATTCCAGACATTATCCGGAAACTCCACAATGTAGATGACGCGTCAATGATCGCCCTCTACCGACAGACTCATGCCACGTGCAGGCTGGTGGAGGGCCACCTTGTACCACACAGGGGCAGCTGCCACTAGGGGGCGGCCTTCGATTGTTTGAGATGAGGTTCGATACGAAACACCGAGTTCAGTGGTTCTTAACCTTGTTGGAGGTACCGAACCCCACCAGTTTCATATGCGCATTCACCGAACCCCTCTTTAGTGAAAAATAAAATGTGATTTTTTTCAAATTCAAGACATAGATATGTTTTTTACTGGTACACAAAATGAGCCGTGCATGAACATTACCTTGTTCAAAGAATAAAACCAACACAATGCATAAACTCACAACAAATTACATACCTGGAAATCTATGTGACTTCTGCTGTTGCCTTTGAGAGATCAGTTCAGATATGCGTGGCTTCACCTTGGCAAGTGCCACTCTCATGTCATTTTCACAGCAAAGTCTGTTCCTTTTCTTCGTTTTTATGTCCAGCATCCTCGAAAAGGATTGCTCACAAAGATATGTTGTAACAAATGGTATAAAAAAATCCAGGGCTTTCTTAGCAATAACTGGATACTTGTTCATTTGTCGACACCAAAACGTTGAGAGCGTTGTTGTTCTGAAGAGTTGCTGTTGAACCTGGCTCTGCTGAATTTCAATGATTTCGTCGAGGAATTCATCATTGACATCTGCTGTTTCAACAGCAAACGTGAACGGCTGTCTCACCCATGCTGGATATGACTCTCTTGTAGGGAAATATCCGTCGAGAGACTTTGCAAGCTCATCTAAGTGCGTGGCAATTGTTTGCTTCAGTTCCGTGGATACAGAAATATCTCCGATTCCAGACACATCTTCGATCTTACTTGCACAGTCGTCCAGAAGCGGGAAGTTTGCGAAGTTATTGTTCTCTGTTCGTCGTTTCCATAACGGTAGCTTTTTTTGAAAAGCCTTCAGGTGTTCTTCCGCTTCCATGATATTGACTCCACCACCCTGCATCTGCTGATTGAGATGATTGAGAGCTGCGAATATATCAGCCATGTACGCTAAAATGAGAATGAACTCAGGATTTTTGAAGCAATCTGCATGGCAGTGTTGGTGCTCTTGCAAAAACAGGGCTAATTCCACACGCATGGCAAAAACACGATTCAGCACCTGTCCCCGGGATAACCACCGAATATTAGAATGGAGCAGAAGTACCTCAAATTCAGAGCCCATTTCTTTACACAGCTCACTGAAGATGCGGTGCCTCAGAGTACTTTTTCGCACATAGTTCACACATTCCACCACAGTTTTTAATACTTCTGTCATTTTTGGAGGTAAGGTTTTTGTTGCCAACGCATGCCTGTGCAGAATACAATGCGTCACAATGATGTGTGGTGCATCGGCCTTTACTAGCGCACCAAAACCAGACTTTCTTCCCAGCATGACTGGAGCTCCGTCCGTACAAACTGCAGAAACCATATCCCATGAAAGATTGTTGTCTCTGAAGAAGTCATCCACAAGCTTCTTCACATCGGCTGCCTTCGTTGTTGTAAGAGGCTTACAAAATAAAAACTCTTCTTTTATCATGTCGTCTTTCACATAGCGTACAAAAACAGCAAGCTGGCTTAGATCAGAAACGTCTGTGGTTTCGTCGAGTTGAAGGCTGAATTTTGCCGGGCTTGAAATCAGATCCGCGACTACTTGAGCCAAGATGTCTTTACTCATGTCTTCTATTCTGTCACTGACGGTGTCATTTGAAAGGGGAATTTGGGATAATTTACCTTCGGCCGCTGTTCCGAGTATAAGATTCGCCATCTTTAATGCAGCTGGTTTCACAAGTGTTTCACCAATGGTGTGTGGCTTGCCCTGCTTTGCGATCAGGTAAGCAACTTCGTACGATGCTGTCAGGATCGGTTTGTTAACAGGTACAAATCCAAGAGCAGGCAGAGTGGCCCTTTCATCGAATCTGGCTCTCTTCACCCTGAATTCAGCAAGTGTTGTGTTCTTGTATTCCCCGTCTCCATGCAGCTTCAAGAAGTGTTCCTTTAGTTTTGCCGGTGCAAGACTAGAGTTGCTCAACTTGGCGTTGCAAATCATGCAGATAGGACGCTCACTCCCATCACGTTCCGTGATACATGAGAATCCATGTTGTACATATTCGTCCGACCACTTTCCTCTTTTGCCCGACATAGTTAGTATGGATAAAATATTAAAGAAATCACACGACGTACGACAACAACAGTCACACGTTGACTACTGAGTACGCACTAAATTCCCCGCAGCGCTGATTGGCCAAGCAGTGTAGCATGATCATCTGCAGCCAGTGATGGCCAAGCGGGCCGTGTGTGTCATCACAAATTTACACAATAATTCAAGTGTGTCCGGACCTCCGTGGCGGGGGCTCTGCCGAACCCCTGAGATCGACTCACCGAACCCCTGGGGTTCGATCGAACCCAGGTTAAGAACCACTGACCGAGTTGCTGAGGCAATTAGGCAAGCGACTTTTGAGTGCAAATATGTTGTTTATAACGTAGTGAATGCTTGAGAGCTTAATTGTCTCTTGCTCCTGCTCACAGATTTACCCAGCCCACAGATCTTACATATGAAAAGCTAACGGTCAGTGAGGTCAGCAGCACTGTAGGTTCTGGTGTCAAGCACATGGGCCCGCATTCGCTGGTCCACTGCTATATAGTCCAGCGGATGTTCTTGCTTGGACCCGGCGTGAATCCATGATGTTGTCTGGATGCACAGATGCCAGAACAGCGTGTTGGCCATGACAAGCCCACAGGCTGCACAGAAGTCTAACAGCCTCCTACCGTTGTTATTGAGTTGATCTGGCCCATGCCTTCCAATCGCTCCAGACCAGGTGCCAGTATCATAACCAACTCGGGCATTGAAGTCACCCAACATGATGACTCTATCCCGAGGGGCCACTTTTAGCTAACACCTGTGACAGGAGGTCATGGAAGGAATCTGAATCCACGGGCTTGCTTGCATCCCTCCACTGATGTTCATCTTTGGTGGGGGCGTAAGCAGCCACCACCACCATTCTCTGCCTCCTGTTGATGGGGAGGCGAGCCCAAAGTAGCCTGGGGCTTACAGCTTCCCACACCTCGCCGCCACCTTCCCACGCCGCCTTCATTCTTTTTATCAGAATAAGAGCCACTCCTTGTTGTTTGGCAGTCTCCTGCCCCGAGTGGAGGACTCTGCACCCCTCATGATGATTGGAGTCAGAGCCGGTCCACTGGATCTCCTGAATGCCACAGAGATCCAGGCGGTACCGGTCCAGCTCTGTACAGAGTAGCAGCCTCTCCTCCACGTGGCCACTCTCAGTGGTTTTTTGCCATTTCTAGAGGAACCCCAAGGGTAAGGATTCAGGCATTGCTCCTCGCAATGTTATCGTCTGGCATCACAACCACCAACAACACACCTGTATTTGAATTGCAAGTAACTTTAATGAACACAACGCAACCCAAACAACTGTTCGTTTGAAAAACATATCCTAAAGAATCGTCACTGGGTGTTGGCTGTGAGCGGGAATCAAACTCGGGTCGTCATGTTTGTAGAGCAGCGCACTAACCGCTAGACTACACACACACACGGTACACACACACGGTACACACACACGGTACACACACACACAATACACACACATGCACAGTACACACACACAGTACACACGCACGCACAGTACACACACACAGTACACACACACGCACAGTACACACACACACGCACGGTACACACACACGCACACGGTACACACACACGCACAGTACACACGCGCAGTACACACACACGCACAGTACACACACACGGTACACACACACACGACACACGCACAATACACACACACGAACAGTACACACTAGAAACGTCATTGTCTGTCTGTCTCTGTGGACGCAACTTGCGAGGAATTGTACTCAAACACTGTGGGGTTTACGTTTCAAATAAAGTGCCCAGATACCACGCGATAAGCCCCGTGGTGAGACAGTGCTATTCCTATTTCCAATCCGTCAACATGAAAGTAGTTAAATTAACAATTTATTACTAATCTGCATATACATCAAAGGCAAAGTTGTGAATGTGTGTGTCTGTTTAAAATGTTTAGCGTACTTCCCGACACGCACCAAGCTTGAAATTTGCCATGTGGGTAATTTCCAGACTGTACACCATGCAAACATTATACAAATAGACTTTTGTATATTTTTTGGGGGGGCCACGCAATAATGGATAAGCATGAAAACTCCACGATACATAGGACTTACTTTGATTAGAATCTTGGAATTGATTGTGTACATGTTGAAATTGGTAAATGAGCATTTTGAGCACACTACTGTTTTAATAAATGTTCATGATTCTGAGAATATAAGTGTAATTCTGAGCATCATAATGACCATATTGGAATTGTCATGAATGGGGGTTCAATTATTTTTTATAATAGGAATGCGGTTTTGAGCATGACTATTGATATTTCGGACTCATTTATGACAATAGATTGATGATTAAATTGCGATTTTGTTTTGCTCATCAATCAGGATACTGTTAATGATGCGCATGCCCATAAATTGTTGAAATTACTAGAAATGCAAGTTGTGTATACTCTCCAACCCCATTCCTCTACCTACCCATTCCCTTGACGGGCTCCGTGCCCACTTAAACCCATGACGGTGACGATTCCACCTCTCGCTGTAACAATCAAAGCACCTCCAACTTCTGAATGCAAAGGTGCTGGTTGGTGCAACGCCAAAACACATCGTCAACGCCGCTCCCAAGCCCGCCCTACGTTAGTTAAAGCGTTATGATCAACAAAATAAAAAGTTCCACAGAGGAAACTAAAATGACATTACGCAGCAATCCCCAAAGTCGCACGCGGTAGGCTACACGACTCGGAGCACAGCGTCAGACTTCAAGACTTGCATCGCCATCATCATCATCATTCTTCCTCTCCACAAGTCATCGCACGTCATTATTCAACAAGCTGCACACACGTGCAAGTAACCTCTCGACCCGCCACCTGCACAGTTAACGCGATCAGACCCGGGGGTCAAATAAAAATTGTGTCGTCTTTGGTGACGTATTGCAATCGGTGTTATTTTAATGATGTACGTACAGCAACTGCTGTACGTACATCGAATTATATCATTGACAACGGGGTCCGCTTTTGCGATATCTGCGTGCGGTCTTTTAATTATATAGATACGTAGTCAGTTAATTAGTATGGGGTTCCTCTATAAGGAATTGTAATTGTAAAATGTATTACTTAATAATACGCTTCCAGGCCGCACTTAGCTTGTAGCAGTCAAAGCAGTTAAAATGACTGCACATATGTAGGTATGAAATAAAATAGATTTAAATAAAATAAATTTTATTTATTAAAGCATTTCATTTAACGTAGGTATAAAATAAATTTAAATAAAATTAATTTAATTCACTAAAAAATGAAATTTAACGTAGGTATAACATAAATTTAAATAAATGTAATTTATTAAAAATTTAAATTAACGTAGGTATAAAATAAAATAAATGTAATTTGAATAAATGTAATTCATTAACAATTAAATTAAACGTAGGTATAAAATAAATTTAAATAAATTTAAATTATTAAAAAATTCAATTTCATTTAACGTATGTATAAAATAATTTTTTTATTACAAATTTAAATTAAATTTAACGTAAGTAAAAAATAAAATTAATTAAAATTATAAAAAAATAATCATGTATAAAAAATTACGTATGTATAAAATAAATTTTTAATTAATTAACATTTTAAATTAAATTTAACGTAGGCATAAAAGAAATTTTAATTAAATTAATAATACAAACTTTCGCGTAGGTATAAAATAAAATGTAATTAAATTAAATAATACATTGTTTTTATTTTCTACCTCCGTGACTTTACCGAAAGACGCAAAGAGTGTGGACCCACGTGACATCAAAGCTGTCCTAGTCTAGGCAAGGCCTCAGGGTGTACCGGGCCTTTCACAACAGCAGCAGCAGCAACAACGGTTCTCTTGAGAAAATACTTAAAAAAATAAAGTCAACGTAGCTTACCTTGACACTCGCGAACTTTAATGATTAAAATAATTAAAACAAAACTAAACACTCGCACGCACATGGGCGCGCGGCGTTCAGCGTGTAGGGCATTAAAAATGGTAGCGTCCTCCCGCGATCTGATTGGTCGCCGCGTGCCAAAGTGGGGAGGGGGGGAGGGCCAGCAATCCGATTGGTCGAGAGGCAAACCTGGGCGCGTCTCCGGCGATGGTGCGCAGCGATTGGTCAACGGTTGTCCTATGCTAATTTTGGTATGCTAATTAATTTTAATCTGTATGCTAATGCGGTATATTTATCCATACTCATTAAGTTTAATGTTTATCCTAAATTAGTTAATAATGTATGCTCGTTTAGTTAACATTCTATGATAGTATCGTTATATTGTTTATGCTATAACAGCAGTGCATACTGGCTGTGGTGGTACCTATAATTACAGTAGTGCATACTGACTGTGTTGGTACCTGATATGATTACAGCAGTGCATACTGTGGTGGTACCTGCTTTCACTACAGCAGTGCATACTGACTGTGGTGGGTACCTGCTAAGGTTACAGCATTGCATACTGCTTATATGCTTCATCACGTGTCGTGAATGTGATAGTTTCATCCCAGAAATGGTGTTCTTGACCGGCCCAGAGCAGACATTTCACTTTGCCTTAGAACCTGAGGTTGGGATAGCATTAGCAATTCCAAGTTCTTTATGTGACCAATAGCAACGAATAATGTGGCAAGCATTTGAAATGAGTGGGTTAAGACTGACTGTACTTCACTCTTATCGACCATTAACATGAGTCTGTGTGACTGGTGTTGTGCTGCCTCGGCTGGTACCAACTTCTTCTTTGACCACGTGGACCACGCGGATGAATGGTCTACGCGAGTCGAGCGACCGATGGAGAAGACCTATGGGGGCACGCGGCGGGAGACTCTCAGGTGAAATCGTGGAAGTCGCATGACAGAAGCCACGAGTGGAGGATAGATGCATGCTGACGGGACGTCGTCTTCAGTTTAATTTAAGTTTCACGTGTCAGGTGTAGAGCCCTGTGAGCCGTGAGGCCCTTGACTCGGGTACAACCGCAACAAAACAAAAACGTGAACATATTCATGTTGTGGGTCACTGTTGACGATGTGGGTCCCTACTGACGAGGTGAGTGTTCATATTCATGTTGTGGGTCACTGTTGACGTGGATCCCTACTGACGAGGTGAGTGTCCATATTCATGTTGTGGGTCGCTGTTGACAATGTGGGTCCCTAGTGACGTGGTGAGTGTCCATATTCATGTTGTGGGTCACTGTTGACGATGTGGGTCCCTAGTGGCGTGGTGAGTGTCCATATTCATGTTGTGGGTCCCTACTGACGAGGTGAGTGTCCATATTCATGTTGTGGGTCCTGATTGAAGATATGGGTCCGGATTAAAGAGGTGAGCGTCCCTTTTGATGTGGGTCTCTATTGACGAGGCGAGCATCCCTGTTGATGATGTGGGTCCCTGATCACGATTTGGGTCCGTGTTAACGATGTAAGCACTGAATTGGTCCTCGTCTAATAGCCTATATGTTCTACCATATGTAAACCCATACGACAATAAATGTTACAATACATAGCATGTATAAGAATTCATATTCATGTCAACCACCACTCACCCTCCCCTCGACTCACTCCCACGCTCAGCCCTCCACTAGGGTACCCCCCCCCCCCCCGCCCACACCGGTGGCAGAGGGCCTTGTTGGACCCAAGACACCTCTCCTTCTTTCCACAGAGCTACAAGACAATCAGAGTCTAGTCGTCCTACACATCGTCAGCAAGACGGATGAGGTGAGCTACGTGTGGCTGTGTGTGGCGCCGAGCGTGAAGATTTTCTTCACTTCTGCGGCGTGCATCCACGTCAACTTTCACCATCAAGCGCGCCCAGACTCCTCCACGGCTCCGCTGTCTCTCCTGCCCTCATCCTCCTGCTTCCGCTCCGTCCGATCGCCCCCCTCTCCTCCCGCCCCTTGCCGTCTCTCTTCACTCGCGCACTCCGACCTCCCTCGCCTTCCACGTCAGGAGGTACGCCCGAGATACTCGTCCTGCCCGCACCAGCGGCTCACGCATCGTCTGACCGCGTCTCCGTTCATGCAGGTAAGGGCACCATCACGGCGTAGCGGTTAGCGGCGCTGCGCCATTCTCGCTCACGGCCAATACCAGCGACAATTAGGGGCCGTCCGTGAATGACGTCACGCACCTAGGGGGGGGGGGGGGGCGGGGTCAGACGTTTGTGACGATGTGTGACAAGGGGGGGGGGGGTTGAGAAAAGTGACGTCACATCAAATTGCGCAACTTTAAATAAATATAAACACGTTCAACTTAATTAGACTTTGTAATAAATGTTTTCTACCTACATCAGTATGCAGCGCCACATTAACTACGCACTACAGTGACAACAATAGTTTAAAGCGGTTTGAAGCATGTTTTATATTTTTTTTGGGGGGGGGGCAGAGCTTTGTGACGTCATAATTGAGGGGGGAGGGGTCTGACTTTGTGACGTCGTGTGATGATGGGGGCGGGGTCAAAAATCCTCTAAAATCGCGTGACGTCATTTAAGGTCGGCCCCTTACCTGAAGCAGTCCTGAGCGTCACTTAGGTGGACTCAGCCATAATTAAGGAGGTGGTGAGGTGGGTGGGGGTGCTAACATCAGAATTGGAGAGACGAGCGGCCAGACGTGGTTCTGTCCACGCCAGCCCCTGGTGTTGTTCCATCACGACCCTCACCGGTGCTCGCTAACAGCGCACGCCCAGTGGGAGTCGATGAGTCCGTGGGTTTCTGTGTGAGTCCGTGGGTCCACGTGTGGGTCTGTGGATGCGTCAGTCTACATTGGGGAGCCTTTGTCTTTGCAGTTTGGGGACTAGTGCAGCACTAGTGTGTAGTAGTGTATAGTGTAGTGTATAGTAGTTTAGTGTATAGTGTAGTATATAGTGTAGTGTATAGTAGTGTATAGTAGTATAGTGTAGTGTATAGTAGTGTATAGTGTAGTGTATAGTAGTGTATAGTAGTGTAGTGTATAGTGTAGTGTATATTGTAGTGTAGTGTATAGTGTGTAGTGTATAGTGTAGTGTATAGTATAGTGTAGTGTATAATAGTGTATTGTATAGTAGTGTATAGTGTAGTGTATAGTAGTGTATAGTGTAGTGTATAGTAGTGTATAAGTGTATAGTGTAGTGTGTAGTACTGTAGTGTATAGTGTAGTGTATAATAGTGTTTATTGTAGTTTATAGTGTAGTGTATAATAGTGTTTAGTGTAGTGTATAAAAGTGTTTAGTGTAGTGTATAGCGTAGTGTATAGTGGTGTAGTGTATAGTGTAGTGTATAGTGTAGTGTATAGAAGTGTAGTGTATAATAGTGTTTATTGTAGTGTATAGTGTAGTGTATAGTTTAGCATACTAGTTATTACGTGACTAGTGTAGCTAGCCAGGTGGTGACCACACCCGTGCGTGCATGTCCACTCGTCCGTGTCTGCAAGTAAGCGCTCGTGTGTGCATGTGCACCCGCGTGTTTGTTCGTGTCTGTATGTACGCACAGTTACACATGGTTCGCTCGTGTGGGTGTGTAGTGGAACGCACTGCTCATGAAAAAGTTGCCTCGTTACGCGATAAATGATGCGGCACAACAGGAGGGAACTGCAGGGATGAGGCTCTCCGCTCTTGGTGCTATGAATTAAAACAGCGCCAGAGTGGAGAATCCTGTCCCTACAGCTCGTAGATGTGACGGAGCGAGAGTGATCAGCGGACAGCCACCATGGTTGCCAGGTAAGGGGAGACCTCACCTGGAACTCTCCTCCACACGTGTTCCCCGTAAACATTGTCGCAATAAACGTACGATCAGGAATCTTTAAAATATCAGACCTTTGTTGTTCCGCAAGAATATTAACGCTCAAACTCGTATCGAACTCTTCATGAATTCACTTGGTCAAACAGTTCAGGTACTCGGCAAAGCACTTCACCAACCGGTATGCAACAGTTAAACAATCTACTCCAAATCAACACCGAAATGTCAAATTATCATCCACCATTGACTTCCACATCGATGGAAGCCATTTGCCATGACGTCCAAGCCATTAAACACCGGAACAACGAACGTGCCATTCAAGTACATCTTGAAACCCATTATCTGAAGTACTTTGTATTAAACAATAACTAAATAATAGAAACACATTTACAATATTTAGCGAAGTTATAGTCACGGACTTTTTCCAACTTTAGCTCAACAGGACCACAAAAGCTCAGATATTGGTTCATAATAAATTAATCAATCTGATTGAAATCATCAACTGGCTAAACACTTTTCGATTTCAACATCACCTTATAAAAGAATAACATTTTAAATATAAGCGCATAACTTTATCTATCTGTGATGAGCGCTGCACTTTCCGTTGTTTTCATGCAGGGGGCGCTGCAAACCTACGCACCCCCTGCATGGACGACGGAGGCGCAGGGACAGACGTTCGATTACGTTGGAATCGATCTGCAGACGCCGGTCTTCTCGCACGGCCAGCAGCTCGATGTCGCCTTATCTCGATCCCGCAATCCCAAACAGGTGAAAGTCCGCATCGAACCGAACCCCCGGCAAGGCCATCGTCTAACTTAACGACGAGAGAAAATTAACGCGAAATATCGTTTTCAATGAATAAGCTTTTAATGAAGAAATACAATTATACAATTCAAGACATAATACAATTAAAAGCTGTTTCATTTTCAAACTTCAAGACGGAGCATCGGGAGCTTGCGTGGAGGCATCGTTCTTGTGCAATTTTTTTCGTGACTTTCCTGGCCCAAGGCCGCAAATGGTTGAGAGGGGCGCCGCAGGCTTGCTTCAACCCTTGGTCGTGAACATCCAGACGTGAATCAGCAAGGAGCATTTCACGTCCTAGTTCGACAAAATCTACGTCAACACGTAAGACAAAACTACAATTCGTATTGTAGAGAATGAACCTCCTCTACGTGTAACTTTTAAGCAGTATGCCTTGTAACTGATTAATGATCCGAGCGTGCTCCCTATTTCAAAGACAATGAGTTGCTGCAGAGGCCGACGCTTCGTGAAACACAAAAGTACCCTTTGACCTGTATCACAAGAACAACGTGTCTCACCTGAGTTCTCTGTACAGGTTACTTCCAAACACACACACTTTGTCCTAACATTACTTAATCAATCTAGATTTGAACACTTAATCAATGTTTGACCCTCATAGACAAAATGTTACATGTACACGCACAATCAGACAAGTATTCATTCTTAATTATTGACAGGCATATTAACACAATTGAATTACTGCAGTGAAATATCCTGCATCAGGTTACATCGTATTAACAAGAAGCTATTTTAAAAATACGCACAATCTGCTTAACAGTGGATGTAAAACATACTATTGTGCCATTCAAAACGAATAGGCCATTACATGCTGGCGAATTCTAAACATTAGCGACAAATTACAAAACTGAGATGAAACATCAATCATCGCCCCCTACTGACAGCTTCTTGTTCACATACTCTTTGGTTCTTTCAGTAAAGCCACGTAGGTAGAATAAATAATAATAGATCACGACGTTTCGATCGTAACACAAGCGGTCGTCCTCAGGCGGAAAAAATAATAAATGCTGGCCGGTGCAGGGCCACCACCCTGTGCCACACAGGGGCAGCTGCTACTTGGGGATGCTCTTCGAGTGCTTCAGACGAAATACAAAACTCCGAGTTGCCGAGGCGATTACGCAAGCACCGTGTAAATGCAATTATTATAACATAGTGAATGCTTGGGGGCTTCTTGGCTCTCACTCCTGGTAAGAGATCTCCCCAATCCACGGGTCCAAAAAGACTGGCCGCTCGCTCTTACTCTGCAGGTTGAACCTAGGAATTGAGTGTTCAACTTCACATTCTTGTCATTAAAGGCCTGTGACAAAGGTGCATCTATTGTGGCGACATCGTCTCTGGCTTACACATCTACCGGGTCTCCACTTGACGTGTACTTGAAGATTTGATGAATGTGCAAACATCATCCCGCACAAAATGCACCTGAAGGGTTTCTCTCCTGTGTGTATTCTCCGGTGTTTTTTAAGAACAGATGACAGTGAAAACGCCTTCCCACACACAGTGCACTTGAATGGTTTCTCTCCTGTGTGTGTTCTCTGGTGTTTTTTAAGAACAGTTGACTGTGAAAATGCCTTCCCACACACAGTGCACTTGAAGGGTTTCTCTCCCGTGTGTGTACTCTGGTGTCTTTGCACACTTGATGAATGTGCAAACACCTTCCCGCACATCGTGCACCTGAAGGGTTTCACTCCCGTGTGTGTTCTCTGGTGTCTTTGCAGATTTGATGAATGTGCAAATGCCTTCCCACACACAGTGCACCTGAAGGGTTTCACTCCCGTGTGTGTTCTCTGGTGTTCTTTAAGATGTGGGGACTGTGCAAACGCCATCCCACACACACTGCACTTGAAGGGTTTCTCTCCTGTGTGTGTTCTCTGGTGTTTTTTAACAACAGATGACCGTGAAAATGCCTTCCCACACACACTGCACTTGAAGGGTTTCTCTCCCGTGTGTGTTCTCTGGTGCTGTGTCAAATTTCCAGTCCGATCCGTGCTGTATGCACGCTGGTCGCATTGTTGACTTGTCATACCGAGCTGCGCTGAGTGCATTTGCTCCATCAGACCAATTCTGCGGAGGAAGCGTCAGAGGAAGCGTCAGCTGCAGACAGAAAAAAATATCCACACCATCTACACGACAGTATCGAGGCACAGAGGAATGCATATATAGTCACATGTGACTTACACGTCTATACTTATTCATATATTCATGATGTAGTAAAAACGTTTCCCAAATTCATCACAGGGCTGTGATGGCACACAATGAGAGGGCAAATGGTTATAAATATGCCTGGAAGCCCTCGTATCTTCAAAATGAATGTTCACCCATACCTCTAAGCACACAATTTCGGCAGTCTGGCTACAAAAGAAATATTTATGAGAGCTAAATTCAGCTGACATAGCAAAGGGTGTTGAAAACAATACTATTTGTGTTAGGCAGAAATGCATAAATAAACGTTCAATCGCAACTTAGAGGTGTGAATCCAGGCTCAGATGTCCTTGAATGCTGGGATGAACAGTTCCGACTTCAGCTGAATGTGTGTGCTGTGTTAACTTCCTGTTTCCATTTCTATGAAGAGTTCCAGAGGAAAACAAAAGTAAACTATTGTTACGCTATAACCTCCGTGTTCAACAGAGTTAATAGACGTTACTGCAAACACAAACTGTACACTGTCACTGGGTAAACAGGCGGTGGAGTGTCTAGAATCACGCCTGACCACCTTCATCTGCTTGGCATGAATGCTTCCTCACTCCACCAAGTAATTAATTGAGGATCAACGAACATATCCGAGGCTAACTGGAGTTTGCGTGTCTCTCTCCGTGGTGAGATGTTAACTACCTCACCTGGTATACAGGAAGTCGTGGGTTCGATCCCGACCCTGACACCTGCTGTATATTTGGAGTTTGCGCGTCACTCCGTTTAGCATCTTTGACCGATAGACATTGACACACGTATTCTTGTTGATTTCGGTAAAGTTACGTAGATAGAAAATAACAATAACAGATAATACAATTACATTAAATAAAGACTACTTGTCTTGCGATCAAAACGTGAGTTTTTTTGCTTTATTTACAATATATTTTTATTTATTTTCATTATGTTATTTTTATTTTATTTTCTATCTACGTGACTTTACCGAAAGAACCAAGAATATTAATTCCTGCAGTCACCAAAGTTTTAAGTCAAAACATTCACACACGTTGACAAAGCCTCATCTTCTTTTATTGTTTATTTTGTTTTCTATCTACGTGACTTTACCGAAAGAACCAGGAATATGGTAGCGCATTCTCTATTTGTTGCAGAGGTTCAAAGTTCAAATCCGACAGGCACACCTGGCTACCCCAGTAACATTCACCACAATATGCGCTGTTCTGCTTCACGGCGGATGTAAAACAGAGTATTGTGTCACTCACAACGCACATTGCATGTTGGTGTCACGGTCAAAATTGGAGTAATTCCAAACATTATCCAGAAACTCTACAACAGAAATGTTTGGCTACGTACGGTTTGAAAGAAGTGTTAGTCAAACAGAATGTGTATTTGCGTGCGCGTGTTTAAACGTATCTTTGTACGAGCGGTAGGGCAGCGGTTAGCGCTACGCTGCGCTACGAACCCGGAGACCCGGGTTCGTTTCCCGCTCACGGCCAACACCGCCAGTGACGATTATCTGAACCGGTCCTGGGCCTTCCCTAGGTCGACTCAGCCTAAAGATGAGTACCCAGTGTGATGTGAGCATCGCCACTCGGGATACAAAGGCGGCCGGGCACGGTGCTGGCTACCCACCCCCCTCGTGTGCCGTGCCAGCCTTCATAGGTGCTCGCTAACAGCACTTGCCCCTAGAGTCTGTTAATGCTCTACCGGGTTCTTTGTTCTTGTCGTTGTGTACGAGTGGGGAGCGGTAATTTAGTGGCTATCGCACTGCACTCCGTAAGCCGGTGACCCAAATTGGATTCCTGCTCATGACACACAACAGTTGCAGATATTTAAACCAGTCTTGGGTTTTCCCTACACCGATGTAGTCTTGAATGACTTCCTAGTGTGGTAAATACCAGGGGAGACAAAGGCGGCCCGGTGCGGTGTTGGCCACCCTCCCCCTCGAGTGCCGTGCGTGCCGGCGTTTATAGGAGCTCACCAACAGCACTTGCCCCAGAGTCTGTTGAAGGCTGTACGGGGGATCTTTGTGTGTGTGTGAGTAACTAGTACGGCGTGTAAACATTGCCACTAGGGAGACAAAGGCAGTCGGGCGTGGTGCTGGCCACTCACCCCCTCGTGTACCGTTCCGGCCTTCATAGGTGCTCGCTAACAGCACTTGCCCCTACAGTCTGTTAAGGCTATATGGGGGATCTTTGTCTTTGTGTGAGTGCAATAAGATCAGGCAACATGACTGGCAGAGAAAATTGCTTGAGATTATTTTAAAAGCATGGGTTTAGAAAAGTGAACAAAGCATGTCTCTATTATGTGCATTACCATTGAAGGGTGCATTGGGTTCAAAGCCATCCGCATAACCTCAAATCTGCATTAATGCCAAATTGTCTCCGTATCTGGTAAGATCATAGTATTACAGGAGGTCCTCTCACGCGCTAACCCAGACTGATGTGAGTGCACGATCTCTGTATTAGTTTTTTTATTGTCCTTAACTCAAATCAAACAATATGCAGTTCAGGTCAAATAAGACATTCCTTTTTAACGCTTTCCAACCAAGGTTGAGATGTTAATGCATTAGCTCTGTTCGTTCATATCTGCCCATCTGTCTGTAGCATGGCATTTAGATAACCCTCTTAAATATGTATGGACTGATGCTGTACAGAAGGATGTGGAGCTGAGTGGACTTGCCGATGACTGGTACCAGCGGTGTCAAGATCGGCCTCTGTGGAGGAGGCTTGTGAAGCACGCTGCTGGGCAATTGGAGGTAGTCGCCCTCCAGTAACAACAGAGGGCGGATGAGCGATGCTCACGACAACGAGCGGAGCGTCAGCCACACCAAGTCGGTGCAGTGGTGCCTCTGTCAGTCATCTTATTGAGCACATGGCAACTTGGGTCTGTCCTGAGCTGGCAGAGAGCCTTCGACACATCACGTGGCCTCAACACGTAAGACAAAACTATAATTCGTGTTGTAGAGAATGTACCTCCTCCTATACGTGTAACTTTTAAGTGGTATGCCTTGTAACTGATGAATGATCCGAGTGTGCTACCTATTTAAAAAGACAATGAGTTGCTCCAGATGCTTCGTGGGACACAAAAACACCGTTTGACCTGTATCACAAGAACAACGGGTCTCACCTGAGTTCTCTGTACAGGTTACTTTCAAACACATACGCACACTTTGTCCTAACATCACTTATTCAATGTTTGACCCTTACAGATCAAATGTTACAAGTATGCACAAAACCAGACAAGTATACATTCTAAATTATTGACAGGCATATTAACAAAACTGGATTACTTCAGTGAAATATACTGCATCACGTTACATCGTATTAACAAGAAGCATTTAAAAAAAAGTTGCAGTCTGCTTAACAGTGTATGTAAAACATACTATTGTGTCATTCAAAACGAGGCCATTGCATGCTGGCGCCTGAGTGAAAATGTAGCAAATTCTAAACATTACCTACAAACTACACAACTGAGATGACACATCAATCATCGCCCCCTACTGACAGGCTCTTGTCCACATGCAGGCCGGTGCAGGGCCACCACCTTGTGCCACACAGGGGCAGCTGCTACTTGGGGATGCTCTTCGAGTGTTTCAGATGAGGTACGACACAAAACTCCGAGTTGCTGAGGCGATTAAGCAAGCACCATGTAAAAGCAATTATAACATAGTGAATGCTTGGGAGCTTATTAGCTCTTGCTCCTGATTAGAGATCTAACCAACCCACGGGCCCATAAAGTGTTTAACTTCACATTCTTGTCATTAAAGGCCTATTTACAAAGGTGCATCTATTGTAGTGACATCGTCTCTGGCTTACACATCTACTGGGTCTCCACTTGACTTTGTATTGTCTAGGAGGAAGTCCACCCACACCTCCACTTCCACAAACTGCTGGGAGTTGCCTCACTCTGCCTCAGTCAGAATTCTCCTCCTGCTTTACGATGTGAAGGTCCCATTTTGGAGTTGAATCTTCTTCACATTTTACCTTCACTTCTTCGCTCATCACTTCTTCACATTTCACCTTCACCTCTTCATATTTCACCTCGATACCTTTAAAAGTGTCCAAGTTGGGATTTTCGTCCGGTTCTTGTTTCATGAGGGATGGGCTCATTGCGGCACTTTGACTTTCACAAGCTGATTTCAGACTCCACTCCTTGTGGATCTTCTGATGTGTTCTCTGGTGTACTTGAAGATTTGATGAATGTGCAAATGCATTCCCGCACAGAGTGCACCTGAAAGGTTTCTCTCCTGTGTGTGTTCTCTGGTGTTTTTTAAGAGTAGATGACCATGAAAATGCCTTCCCACAAACACTGCACTTGAAGGGTTTCTTTCCCGTGTGTGTTCTCTGGTGTAATACGAGATTATATAACTGTGTAAACGCCATTCCACACATCGTGCACCTGAAGGGTTTCTCTCCCATGTGTTCTCTGGTGTGTTACAAGATCAGATGACTGTGCAAATGCCTTCACGCACACACTGCACTTGAATGGTTTCTCTCCTGTGTGTTCTCTGGTGTTTTTTAAGAGTAGATAAATCTGAAAATGCCTTCCCACACACACTGCACTTGAAGGGTTTTTCTCCCGTGTGTGCTCTCTGGTGTAATACGAGATTATAAGACTGTGTAAACGCCATCCCACACATCGTCCACCTAAAGGGTTTCTCTCCCGTGTGTGTTCTCTGGTGTTTTTTAAGAGCAAACGAATGTGCAAATGCCTTCACACACACACACAACACTTGAAGGGTTTCTCTCCCATGTGTGTTCTGTGGTGTACTAGAAGATTTGATGACTGTGCAAACATCATTCTGCACAAAATGCACCTGAAGGGTTTCTCTCCTGTGTGTGTTCTCTGGTGTTTTTTAAGAACAGATGACAGTGAAAATGCCTTCCCACACACAGTGCACTTGAAGGGTTTCTCTCCCGTGTGTGTACTCTGGTGTCGTTGAAGATTTGATGAATGTGCAAATGCCTTCCCACACACAGTGCACCTGAAGGGTTTCGCTCCCGTGTGTGTTCTCTCGTGTACTTTAAGATGTGATGAATGTGCAAACATCATCCTGCACAAAATGCACCTGAAGGGTTTCTCTCCTGTGTGTATTCTCTGGTGTTTTTTAAGAACAGATGACAGTGAAAATGCCTTCACACACACACTGCACTTGAAGGGTTTCTCTCCTGTGTGTGTTCTCTGGTGTTCTTTAAGAACAGATGACAGTGAAAATGCCTTCCCACACACAGTGCACTTGAAGGGTTTCTCTCCCGTGTGTGTACTCTGGTGTACTTGCAGACTTGATGAATGTGCAAACGCCTTCCCACACAGAGTGCACCTGAAGGGTTTCACTCCCGTGTGTGTTCTCTGGTGTCTTTGCAGACTTGATGAATGTGCAAATGCCTTCCCACACACAGTCCACCTGAAGGGTTTCTCTCCTGTGTGTGTACTCTGGTGTCTTTGCAGACTTGATGAATGTGCAAACGCCTTCCCACACACAGTGCACCTGAAGGGTTTCTCTACTGTGTGTGTTCTCTGGTGTTTTTTAACAACAGATGACCGTGAAAATGCCTTCCCATACACAGTGCACTTGAAGGATTTCTCTCCAGTGTGTGTTCTCTGGTGCTGTGTCAAATTTCCAGTCCGATCCGTGCTGTATGCACGCTGGTCGCATTGTTGACTTGTCATACCGAGCTGCGCTGAGTGCATTTGCTCCATCAGACCAATTCTGCGGAGGAAGCGTCAGAGGAAGCATCAGCTGCAGACAGAAAAAAATATCCACACCATCTACACGACAGTATCGAGGCACAGAGGAATGCATATATAGTCACATGTGACTTACACGTCTATACTTATTCCTATATTCATGATGTAGTAAAACCGTTTCCCAAATTCATCACAGGGCTGTGATGGCACACAATGAGAGGGCAAATGGTTATAAATATGCCTGGAAGCCCTCGTATCTTCAAAATGAATGTTCACCCAAAACTCTAAGCACACAATTTCGGCGGTCTGGCTACAAAAGGAATATTTATGAGAGCTAAATTCAGCTGACATAGCAAAGGGTGTTGAAAACAATACTATTTGTGTTAGGCAGAAATGCATAAATCAACATTCAATCGCAACTTAGAGGTGTGAATCCAGGCTAAGATGTCCTTGAATGCTGGGATGAACAGTTCCGACTTCAGCTGAATGTGTGTGCTGTGTTAACTTCCTGTTTCCATTCATATAAAGAGTTCCAGAGGAAAACAAAAGTAAACTACCGTTATGATATAACCTCCATGTTCAACAGAGTTAATAGACGTTACTGCAAACACAAACTGTACACTGTCACTGGGTAAACAGGCGGTGGCGTGTCTAGAATCACGCCTGGCCACCTTCATCTGCTTGGCATGAATGCTTCCTCACTCCACCAAGTAATTAATTGAGGATCAACGAACATAGCCGAGGCTAACTGGAGTTTGCGTGTCTCTCTCCGCGGTGAGATGTTAACTACCTCACCTGGTATACAGGAAGGTTACGTACATAGAAAATAACAACAGATACTACAATTAAATTAAACAAAGACCACTTGTGTTGCGATCGAAACGACGTGGTTTTTGCTTTATTTACAATTCTTAATTATTTTTACAATATGTTATTTTCATTAAATTTTCTATCTACGTGACTTTACCGAAAGAACCAAGAATATTAATTCCTACAGTCACCAAAGTTTTAAGTCAAAACATTCACACACGTTGACAAAGCCCCACCTTGTGTTGTTGTGGGCAGGTCGCTTCTGATAACAAGAGCGGTATAGCAGGTCAAGCGGGCTTGGCCTGCTAACAAAAGAAAATAAAAACTGCGTGAATATTGACAATAAAACAAAGTTACAAAGTGGCGAGCCGGGTGAAGACAAATTAAACTTAAGCGAGATAATTAAAGTGAATGCAATTAGGCGAGGGCAGGAGGCAAGGCCCCGCGTGGCTAGGCCCCGCGTTGTAAAGTTCCAACCTGGACATCGATTCCCATGCTCGCTGCTACTCAACTGACATCCCTACGAGAGTGAGGCTCTACCTTGGTAAACAACAACCACCACCACCATGAGAATTTCTCACCTCGGATTTCAGTGCAAGCGCGGATCGGCAGTCTCCTGTTACCTCGCGACGTCACGCGGAAGGTTGGGGGAGTGTGAATACCTTGGTGACATGACGTCACTAGAGAGGTACACCTCCCGTTGGCACTTCATGCCGATGAGGTCATGCTGAGTGGTGACGTCACAGAGCGGGGATGCAATTTAAGTTGATTTAGCTTCATTTTTCATTGCCCCCTCCCTTGAGTGCGTGAACTCAGCAACAACAACGTGGACATTATTGTGTATACACTGTGTGTACGCATTGTGTGTATGTACACTATGTGTATACACTGTGTGTGTACACAGTGTACACGTACACACTGTGTGTGTACGTACACACTGTGTATGTGTACACTGTGTGTGTGTACACTGTGTGTGTGTACACTGTGTGTGTGTAGTGGGGGGCAAAGGCGGTGCATTGGCCAGTCATCTCAGTCAGTCGACCCATGGCATCTTATCATCAATTAATTTTGAATTTTATTTATTTGTATATTTTTTAATCTTTAATTTAGTTTATTTTTTATATTCTCTTTACGTGACTTTACCGAAAGAACCAGGAATATGGTAGCGCATTCTCTATTTGTTGCAGAGGTTCAAAGTTCAAATCCGACAGGCACACCTGGCTACCCCAGTAACAATCACCACAATATGCGCTGTTCTGCTTCACGGCAGATGTAAAACAGAGTATTGTGTCACTCACAACGCACATTGCATGTTGGTGTCACGGTCAAAATTGGGGTAATTCCAAACATTATCCAGAAACTCTACAACAGAAATGTTTGGCTACGTACGGTTTGAAAGAAGTGTTAGTCAAACATAATGTGTATTTGCGTGCGCGTGTTTAAACGTATCTTTGTACGAGCGGTAGGGCAGCGGTTACCGCTACGCTGCGCTACGAACCCGGAGACCCGGGTTCGTTTCCCGCTCACGGCCAACACCGCCAGTGACGATTATCTGAACCGGTCCTGGGCCTTCCCTAGGTCGACTCAGCCTAAAGATGAGTACCCAGTGTGATGTGAGCATCGCCACTCAAGATACAAAGGCGGCCGGGCGCGGTGCTGGCTACCCACCCCCCTCGTGTGCCGTGCCAGCCTTCATAGGTGCTCGCTAACAGCACTTGCCCCGAGAGTCTGTTAATGCTCTACCGGGGATCTTTGTTCTTGTCGTTGTGTACGAGTGGGGAGCGGTAATTTAGTGGCTATCGCACTGCACTCCGTAACCCGGTGACCCAAATTAGATTCCTGCTCATGACACACAACAGTGGCAGATATTTAAACCAGTCCTGGGTTTTCCCTACACCGATGTAGTCTTGAATGACTTCCTAGTGTGGTAAATACCAGGGGAGACAAAGGCGGCCCGGTGCGGTGTTGGCCACTCTCCCCCTCGAGTGCCGTGCGTGCCGGCGTTTATAGGAGCTCACCAACAGCACTTGCCCCAACAGTCTGTTGAAGGCTGTACGGGGGATCTTTGTGTGTGAGTGTGTGAGTACCTGGTACGGTGTGTAAACATTGCCACTAGGGAGACAAAGGCAGTCGGGCGTGGTGCTGGCCACCCACCCCCTCGTGTACCGTTCCGGCCTTCATAGGTGCTCACTAACAGCACTTGCCCCTACAGTCTGTTAAGGCTATATGGGGGATCTTTGTCTTTGTGTGAATGCAATAAGATCAGGCAACATGACTGGCGGAGAAAATTGCTCCAGATTATTTTAAAAGCATGGGTTTAGAAAAGTGAACAAAGCATGTCTCTATTATGTGCATTACCATTGAAGGGTGCATTGGGTTCAAAGCCATCCGCATAGCCTCAAATCTGCATTAATGCCAATTTGTCTCCGTATCTGGTAAGATCATAGTATTACAGGAGGTCCTCTCATGCGCTAACCCAGACTGATGTGAGTGCACGATCTCTGTATGTTTTTTTTATTGTCCTTAACTCAAATCAAACAATATGCAGTTCAGGTCAAATAAGACATTCCTTTTTAACACTTTCCAACCAAGGTTGAGATGTTAATGCATTAGCCCTGTTCGTTCATATCTGCCCATCTGTCTGTAGCATGGCATTTCGATAACCCTCTTAAAGATGTATGGACTGATGCTGTACAGAAGGATGTGGAGCTGAGTGGACTTGCCAATGACCGGTACCAGCGATGTCAAGATCGGCCTCTGTGGAGGAGGCTCGTGAAGCACGCTGCTGGGCAGTTGGAGGCAGTCGCCCTCCAGTAACAACGGAGGGCGGATGAGCGACGCTCACGACAACGAGCGGAGCGTCAGCCACACCAAGTCGGTGCAGTGGTGCCTCTGTAAGTCATCTTATTGAGCACATGGCAACTTGGGTCTGTCCTGTGAGCTGGCAGAGAGCCTTCGACACATCACGTGGCCTCAACACGTAAGACAAAACTACAATTCGTGTTGTAGAGAATGTACCTCCTCCTATACGTGTAACTTTTAAGTGGTATGCCTTGTAACTGATGAATGATCCGAGCGTGCTACCTATTTCAAAGACAATGAGTTGCTCCAGATGCTTCGTGGAACACAAAAGTACCCTTTGACCTGTATCACAAGAACAACGGGTCTCACCTGAGTTCTCTGTACAGGTTACTTTCAAACACACACATACTTTGTCCTAACATCACTTAATCAATGTTTGACCCTTATAGATCAAATGTTACACGTATGCACAAAACCAGACAAGTATACATTCTAAATTATTGACAGGCATATTAACAAAATTGGATTACTGCAGTGAAATATACTGCATCACGTTACATCGTATTAACAAGAAGCTTTTTAAAAAAGTTGCACAGTCTGCTTCACCGTGTATGTAAAACATACTATTGTGTCATTCAAAACGAGTAGGCCATTGCATGCTGGCGTCGGAGTGAAAATGTAGCAAATTCTAAACATTACCTACAAACTACACAACTGAGATGACACATCAATCATCGCCCCCTACTAACAGGCTCTTGTCCACATGCAGGCCGGTGCAGGGCCACCACCTTGTGCCACACAGGGGCAGCTGCTACTTGGGGATGCTCTTTTGAGTGTTTCAGGCGAGGTACGACACAAAACTCCGAGTTGCTGAGGCGATTAAGCAAGCACCGTGTAAAAGCAATTATTATGATAACATAGTGAATGCTTGGGAGCTTATTGGCTCTTGCTCCTGGTTAGAGATCTACCCAACCCACAGGCCCACAAAGTGTTCAACTTCACATTCTTGTCATTAAAGGCCTGTGACAAAGTTGCATATATTGTAGCGACATCGTCTCTGGCTTACACATCTACCGGGTCTCCACTTGACTTTGGATTGTCTCGGAGGAAGTCCACCCACACCTCCACTTCCACAAACTGCTGGGAGTTGCCTCGCTCTGCCTCACAGTCAGAATTCTCCTCCTGCTTCACGTTGCCTCCATCGATGTGAAGGTCCCATTTTGGAGTTGAATCTTCATCTTCACATTTTACCTTCACTTCTTCGCTATTCACCATCACTTCTTCCCTCTTCACCATCACTTCTTCACATTTCACCTTCACCTCTTCATATTTCACCTCGATACCTTTAAAAGTGTCCAAGATGCGATTTTCGTCCGGTTCTTGTTTCATGAGGGATGGGCTTATTGTGGCACTTTGACTTTCACAAGCTGATTTCAGATTCTACTCCTTGCAGATCTTCTGATGCTTCCGTGTTTTTCTGGTGTACTTGAAGATTTTATGAATGTGCAAACGCCTTCCCGCAGAGTGCACCTGAAGGGTTTCTCTCCCGTGTGTACTCTGGTGTTTTTTAAGAGTAGATGACTGTGAAAATGCCTTCCCACACACACTACACTTGAAGGGTTTCTCTCCCGTGTGTGTTCTCTGGTGTGATTTAAGACCAGATGACTGTGGAAATGCCTTCCCACACACAGTGCACTAGAAGGGTTTCTCTCCCGTGTGTGTCTTCTGGTGTGATTTAAGACCAGATGACTGTGAAAATGCCTTCCCACACACACTGCACTTGAAGGGTTTCTCTCCCGTGTGTTTTCTGGTGTGTTTTAAGAGCAGATGACTGTGAAAATGCCTTCACACACACAGTGCACTTGAAGGGTTTCTCTCCCGTGTGTGTTCTCTGGTGTTTTTTAAGAGCAGATGACCGTGAAAATGTCTTCCCACAAACACTGCACTTGAAGGGTTTCTCTCCCGTGTGTGTTCTCTGGTGTGTGTTAAGAGCAGATGACCGTGAAAATGCCTTCCCACACATAGTGCACTTGAAGGGTTTCTCTCCTGTGTGTGTTTTCTGGTGTGATTTAAGACCAGATGACTGTGAAAATGCCTTCCCACACACACTGCACTTGAAGGGTTTCTCTCCCGTGTGTGTTTTCTGGTGTGTTTTAAGAGCAGATGACCATGAAAATGTCTTCCCACAAACACTGCACTTGAAGGGTTTCTCTCCCGTGTGTGTTCTCTGGTGTGTTTTAAGAGCAGATGACTGTGAAAATGCCTTCACACACACAGTGCACTTGAAGGGTTTCTCTCCCGTGTGTTCTCTGGTGTTTTTTAAGAGCAGATGACCGTGAAAATGTCTTCCCACAAACACTGCACTTGAAGGGTTTCTCTCCCGTGTGTGTTCTCTGGTGTGTTTTAAGAGCAGATGACTGTGAAAATGCCTTCCCACACACAGTGCACTAGAAGGGTTTCTCTCCCGTGTGTTCTCTGGTGTTTTTTAAGAGCAGATGACCGTGAAAATGTCTTCCCACAAACACTGCACTTGAAGGGTTTCTCTCCCGTGTGTGTTCTCTGGTGTGTTTTAAGAGCAGATGACTGTGAAAATGCCTTCCCACACACAGTGCACTAGAAGGGTTTCTCTCCCGTGTGTGTTTTCTGGTGTGATTTAAGACCAGATGACTGTGAAAATGCCTTCCCACACACACTGCACTTGAAGGGTTTCTCTCCCGTGTGTTTTCTGGTGTGTTTTAAGAGCAGATGACTGTGAAAATGTCTTCCCACAAACACTGCACTTGAAGGGTTTCTCTCCCGTGTGTGTTCTCTGGTGTGTTTTAAGAGCAGATGACTGTGAAAATGTCTTCCCACAAACACTGCACTTGAAGGGTTTCTCTCCCGTGTGTGTTCTCTGGTGTGTTTTAAGAGCAGATGACCGTGAAAATGCCTTCCCACACATAGTGCACTTGAAGGGTTTCTCTCCTGTGTGTTTTCTGGTGTGATTTAAGACCAGATGACTGTGAAAATGCCTTCCCACACACACTGCACTTGAAGGGTTTCTCTCCCGTGTGTGTTTTCTGGTGTGTTTTAAGAGCAGATGACCATGAAAATGTCTTCCCACAAACACTGCACTTGAAGGGTTTCTCTACCGTGTGTGTTCTCTGGTGTGTTTTAAGAGCAGATGACTGTGAAAATGCCTTCACACACAGTGCACTTGAAGGGTTTCTCTCCCGTGTGTGTTCTCTGGTGTTTTTTAAGAGCAGATGACCGTGAAAATGTCTTCCCACAAACACTGCACTTGAAGGGTTTGTCTCCCGTGTGTGTTCTCTGGTGTGTTTTAAGAGCAGATGACCGTGAAAATGCCTTCCCACACATAGTGCACTTGAAGGGTTTCTCTCCTGTGTGTTTTCTGGTGTGATTTAAGACCAGATGACTGTGAAAATGCCTTCCCACACACACTGCACTTGAAGGGTTTCTCTCCCGTGTGTGTTTTCTGGTGTGTTTTAAGAGCAGATGACCATGAAAATGTCTTCCCACAAACACTGCACTTGAAGGGTTTCTCTCCCGTGTGTGTTCTCTGGTGTTTTTTAAGAGCAGATGACCGTGAAAATGTCTTCCCACAAACACTGCACTTGAAGGGTTTCTCTCCCGTGTGTGTTCTCTGGTGTGTTTTAAGAGCAGATGACCGTGAAAATGCCTTCCCACACATAGTGCACTTGAAGGGTTTCTCTCCTGTGTGTTTTCTGGTGTGATTTAAGACCAGATGACTGTGAAAATGCCTTCCCACACACACTGCACTTGAAGGGTTTCTCTCCCGTGTGTGTTTTCTGGTGTGTTTTAAGAGCAGATGACCATGAAAATGTCTTCCCACAAACACTGCACTTGAAGGGTTTCTCTCCCGTGTGTGTTCTCTGGTGTGTTTTAAGAGCAGATGACTGTGAAAATGCCTTCACACACACAGTGCACTTGAAGGGTTTCTCTCCCGTGTGTTCTCTGGTGTTTTTTAAGAGCAGATGACCGTGAAAATGTCTTCCCACAAACACTGCACTTGAAGGGTTTCTCTCCCGTGTGTGTTCTCTGGTGTGTTTTAAGAGCAGATGACTGTGAAAATGCCTTCCCACACACAGTGCACTAGAAGGGTTTCTCTCCCGTGTGTGTTTTCTGGTGTGATTTAAGACCAGATGACTGTGAAAATGCCTTCCCACACACACTGCACTTGAAGGGTTTCTCTCCCGTGTGTGTTTTCTGGTGTGTTTTAAGAGCAGATGACTGTGAAAATGTCTTCCCACAAACACTGCACTTGAAGGGTTTCTCTCCCGTGTGTGTTCTCTGGTGTGTTTTAAGAGCAGATGACTGTGAAAATGTCTTCCCACAAACACTGCACTTGAAGGGTTTCTCTCCCGTGTGTGTTCTCTGGTGTGTTTTAAGAGCAGATGACCGTGAAAATGCCTTCCCACACATAGTGCACTTGAAGGGTTTCTCTCCTGTGTGTTTTCTGGTGTGATTTAAGACCAGATGACTGTGAAAATGCCTTCCCACACACACTGCACTTGAAGGGTTTCTCTCCCGTGTGTGTTTTCTGGTGTGTTTTAAGAGCAGATGACCATGAAAATGTCTTCCCACAAACACTGCACTTGAAAGGTTTCTCTCCCGTGTGTGTTCTCTGGTGTGTTTTAAGAGCAGATGACTGTGAAAATGCCTTCACACACACAGTGCACTTGAAGGGTTTCTCTCCCGTGTGTGTTCTCTGGTGTTTTTTAAGAGCAGATGACCGTGAAAATGTCTTCCCACAAACACTGCACTTGAAGGGTTTGTCTCCCGTGTGTGTTTTCTGGTGTGATTTAAGACCAGATGACTGTGAAAATGCCTTCCCACACACACTGCACTTGAAGGGTTTCTCTCCCGTGTGTGTTTTCTGGTGTGTTTTAAGAGCAGATGACTGTGAAAATGCCTTCACACACACAGTGCACTTGAAGGGTTTCTCTCCCGTGTGTGTTCTCTGGTGTTTTTTTTTAAGAGCAGATGACCGTGAAAATGTCTTCCCACAAACACTGGACTTGAAGGGTTTCTCTCCCGTGTGTGTTCTCTGGTGTGTTTTAAGAGCGGATGACCGTGAAAATGCCTTCCCACACACAGTGCACTTGAAGGGTTTCTCTCCCGTGTGTTTTCTGGTGTGATTTAAGACCAGATGACTGTGAAAATGCCTTCCCACACACACTGCACTTGAAGGGTTTCTCTCCCGTGTGTGTTTTCTGGTGTGATTTAAGACCAGATGACTGTGAAAATGTCTTCCCACAAACACTGCACTTGAAGGGTTTCTCTCCCGTGTGTGTTCTCTGGTGTTTTTTAAGAGCAGATGACCGTGAAAATGTCTTCCCACAAACACTGCACTTGAAGGGTTTCTCTCCCGTGTGTGTTCTCTGGTGTGTTTTAAGAGCAGATGACCGTGAAAATGCCTTCCCACACACAGTGCACTTGAAGGGTTTCTCTCCCGTGTGTGTTCTCTGGTGTGTTTTAAGAGCAGATGACTGTGAAAATGTCTTCCCACAAACACTGCACTTGAAGGGTTTCTCTCCCGTGTGTGTTCTCTGGTGTGTTTTAAGAGCAGATGACCGTGAAAATGCCTTCCCACACATAGTGCACTTGAAGGGTTTCTCTCCTGTGTGTTTTCTGGTGTGATTTAAGACCAGATGACTGTGAAAATGCCTTCCCACACACACTGCACTTGAAGGGTTTCTCTCCCGTGTGTGTTTTCTGGTGTGTTTTAAGAGCAGATGACCATGAAAATGTCTTCCCACAAACACTGCACTTGAAGGGTTTCTCTCCCGTGTGTGTTCTCTGGTGTGTTTTAAGAGCAGATGACTGTGAAAATGCCTTCACACACACAGTGCACTTGAAGGGTTTCTCTCCCGTGTGTGTTCTCTGGTGTGTTTTAAGAGATGACCGTGAAAATGCCTTCCCACACATAGTGCACTTGAAGGGTTTCTCTCCTGTGTGTTTTCTGGTGTGATTTAAGACCAGATGACTGTGAAAATGCCTTCCCACACACACTGCACTTGAAGGGTTTCTCTCCCGTGTGTGTTTTCTGGTGTGTTTTAAGAGCAGATGACCATGAAAATGTCTTCCCACAAACACTGCACTTGAAGTGTTTCTCTCCCGTGTGTGTTCTCTGGTGTGTTTTAAGAGCAGATGACTGTGAAAATGCCTTCACACACACAGTGCACTTGAAGGGTTTCTCTCCCGTGTGTGTTCTCTGGTGTTTTTTAAGAGCAGATGACCGTGAAAATGTCTTCCCACAAACACTGCACTTGAAGGGTTTGTCTCCCGTGTGTGTTTTCTGGTGTGATTTAAGACCAGATGACTGTGAAAATGCCTTCCCACACACACTGCACTTGAAGGGTTTCTCTCCCGTGTGTGTTTTCTGGTGTGTTTTAAGAGCAGATGACTGTGAAAATGCCTTCACACACACAGTGCACTTGAAGGGTTTCTCTCCCGTGTGTGTTCTCTGGTGTTTTTTTTTAAGAGCAGATGACCGTGAAAATGTCTTCCCACAAACACTGGACTTGAAGGGTTTCTCTCCCGTGTGTGTTCTCTGGTGTGTTTTAAGAGCGGATGACCGTGAAAATGCCTTCCCACACACAGTGCACTTGAAGGGTTTCTCTCCCGTGTGTTTTCTGGTGTGATTTAAGACCAGATGACTGTGAAAATGCCTTCCCACACACACTGCACTTGAAGGGTTTCTCTCCCGTGTGTGTTTTCTGGTGTGATTTAAGACCAGATGACTGTGAAAATGTCTTCCCACAAACACTGCACTTGAAGGGTTTCTCTCCCGTGTGTGTTCTCTGGTGTGTTTTAAGAGCAGATGACTGTGAAAATGCCTTCACACACACAGTGCACTTGAAGGGTTTCTCTCCCGTGTGTGTTCTCTGGTGTTTTTTAAGAGCAGATGACCGTGAAAATGTCTTCCCACAAACACTGCACTTGAAGGGTTTCTCTCCCGTGTGTGTTCTCTGGTGTGTTTTAAGAGCAGATGACCGTGAAAATGCCTTCCCACACACAGTGCACTTGAAGGGTTTCTCTCCCGTGTGTGTTCTCTGGTGTGTTTTAAGAGCAGATGACTGTGAAAATGTCTTCCCACAAACACTGCACTTGAAGGGTTTCTCTCCCGTGTGTGTTCTCTGGTGTGTTTTAAGAGCAGATGACCGTGAAAATGCCTTCCCACACATAGTGCACTTGAAGGGTTTCTCTCCTGTGTGTTTTCTGGTGTGATTTAAGACCAGATGACTGTGAAAATGCCTTCCCACACACACTGCACTTGAAGGGTTTCTCTCCCGTGTGTGTTTTCTGGTGTGTTTTAAGAGCAGATGACCATGAAAATGTCTTCCCACAAACACTGCACTTGAAGGGTTTCTCTCCCGTGTGTGTTCTCTGGTGTGTTTTAAGAGCAGATGACTGTGAAAATGCCTTCACACACACAGTGCACTTGAAGGGTTTCTCTCCCGTGTGTGTTCTCTGGTGTTTTTTAAGAGCAGATGACCGTGAAAATGTCTTCCCACAAACACTGCACTTGAAGGGTTTGTCTCCCGTGTGTGTTTTCTGGTGTGATTTAAGACCAGATGACTGTGAAAATGCCTTCCCACACACACTGCACTTGAAGGGTTTCTCTCCCGTGTGTGTTTTCTGGTGTGTTTTAAGAGCAGATGACTGTGAAAATGCCTTCACACACACAGTGCACTTGAAGGGTTTCTCTCCCGTGTGTGTTCTCTGGTGTTTTTTAAGAGCAGATGACCGTGAAAATGTCTTCCCACAAACACTGCACTTGAAGGGTTTGTCTCCCGTGTGTGTTTTCTGGTGTGATTTAAGACCAGATGACTGTGAAAATGCCTTCCCACACACACTGCACTTGAAGGGTTTCTCTCCCGTGTGTGTTTTATGGTGTGTTTTAAGAGCAGATGACTGTGAAAATGCCTTCACACACACAGTGCACTTGAAGGGTTTCTCTCCCGTGTGTGTTCTCTGGTGTTTTTTTTTAAGAGCAGATGACCGTGAAAATGTCTTCCCACAAACACTGGACTTGAAGGGTTTCTCTCCCGTGTGTGTTCTCTGGTGTGTTTTAAGAGCGGATGACCGTGAAAATGCCTTCCCACACACAGTGCACTTGAAGGGTTTCTCTCCCGTGTGTTTTCTGGTGTGATTTAAGACCAGATGACTGTGAAAATGCCTTCCCACACACACTGCACTTGAAGGGTTTCTCTCCCGTGTGTGTTTTCTGGTGTGATTTAAGACCAGATGACTGTGAAAATGTCTTCCCACAAACACTGCACTTGAAGGGTTTCTCTCCCGTGTGTGTTCTCTGGTGTGTTTTAAGAGCAGATGACCGTGAAAATGCCTTCCCACACATAGTGCACTTGAAGGGTTTCTCTCCTGTGTTTTCTGGTGTGATTTAAGACCAGATGACTGTGAAAATGCCTTCCCACACACACTGCACTTGAAGGGTTTCTCTCCCGTGTGTGTTTTCTGGTGTGTTTTAAGAGCAGATGACCATGAAAATGTCTTCCCACAAACACTGCACTTGAAGGGTTTCTCTCCCGTGTGTGTTCTCTGGTGTGTTTTAAGAGCAGATGACTGTGAAAATGCCTTCACACACACAGTGCACTTGAAGGGTTTATCTCCCGTGTGTGTTCTCTGGTGTTTTTTAAGAGCAGATGACCGTGAAAATGTCTTCCCACAAACACTGCACTTGAAGGGTTTGTCTCCCGTGTGTGTTTTCTGGTGTGAGTTAAGACCAGATGACTGTGAAAATGCCTTCCCACACACACTGCACTTGAAGGGTTTCTCTCCCGTGTGTTTTCTGGTGTGTTTTAAGAGCGGATGACCGTGAAAATGCCTTCCCACACACAGTGCACTTGAAGGGTTTCTCTCCCGTGTGTTTTCTGGTGTGATTTAAGACCAGATGACTGTGAAAATGCCTTCCCACACACACTGCACTTGAAGGGTTTCTCTCCCGTGTGTGTTTTCTGGTGTGATTTAAGACCAGATGACTGTGAAAATGTCTTCCCACAAACACTGCACTTGAAGGGTTTCTCTCCCGTGTGTGTTCTCTGGTGTGTTTTAAGAGCAGATGACTGTGAAAATGCCTTCACACACAGTGCACTTGAAGGGTTTCTCTCCCGTGTGTGTTCTCTGGTGTTTTTTAAGAGCAGATGACCGTGAAAATGTCTTCCCACAAACACTGCACTTGAAGGGTTTCTCTCCCGTGTGTGTTCTCTGGTGTGTTTTAAGAGCAGATGACCGTGAAAATGCCTTCCCACACACAGTGCACTTGAAGGGTTTCTCTCCCGTGTGTGTTCTCTGGTGTGTTTTAAGAGCAGATGACTGTGAAAATGTCTTCCCACAAACACTGCACTTGAAGGGTTTCTCTCCCGTGTGTGTTCTCTGGTGTGTTTTAAGAGCAGATGACCGTGAAAATGCCTTCCCACACATAGTGCACTTGAAGGGTTTCTCTCCTGTGTGTTTTCTGGTGTGATTTAAGACCAGATGACTGTGAAAATGCCTTCCCACACACACTGCACTTGAAGGGTTTCTCTCCCGTGTGTGTTTTCTGGTGTGTTTTAAGAGCAGATGACCATGAAAATGTCTTCCCACAAACACTGCACTTGAAGGGTTTCTCTCCCGTGTGTGTTCTCTGGTGTGTTTTAAGAGCAGATGACTGTGAAAATGCCTTCACACACACAGTGCACTTGAAGGGTTTATCTCCCGTGTGTGTTCTCTGGTGTTTTTTAAGAGCAGATGACCGTGAAAATGTCTTCCCACAAACACTGCACTTGAAGGGTTTGTCTCCCGTGTGTGTTTTCTGGTGTGATTTAAGACCAGATGACTGTGAAAATGCCTTCCCACACACACTGCACTTGAAGGGTTTCTCTCCCGTGTGTGTTTTCTGGTGTGTTTTAAGAGCAGATGACTGTGAAAATGCCTTCACACACACAGTGCACTTGAAGGGTTTCTCTCCCGTGTGTGTTCTCTGGTGTTTTTTTTTAAGAGCAGATGACCGTGAAAATGTCTTCCCACAAACACTGGACTTGAAGGGTTTCTCTCCCGTGTGTGTTCTCTGGTGTGTTTTAAGAGCGGATGACCGTGAAAATGCCTTCCCACACACAGTGCACTTGAAGGGTTTCTCTCCAGTGTGTTTTCTGGTGTGATTTAAGACCAGATGACTGTGAAAATGCCTTCCCACACACACTGCACTTGAAGGGTTTCTCTCCCGTGTGTGTTTTCTGGTGTGATTTAAGACCAGATGACTGTGAAAATGCCTTCCCACACACACTGCACTTGAAGGGTTTCTCTCCCGTGTGTGTTTTCTGGTGTGTTTTAAGAGCAGATGACTGTGAAAATGTCTTCCCACAAACACTGCACTTGAAGGGTTTCTCTCCCGTGTGTGTTCTCTGGTGTGTTTTAAGAGCAGATGACTGTGAAAATGTCTTCCCACAAACACTGCACTTGAAGGGTTTCTCTCCCGTGTGTGTTCTCTGGTGTGTTTTAAGAGCAGATGACCGTGAAAATGCCTTCCCACACATAGTGCACTTGAAGGGTTTCTCTCCTGTGTGTTTTCTGGTGTCATTTAAGACCAGATGACTGTGAAAATGCCTTCCCACACACACTGCACTTGAAGGGTTTCTCTCCCGTGTGTGTTTTCTGGTGTGTTTTAAGAGCAGATGACCATGAAAATGTCTTCCCACAAACACTGCACTTGAAGGGTTTCTCTCCCGTGTGTGTTCTCTGGTGTGTTTTAAGAGCAGATGACTGTGAAAATGCCTTCACACACACAGTGCACTTGAAGGGTTTCTCTCCCGTGTGTGTTCTCTGGTGTTTTTTAAGAGCAGATGACCGTGAAAATGTCTTCCCACAAACACTGCACTTGAAGGGTTTGTCTCCCGTGTGTGTTTTCTGGTGTGATTTAAGACCAGATGACTGTGAAAATGCCTTCCCACACACACTGCACTTGAAGGGTTTCTCTCCCGTGTGTTTTCTGGTGTGTTTTAAGAGCGGATGACCGTGAAAATGCCTTCCCACACACAGTGCACTTGAAGGGTTTCTCTCCCGTGTGTTTTCTGGTGTGATTTAAGACCAGATGACTGTGAAAATGCCTTCCCACACACACTGCACTTGAAGGGTTTCTCTCCCGTGTGTGTTTTCTGGTGTGATTTAAGACCAGATGACTGTGAAAATGTCTTCCCACAAACACTGCACTTGAAGGGTTTCTCTCCCGTGTGTGTTCTCTGGTGTGTTTTAAGAGCAGATGACTGTGAAAATGCCTTCACACACACAGTGCACTTGAAGGGTTTCTCTCCCGTGTGTGTTCTCTGGTGTTTTTTAAGAGCAGATGACCGTGAAAATGTCTTCCCACAAACACTGCACTTGAAGGGTTTCTCTCCCGTGTGTGTTCTCTGGTGTGTTTTAAGAGCAGATGACCGTGAAAATGCCTTCCCACACACAGTGCACTTGAAGGGTTTCTCTCCCGTGTGTGTTCTCTGGTGTGTTTTAAGAGCAGATGACTGTGAAAATGTCTTCCCACAAACACTGCACTTGAAGGGTTTCTCTCCCGTGTGTGTTCTCTGGTGTGTTTTAAGAGCAGATGACCGTGAAAATGCCTTCCCACACATAGTGCACTTGAAGGGTTTCTCTCCTGTGTGTTTTCTGGTGTGATTTAAGACCAGATGACTGTGAAAATGCCTTCCCACACACACTGCACTTGAAGGGTTTCTCTCCCGTGTGTGTTTTCTGGTGTGTTTTAAGAGCAGATGACCATGAAAATGTCTTCCCACAAACACTGCACTTGAAGGGTTTCTCTCCCGTGTGTGTTCTCTGGTGTGTTTTAAGAGCAGATGACTGTGAAAATGCCTTCACACACACAGTGCACTTGAAGGGTTTATCTCCCGTGTGTGTTCTCTGGTGTTTTTTAAGAGCAGATGACCGTGAAAATGTCTTCCCACAAACACTGCACTTGAAGGGTTTGTCTCCCGTGTGTGTTTTCTGGTGTGATTTAAGACCAGATGACTGTGAAAATGCCTTCCCACACACACTGCACTTGAAGGGTTTCTCTCCCGTGTGTGTTTTCTGGTGTGTTTTAAGAGCAGATGACTGTGAAAATGCCTTCACACACACAGTGCACTTGAAGGGTTTCTCTCCCGTGTGTGTTCTCTGGTGTGTTTTAAGAGCGGATGACCGTGAAAATGCCTTCCCACACACAGTGCACTTGAAGGGTTTCTCTCCAGTGTGTTTTCTGGTGTGATTTAAGACCAGATGACTGTGAAAATGCCTTCCCACACACACTGCACTTGAAGGGTTTCTCTCCCGTGTGTGTTTTCTGGTGTGATTTAAGACCAGATGACTGTGAAAATGCCTTCCCACACACACTGCACTTGAAGGGTTTCTCTCCCGTGTGTGTTTTCTGGTGTGTTTTAAGAGCAGATGACTGTGAAAATGTCTTCCCACAAACACTGCACTTGAAGGGTTTCTCTCCCGTGTGTGTTCTCTGGTGTGTTTTAAGAGCAGATGACTGTGAAAATGTCTTCCCACAAACACTGCACTTGAAGGGTTTCTCTCCCGTGTGTGTTCTCTGGTGTGTTTTAAGAGCAGATGACCGTGAAAATGCCTTCCCACACATAGTGCACTTGAAGGGTTTCTCTCCTGTGTGTTTTCTGGTGTGATTTAAGACCAGATGACTGTGAAAATGCCTTCCCACACACACTGCACTTGAAGGGTTTCTCTCCCGTGTGTGTTTTCTGGTGTGTTTTAAGAGCAGATGACCATGAAAATGTCTTCCCACAAACACTGCACTTGAAGGGTTTCTCTCCCGTGTGTGTTCTCTGGTGTGTTTTAAGAGCAGATGACTGTGAAAATGCCTTCACACACACAGTGCACTTGAAGGGTTTCTCTCCCGTGTGTGTTCTCTGGTGTTTTTTAAGAGCAGATGACCGTGAAAATGTCTTCCCACAAACACTGCACTTGAAGGGTTTGTCTCCCGTGTGTGTTTTCTGGTGTGATTTAAGACCAGATGACTGTGAAAATGCCTTCCCACACACACTGCACTTGAAAGGTTTCTCTCCCGTGTGTGTTTTCTGGTGTGTTTTAAGAGCAGATGACTGTGAAAATGCCTTCACACACACAGTGCACTTGAAGGGTTTCTCTCCCGTGTGTGTTCTCTGGTGTTTTTTTTTAAGAGCAGATGACCGTGAAAATGTCTTCCCACAAACACTGGACTTGAAGGGTTTCTCTCCCGTGTGTGTTCTCTGGTGTGTTTTAAGAGCGGATGACCGTGAAAATGCCTTCCCACACACAGTGCACTTGAAGGGTTTCTCTCCCGTGTGTTTTCTGGTGTGATTTAAGACCAGATGACTGTGAAAATGCCTTCCCACACACACTGCACTTGAAGGGTTTCTCTCCCGTGTGTGTTTTCTGGTGTGATTTAAGACCAGATGACTGTGAAAATGCCTTCCCACACACACTGCACTTGAAGGGTTTCTCTCCCGTGTGTGTTTTCTGGTGTGTTTTAAGAGCAGATGACTGTGAAAATGTCTTCCCACAAACACTGCACTTGAAGGGTTTCTCTCCCGTGTGTGTTCTCTGGTGTGTTTTAAGAGCAGATGACTGTGAAAATGTCTTCCCACAAACACTGCACTTGAAGGGTTTCTCTCCCGTGTGTGTTCTCTGGTGTGTTTTAAGAGCAGATGACCGTGAAAATGCCTTCCCACACATAGTGCACTTGAAGGGTTTCTCTCCTGTGTGTTTTCTGGTGTGATTTAAGACCAGATGACTGTGAAAATGCCTTCCCACACACACTGCACTTGAAGGGTTTCTCTCCCGTGTGTGTTTTCTGGTGTGTTTTAAGAGCAGATGACCATGAAAATGTCTTCCCACAAACACTGCACTTGAAGGGTTTCTCTCCCGTGTGTGTTCTCTGGTGTGTTTTAAGAGCAGATGACTGTGAAAATGCCTTCACACACACAGTGCACTTGAAGGGTTTCTCTCCCGTGTGTGTTCTCTGGTGTTTTTTAAGAGCAGATGACCGTGAAAATGTCTTCCCACAAACACTGCACTTGAAGGGTTTGTCTCCCGTGTGTGTTTTCTGGTGTGATTTAAGACCAGATGACTGTGAAAATGCCTTCCCACACACACTGCACTTGAAAGGTTTCTCTCCCGTGTGTGTTTTCTGGTGTGTTTTAAGAGCAGATGACTGTGAAAATGCCTTCACACACACAGTGCACTTGAAGGGTTTCTCTCCCGTGTGTGTTCTCTGGTGTTTTTTTTTAAGAGCAGATGACCGTGAAAATGTCTTCCCACAAACACTGGACTTGAAGGGTTTCTCTCCCGTGTGTGTTCTCTGGTGTGTTTTAAGAGCGGATGACCGTGAAAATGCCTTCCCACACACAGTGCACTTGAAGGGTTTCTCTCCCGTGTGTTTTCTGGTGTGATTTAAGACCAGATGACTGTGAAAATGCCTTCCCACACACACTGCACTTGAAGGGTTTCTCTCCCGTGTGTTTTCTGGTGTGATTTAAGACCAGATGACTGTGAAAATGTCTTCCCACAAACACTGCACTTGAAGGGTTTCTCTCCCGTGTGTGTTCTCTGGTGTGTTTTAAGAGCAGATGACTGTGAAAATGCCTTCACACACAGTGCACTTGAAGGGTTTCTCTCCCGTGTGTGTTCTCTGGTGTTTTTTAAGAGCAGATGACCGTGAAAATGTCTTCCCACAAACACTGCACTTGAAGGGTTTCTCTCCCGTGTGTGTTCTCTGGTGTGTTTTAAGAGCAGATGACCGTGAAAATGCCTTCCCACACACAGTGCACTTGAAGGGTTTCTCTCCCGTGTGTGTTCTCTGGTGTGTTTTAAGAGCAGATGACTGTGAAAATGTCTTCCCACAAACACTGCACTTGAAGGGTTTCTCTCCCGTGTGTGTTCTCTGGTGTGTTTTAAGAGCAGATGACCGTGAAAATGCCTTCCCACACATAGTGCACTTGAAGGGTTTCTCTCCTGTGTTTTCTGGTGTGATTTAAGACCAGATGACTGTGAAAATGCCTTCCCACACACACTGCACTTGAAGGGTTTCTCTCCCGTGTGTGTTTTCTGGTGTGTTTTAAGAGCAGATGACCATGAAAATGTCTTCCCACAAACACTGCACTTGAAGGGTTTCTCTCCCGTGTGTGTTCTCTGGTGTGTTTTAAGAGCAGATGACTGTGAAAATGCCTTCACACACACAGTGCACTTGAAGGGTTTCTCTCCCGTGTGTGTTCTCTGGTGTTTTTTAAGAGCAGATGACCGTGAAAATGTCTTCCCACAAACACTGCACTTGAAGGGTTTCTCTCCCGTGTGTGTTCTCTGGTGTGTTTTAAGAGCAGATGACTGTGAAAATGCCTTCACACACACAGTGCACTTGAAGGGTTTCTCTCCCGTGTGTTCTCTGGTGTTTTTTAAGAGCAGATGACCGTGAAAATGTCTTCCCACAAACACTGCACTTGAAGGGTTTCTCTCCCGTGTGTGTTCTCTGGTGTGTTTTAAGAGCAGATGACTGTGAAAATGCCTTCCCACACACAGTGCACTAGAAGGGTTTCTCTCCCGTGTGTTCTCTGGTGTTTTTTAAGAGCAGATGACCGTGAAAATGTCTTCCCACAAACACTGCACTTGAAGGGTTTCTCTCCCGTGTGTGTTCTCTGGTGTGTTTTAAGAGCAGATGACTGTGAAAATGCCTTCCCACACACAGTGCACTAGAAGGGTTTCTCTCCCGTGTGTGTTTTCTGGTGTGATTTAAGACCAGATGACTGTGAAAATGCCTTCCCACACACACTGCACTTGAAGGGTTTCTCTCCCGTGTGTTTTCTGGTGTGTTTTAAGAGCAGATGACTGTGAAAATGTCTTCCCACAAACACTGCACTTGAAGGGTTTCTCTCCCGTGTGTGTTCTCTGGTGTGTTTTAAGAGCAGATGACTGTGAAAATGTCTTCCCACAAACACTGCACTTGAAGGGTTTCTCTCCCGTGTGTGTTCTCTGGTGTGTTTTAAGAGCAGATGACCGTGAAAATGCCTTCCCACACATAGTGCACTTGAAGGGTTTCTCTCCTGTGTGTTTTCTGGTGTGATTTAAGACCAGATGACTGTGAAAATGCCTTCCCACACACACTGCACTTGAAGGGTTTCTCTCCCGTGTGTGTTTTCTGGTGTGTTTTAAGAGCAGATGACCATGAAAATGTCTTCCCACAAACACTGCACTTGAAGGGTTTCTCTACCGTGTGTGTTCTCTGGTGTGTTTTAAGAGCAGATGACTGTGAAAATGCCTTCACACACAGTGCACTTGAAGGGTTTCTCTCCCGTGTGTGTTCTCTGGTGTTTTTTAAGAGCAGATGACCGTGAAAATGTCTTCCCACAAACACTGCACTTGAAGGGTTTGTCTCCCGTGTGTGTTCTCTGGTGTGTTTTAAGAGCAGATGACCGTGAAAATGCCTTCCCACACATAGTGCACTTGAAGGGTTTCTCTCCTGTGTGTTTTCTGGTGTGATTTAAGACCAGATGACTGTGAAAATGCCTTCCCACACACACTGCACTTGAAGGGTTTCTCTCCCGTGTGTGTTTTCTGGTGTGTTTTAAGAGCAGATGACCATGAAAATGTCTTCCCACAAACACTGCACTTGAAGGGTTTCTCTCCCGTGTGTGTTCTCTGGTGTTTTTTAAGAGCAGATGACCGTGAAAATGTCTTCCCACAAACACTGCACTTGAAGGGTTTCTCTCCCGTGTGTGTTCTCTGGTGTGTTTTAAGAGCAGATGACCGTGAAAATGCCTTCCCACACATAGTGCACTTGAAGGGTTTCTCTCCTGTGTGTTTTCTGGTGTGATTTAAGACCAGATGACTGTGAAAATGCCTTCCCACACACACTGCACTTGAAGGGTTTCTCTCCCGTGTGTGTTTTCTGGTGTGTTTTAAGAGCAGATGACCATGAAAATGTCTTCCCACAAACACTGCACTTGAAGGGTTTCTCTCCCGTGTGTGTTCTCTGGTGTGTTTTAAGAGCAGATGACTGAGAAAATGCCTTCACACACACAGTGCACTTGAAGGGTTTCTCTCCCGTGTGTTCTCTGGTGTTTTTTAAGAGCAGATGACCGTGAAAATGTCTTCCCACAAACACTGCACTTGAAGGGTTTCTCTCCCGTGTGTGTTCTCTGGTGTGTTTTAAGAGCAGATGACCGTGAAAATGTCTTCCCACAAACACTGCACTTGAAGGGTTTCTCTCCCGTGTGTGTTCTCTGGTGTGTTTTAAGAGCAGATGACCGTGAAAATGCCTTCCCACACATAGTGCACTTGAAGGGTTTCTCTCCTGTGTGTTTTCTGGTGTGATTTAAGACCAGATGACTGTGAAAATGCCTTCCCACACACACTGCACTTGAAGGGTTTCTCTCCCGTGTGTGTTTTCTGGTGTGTTTTAAGAGCAGATGACCATGAAAATGTCTTCCCACAAACACTGCACTTGAAGGGTTTCTCTCCCGTGTGTGTTCTCTGGTGTGTTTTAAGAGCAGATGACTGTGAAAATGCCTTCCCACACACAGTGCACTAGAAGGGTTTCTCTCCCGTGTGTTCTCTGGTGTTTTTTAAGAGCAGATGACCGTGAAAATGTCTTCCCACAAACACTGCACTTGAAGGGTTTCTCTCCCGTGTGTGTTCTCTGGTGTGTTTTAAGAGCAGATGACTGTGAAAATGCCTTCCCACACACAGTGCACTAGAAGGGTTTCTCTCCCGTGTGTGTTTTCTGGTGTGATTTAAGACCAGATGACTGTGAAAATGCCTTCCCACACACACTGCACTTGAAGGGTTTCTCTCCCGTGTGTTTTCTGGTGTGTTTTAAGAGCAGATGACTGTGAAAATGTCTTCCCACAAACACTGCACTTGAAGGGTTTCTCTCCCGTGTGTGTTCTCTGGTGTGTTTTAAGAGCAGATGACTGTGAAAATGTCTTCCCACAAACACTGCACTTGAAGGGTTTCTCTCCCGTGTGTGTTCTCTGGTGTGTTTTAAGAGCAGATGACCGTGAAAATGCCTTCCCACACATAGTGCACTTGAAGGGTTTCTCTCCTGTGTGTTTTCTGGTGTGATTTAAGACCAGATGACTGTGAAAATGCCTTCCCACACACACTGCACTTGAAGGGTTTCTCTCCCGTGTGTGTTTTCTGGTGTGTTTTAAGAGCAGATGACCATGAAAATGTCTTCCCACAAACACTGCACTTGAAGGGTTTCTCTACCGTGTGTGTTCTCTGGTGTGTTTTAAGAGCAGATGACTGTGAAAATGCCTTCACACACAGTGCACTTGAAGGGTTTCTCTCCCGTGTGTGTTCTCTGGTGTTTTTTAAGAGCAGATGACCGTGAAAATGTCTTCCCACAAACACTGCACTTGAAGGGTTTGTCTCCCGTGTGTGTTCTCTGGTGTGTTTTAAGAGCAGATGACCGTGAAAATGCCTTCCCACACATAGTGCACTTGAAGGGTTTCTCTCCTGTGTGTTTTCTGGTGTGATTTAAGACCAGATGACTGTGAAAATGCCTTCCCACACACACTGCACTTGAAGGGTTTCTCTCCCGTGTGTGTTTTCTGGTGTGTTTTAAGAGCAGATGACCATGAAAATGTCTTCCCACAAACACTGCACTTGAAGGGTTTCTCTCCCGTGTGTGTTCTCTGGTGTTTTTTAAGAGCAGATGACCGTGAAAATGTCTTCCCACAAACACTGCACTTGAAGGGTTTCTCTCCCGTGTGTGTTCTCTGGTGTGTTTTAAGAGCAGATGACCGTGAAAATGCCTTCCCACACATAGTGCACTTGAAGGGTTTCTCTCCTGTGTGTTTTCTGGTGTGATTTAAGACCAGATGACTGTGAAAATGCCTTCCCACACACACTGCACTTGAAGGGTTTCTCTCCCGTGTGTGTTTTCTGGTGTGTTTTAAGAGCAGATGACCATGAAAATGTCTTCCCACAAACACTGCACTTGAAGGGTTTCTCTCCCGTGTGTGTTCTCTGGTGTGTTTTAAGAGCAGATGACTGAGAAAATGCCTTCACACACACAGTGCACTTGAAGGGTTTCTCTCCCGTGTGTTCTCTGGTGTTTTTTAAGAGCAGATGACCGTGAAAATGTCTTCCCACAAACACTGCACTTGAAGGGTTTCTCTCCCGTGTGTGTTCTCTGGTGTGTTTTAAGAGCAGATGACCGTGAAAATGTCTTCCCACAAACACTGCACTTGAAGGGTTTCTCTCCCGTGTGTGTTCTCTGGTGTGTTTTAAGAGCAGATGACCGTGAAAATGCCTTCCCACACATAGTGCACTTGAAGGGTTTCTCTCCTGTGTGTTTTCTGGTGTGATTTAAGACCAGATGACTGTGAAAATGCCTTCCCACACACACTGCACTTGAAGGGTTTCTCTCCCGTGTGTGTTTTCTGGTGTGTTTTAAGAGCAGATGACCATGAAAATGTCTTCCCACAAACACTGCACTTGAAGGGTTTCTCTCCCGTGTGTGTTCTCTGGTGTTTTTTAAGAGCAGATGACCGTGAAAATGTCTTCCCACAAACACTGCACTTGAAGGGTTTCTCTCCCGTGTGTGTTCTCTGGTGTGTTTTAAGAGCAGATGACCGTGAAAATGCCTTCCCACACATAGTGCACTTGAAGGGTTTCTCTCCTGTGTGTTTTCTGGTGTGATTTAAGACCAGATGACTGTGAAAATGCCTTCCCACACACACTGCACTTGAAGGGTTTCTCTCCCGTGTGTTCTCTGGTGTTTTTTAAGAGCAGATGACCGTGAAAATGTCTTCCCACAAACACTGCACTTGAAGGGTTTCTCTCCCGTGTGTGTTCTCTGGTGTGTTTTAAGAGCAGATGACTGTGAAAATGCCTTCCCACACACAGTGCACTAGAAGGGTTTCTCTCCCGTGTGTGTTTTCTGGTGTGATTTAAGACCAGATGACTGTGAAAATGCCTTCCCACACACACTGCACTTGAAGGGTTTCTCTCCCGTGTGTGTTTTCTGGTGTGTTTTAAGAGCAGATGACTGTGAAAATGTCTTCCCACAAACACTGCACTTGAAGGGTTTCTCTCCCGTGTGTGTTCTCTGGTGTGTTTTAAGAGCAGATGACCGTGAAAATGCCTTCCCACACATAGTGCACTTGAAGGGTTTCTCTCCTGTGTGTTTTCTGGTGTGATTTAAGACCAGATGACTGTGAAAATGCCTTCCCACACACACTGCACTTGAAGGGTTTCTCTCCCGTGTGTGTTTTCTGGTGTGTTTTAAGAGCAGATGACCATGAAAATGTCTTCCCACAAACACTGCACTTGAAAGGTTTCTCTCCCGTGTGTGTTCTCTGGTGTGTTTTAAGAGCAGATGACTGTGAAAATGCCTTCACACACACAGTGCACTTGAAGGGTTTCTCTCCCGTGTGTGTTCTCTGGTGTTTTTTAAGAGCAGATGACCGTGAAAATGTCTTCCCACAAACACTGCACTTGAAGGGTTTGTCTCCCGTGTGTGTTTTCTGGTGTGATTTAAGACCAGATGACTGTGAAAATGCCTTCCCACACACACTGCACTTGAAGGGTTTCTCTCCCGTGTGTGTTTTCTGGTGTGTTTTAAGAGCAGATGACTGTGAAAATGCCTTCACACACACAGTGCACTTGAAGGGTTTCTCTCCCGTGTGTGTTCTCTGGTGTTTTTTTTTAAGAGCAGATGACCGTGAAAATGTCTTCCCACAAACACTGGACTTGAAGGGTTTCTCTCCCGTGTGTGTTCTCTGGTGTGTTTTAAGAGCGGATGACCGTGAAAATGCCTTCCCACACACAGTGCACTTGAAGGGTTTCTCTCCCGTGTGTTTTCTGGTGTGATTTAAGACCAGATGACTGTGAAAATGCCTTCCCACACACACTGCACTTGAAGGGTTTCTCTCCCGTGTGTGTTTTCTGGTGTGATTTAAGACCAGATGACTGTGAAAATGTCTTCCCACAAACACTGCACTTGAAGGGTTTCTCTCCCGTGTGTGTTCTCTGGTGTTTTTTAAGAGCAGATGACCGTGAAAATGTCTTCCCACAAACACTGCACTTGAAGGGTTTCTCTCCCGTGTGTGTTCTCTGGTGTGTTTTAAGAGCAGATGACCGTGAAAATGCCTTCCCACACACAGTGCACTTGAAGGGTTTCTCTCCCGTGTGTGTTCTCTGGTGTGTTTTAAGAGCAGATGACTGTGAAAATGTCTTCCCACAAACACTGCACTTGAAGGGTTTCTCTCCCGTGTGTGTTCTCTGGTGTGTTTTAAGAGCAGATGACCGTGAAAATGCCTTCCCACACATAGTGCACTTGAAGGGTTTCTCTCCTGTGTGTTTTCTGGTGTGATTTAAGACCAGATGACTGTGAAAATGCCTTCCCACACACACTGCACTTGAAGGGTTTCTCTCCCGTGTGTGTTTTCTGGTGTGTTTTAAGAGCAGATGACCATGAAAATGTCTTCCCACAAACACTGCACTTGAAGGGTTTCTCTCCCGTGTGTGTTCTCTGGTGTGTTTTAAGAGCAGATGACTGTGAAAATGCCTTCACACACACAGTGCACTTGAAGGGTTTCTCTCCCGTGTGTGTTCTCTGGTGTGTTTTAAGAGCAGATGACCGTGAAAATGCCTTCCCACACATAGTGCACTTGAAGGGTTTCTCTCCTGTGTGTTTTCTGGTGTGATTTAAGACCAGATGACTGTGAAAATGCCTTCCCACACACACTGCACTTGAAGGGTTTCTCTCCCGTGTGTGTTTTCTGGTGTGTTTTAAGAGCAGATGACCATGAAAATGTCTTCCCACAAACACTGCACTTGAAGGGTTTCTCTCCCGTGTGTGTTCTCTGGTGTGTTTTAAGAGCAGATGACTGTGAAAATGCCTTCACACACACAGTGCACTTGAAGGGTTTCTCTCCCGTGTGTGTTCTCTGGTGTTTTTTAAGAGCAGATGACCGTGAAAATGTCTTCCCACAAACACTGCACTTGAAGGGTTTGTCTCCCGTGTGTGTTTTCTGGTGTGATTTAAGACCAGATGACTGTGAAAATGCCTTCCCACACACACTGCACTTGAAGGGTTTCTCTCCCGTGTGTGTTTTCTGGTGTGTTTTAAGAGCAGATGACTGTGAAAATGCCTTCACACACACAGTGCACTTGAAGGGTTTCTCTCCCGTGTGTGTTCTCTGGTGTTTTTTTTTAAGAGCAGATGACCGTGAAAATGTCTTCCCACAAACACTGGACTTGAAGGGTTTCTCTCCCGTGTGTGTTCTCTGGTGTGTTTTAAGAGCGGATGACCGTGAAAATGCCTTCCCACACACAGTGCACTTGAAGGGTTTCTCTCCCGTGTGTTTTCTGGTGTGATTTAAGACCAGATGACTGTGAAAATGCCTTCCCACACACACTGCACTTGAAGGGTTTCTCTCCCGTGTGTGTTTTCTGGTGTGATTTAAGACCAGATGACTGTGAAAATGTCTTCCCACAAACACTGCACTTGAAGGGTTTCTCTCCCGTGTGTGTTCTCTGGTGTGTTTTAAGAGCAGATGACTGTGAAAATGCCTTCACACACACAGTGCACTTGAAGGGTTTCTCTCCCGTGTGTGTTCTCTGGTGTTTTTTAAGAGCAGATGACCGTGAAAATGTCTTCCCACAAACACTGCACTTGAAGGGTTTCTCTCCCGTGTGTGTTCTCTGGTGTGTTTTAAGAGCAGATGACCGTGAAAATGCCTTCCCACACACAGTGCACTTGAAGGGTTTCTCTCCCGTGTGTGTTCTCTGGTGTGTTTTAAGAGCAGATGACTGTGAAAATGTCTTCCCACAAACACTGCACTTGAAGGGTTTCTCTCCCGTGTGTGTTCTCTGGTGTGTTTTAAGAGCAGATGACCGTGAAAATGCCTTCCCACACATAGTGCACTTGAAGGGTTTCTCTCCTGTGTGTTTTCTGGTGTGATTTAAGACCAGATGACTGTGAAAATGCCTTCCCACACACACTGCACTTGAAGGGTTTCTCTCCCGTGTGTGTTTTCTGGTGTGTTTTAAGAGCAGATGACCATGAAAATGTCTTCCCACAAACACTGCACTTGAAGGGTTTCTCTCCCGTGTGTGTTCTCTGGTGTGTTTTAAGAGCAGATGACTGTGAAAATGCCTTCACACACACAGTGCACTTGAAGGGTTTCTCTCCCGTGTGTGTTCTCTGGTGTTTTTTAAGAGCAGATGACCGTGAAAATGTCTTCCCACAAACACTGCACTTGAAGGGTTTGTCTCCCGTGTGTGTTTTCTGGTGTGATTTAAGACCAGATGACTGTGAAAATGCCTTCCCACACACACTGCACTTGAAGGGTTTCTCTCCCGTGTGTGTTTTCTGGTGTGTTTTAAGAGCAGATGACTGTGAAAATGCCTTCACACACACAGTGCACTTGAAGGGTTTCTCTCCCGTGTGTGTTCTCTGGTGTTTTTTAAGAGCAGATGACCGTGAAAATGTCTTCCCACAAACACTGCACTTGAAGGGTTTGTCTCCCGTGTGTGTTTTCTGGTGTGATTTAAGACCAGATGACTGTGAAAATGCCTTCCCACACACACTGCACTTGAAGGGTTTCTCTCCCGTGTGTGTTTTATGGTGTGTTTTAAGAGCAGATGACTGTGAAAATGCCTTCACACACACAGTGCACTTGAAGGGTTTCTCTCCCGTGTGTGTTCTCTGGTGTTTATTTTTAAGAGCAGATGACCGTGAAAATGTCTTCCCACAAACACTGGACTTGAAGGGTTTCTCTCCCGTGTGTGTTCTCTGGTGTGTTTTAAGAGCGGATGACCGTGAAAATGCCTTCCCACACACAGTGCACTTGAAGGGTTTCTCTCCCGTGTGTTTTCTGGTGTGATTTAAGACCAGATGACTGTGAAAATGCCTTCCCACACACACTGCACTTGAAGGGTTTCTCTCCCGTGTGTGTTTTCTGGTGTGATTTAAGACCAGATGACTGTGAAAATGTCTTCCCACAAACACTGCACTTGAAGGGTTTCTCTCCCGTGTGTGTTCTCTGGTGTGTTTTAAGAGCAGATGACCGTGAAAATGCCTTCCCACACATAGTGCACTTGAAGGGTTTCTCTCCTGTGTTTTCTGGTGTGATTTAAGACCAGATGACTGTGAAAATGCCTTCCCACACACACTGCACTTGAAGGGTTTCTCTCCCGTGTGTGTTTTCTGGTGTGTTTTAAGAGCAGATGACCATGAAAATGTCTTCCCACAAACACTGCACTTGAAGGGTTTCTCTCCCGTGTGTGTTCTCTGGTGTGTTTTAAGAGCAGATGACTGTGAAAATGCCTTCACACACACAGTGCACTTGAAGGGTTTATCTCCCGTGTGTGTTCTCTGGTGTTTTTTAAGAGCAGATGACCGTGAAAATGTCTTCCCACAAACACTGCACTTGAAGGGTTTGTCTCCCGTGTGTGTTTTCTGGTGTGAGTTAAGACCAGATGACTGTGAAAATGCCTTCCCACACACACTGCACTTGAAGGGTTTCTCTCCCGTGTGTTTTCTGGTGTGTTTTAAGAGCGGATGACCGTGAAAATGCCTTCCCACACACAGTGCACTTGAAGGGTTTCTCTCCCGTGTGTTTTCTGGTGTGATTTAAGACCAGATGACTGTGAAAATGCCTTCCCACACACACTGCACTTGAAGGGTTTCTCTCCCGTGTGTGTTTTCTGGTGTGATTTAAGACCAGATGACTGTGAAAATGTCTTCCCACAAACACTGCACTTGAAGGGTTTCTCTCCCGTGTGTGTTCTCTGGTGTGTTTTAAGAGCAGATGACTGTGAAAATGCCTTCACACACAGTGCACTTGAAGGGTTTCTCTCCCGTGTGTGTTCTCTGGTGTTTTTTAAGAGCAGATGACCGTGAAAATGTCTTCCCACAAACACTGCACTTGAAGGGTTTCTCTCCCGTGTGTGTTCTCTGGTGTGTTTTAAGAGCAGATGACCGTGAAAATGCCTTCCCACACACAGTGCACTTGAAGGGTTTCTCTCCCGTGTGTGTTCTCTGGTGTGTTTTAAGAGCAGATGACTGTGAAAATGTCTTCCCACAAACACTGCACTTGAAGGGTTTCTCTCCCGTGTGTGTTCTCTGGTGTGTTTTAAGAGCAGATGACCGTGAAAATGCCTTCCCACACATAGTGCACTTGAAGGGTTTCTCTCCTGTGTGTTTTCTGGTGTGATTTAAGACCAGATGACTGTGAAAATGCCTTCCCACACACACTGCACTTGAAGGGTTTCTCTCCCGTGTGTGTTTTCTGGTGTGTTTTAAGAGCAGATGACCATGAAAATGTCTTCCCACAAACACTGCACTTGAAGGGTTTCTCTCCCGTGTGTGTTCTCTGGTGTGTTTTAAGAGCAGATGACTGTGAAAATGCCTTCACACACACAGTGCACTTGAAGGGTTTATCTCCCGTGTGTGTTCTCTGGTGTTTTTTAAGAGCAGATGACCGTGAAAATGTCTTCCCACAAACACTGCACTTGAAGGGTTTGTCTCCCGTGTGTGTTTTCTGGTGTGATTTAAGACCAGATGACTGTGAAAATGCCTTCCCACACACACTGCACTTGAAGGGTTTCTCTCCCGTGTGTGTTTTCTGGTGTGTTTTAAGAGCAGATGACTGTGAAAATGCCTTCACACACACAGTGCACTTGAAGGGTTTCTCTCCCGTGTGTGTTCTCTGGTGTTTTTTTTTAAGAGCAGATGACCGTGAAAATGTCTTCCCACAAACACTGGACTTGAAGGGTTTCTCTCCCGTGTGTGTTCTCTGGTGTGTTTTAAGAGCGGATGACCGTGAAAATGCCTTCCCACACACAGTGCACTTGAAGGGTTTCTCTCCAGTGTGTTTTCTGGTGTGATTTAAGACCAGATGACTGTGAAAATGCCTTCCCACACACACTGCACTTGAAGGGTTTCTCTCCCGTGTGTGTTTTCTGGTGTGATTTAAGACCAGATGACTGTGAAAATGCCTTCCCACACACACTGCACTTGAAGGGTTTCTCTCCCGTGTGTGTTTTCTGGTGTGTTTTAAGAGCAGATGACTGTGAAAATGTCTTCCCACAAACACTGCACTTGAAGGGTTTCTCTCCCGTGTGTGTTCTCTGGTGTGTTTTAAGAGCAGATGACTGTGAAAATGTCTTCCCACAAACACTGCACTTGAAGGGTTTCTCTCCCGTGTGTGTTCTCTGGTGTGTTTTAAGAGCAGATGACCGTGAAAATGCCTTCCCACACATAGTGCACTTGAAGGGTTTCTCTCCTGTGTGTTTTCTGGTGTCATTTAAGACCAGATGACTGTGAAAATGCCTTCCCACACACACTGCACTTGAAGGGTTTCTCTCCCGTGTGTGTTTTCTGGTGTGTTTTAAGAGCAGATGACCATGAAAATGTCTTCCCACAAACACTGCACTTGAAGGGTTTCTCTCCCGTGTGTGTTCTCTGGTGTGTTTTAAGAGCAGATGACTGTGAAAATGCCTTCACACACACAGTGCACTTGAAGGGTTTCTCTCCCGTGTGTGTTCTCTGGTGTTTTTTAAGAGCAGATGACCGTGAAAATGTCTTCCCACAAACACTGCACTTGAAGGGTTTGTCTCCCGTGTGTGTTTTCTGGTGTGATTTAAGACCAGATGACTGTGAAAATGCCTTCCCACACACACTGCACTTAAAGGGTTTCTCTCCCGTGTGTTTTCTGGTGTGTTTTAAGAGCGGATGACCGTGAAAATGCCTTCCCACACACAGTGCACTTGAAGGGTTTCTCTCCCGTGTGTTTTCTGGTGTGATTTAAGACCAGATGACTGTGAAAATGCCTTCCCACACACACTGCACTTGAAGGGTTTCTCTCCCGTGTGTGTTTTCTGGTGTGATTTAAGACCAGATGACTGTGAAAATGTCTTCCCACAAACACTGCACTTGAAGGGTTTCTCTCCCGTGTGTGTTCTCTGGTGTGTTTTAAGAGCAGATGACTGTGAAAATGCCTTCACACACACAGTGCACTTGAAGGGTTTCTCTCCCGTGTGTGTTCTCTGGTGTTTTTTAAGAGCAGATGACCGTGAAAATGTCTTCCCACAAACACTGCACTTGAAGGGTTTCTCTCCCGTGTGTGTTCTCTGGTGTGTTTTAAGAGCAGATGACCGTGAAAATGCCTTCCCACACACAGTGCACTTGAAGGGTTTCTCTCCCGTGTGTGTTCTCTGGTGTGTTTTAAGAGCAGATGACTGTGAAAATGTCTTCCCACAAACACTGCACTTGAAGGGTTTCTCTCCCGTGTGTGTTCTCTGGTGTGTTTTAAGAGCAGATGACCGTGAAAATGCCTTCCCACACATAGTGCACTTGAAGGGTTTCTCTCCTGTGTGTTTTCTGGTGTGATTTAAGACCAGATGACTGTGAAAATGCCTTCCCACACACACTGCACTTGAAGGGTTTCTCTCCCGTGTGTGTTTTCTGGTGTGTTTTAAGAGCAGATGACCATGAAAATGTCTTCCCACAAACACTGCACTTGAAGGGTTTCTCTCCCGTGTGTGTTCTCTGGTGTGTTTTAAGAGCAGATGACTGTGAAAATGCCTTCACACACACAGTGCACTTGAAGGGTTTATCTCCCGTGTGTGTTCTCTGGTGTTTTTTAAGAGCAGATGACCGTGAAAATGTCTTCCCACAAACACTGCACTTGAAGGGTTTGTCTCCCGTGTGTGTTTTCTGGTGTGATTTAAGACCAGATGACTGTGAAAATGCCTTCCCACACACACTGCACTTGAAGGGTTTCTCTCCCGTGTGTGTTTTCTGGTGTGTTTTAAGAGCAGATGACTGTGAAAATGCCTTCACACACACAGTGCACTTGAAGGGTTTCTCTCCCGTGTGTGTTCTCTGGTGTGTTTTAAGAGCGGATGACCGTGAAAATGCCTTCCCACACACAGTGCACTTGAAGGGTTTCTCTCCAGTGTGTTTTCTGGTGTGATTTAAGACCAGATGACTGTGAAAATGCCTTCCCACACACACTGCACTTGAAGGGTTTCTCTCCCGTGTGTGTTTTCTGGTGTGATTTAAGACCAGATGACTGTGAAAATGCCTTCCCACACACACTGCACTTGAAGGGTTTCTCTCCCGTGTGTGTTTTCTGGTGTGTTTTAAGAGCAGATGACTGTGAAAATGTCTTCCCACAAACACTGCACTTGAAGGGTTTCTCTCCCGTGTGTGTTCTCTGGTGTGTTTTAAGAGCAGATGACTGTGAAAATGTCTTCCCACAAACACTGCACTTGAAGGGTTTCTCTCCCGTGTGTGTTCTCTGGTGTGTTTTAAGAGCAGATGACCGTGAAAATGCCTTCCCACACATAGTGCACTTGAAGGGTTTCTCTCCTGTGTGTTTTCTGGTGTGATTTAAGACCAGATGACTGTGAAAATGCCTTCCCACACACACTGCACTTGAAGGGTTTCTCTCCCGTGTGTGTTTTCTGGTGTGTTTTAAGAGCAGATGACCATGAAAATGTCTTCCCACAAACACTGCACTTGAAGGGTTTCTCTCCCGTGTGTGTTCTCTGGTGTGTTTTAAGAGCAGATGACTGTGAAAATGCCTTCACACACACAGTGCACTTGAAGGGTTTCTCTCCCGTGTGTGTTCTCTGGTGTTTTTTAAGAGCAGATGACCGTGAAAATGTCTTCCCACAAACACTGCACTTGAAGGGTTTGTCTCCCGTGTGTGTTTTCTGGTGTGATTTAAGACCAGATGACTGTGAAAATGCCTTCCCACACACACTGCACTTGAAAGGTTTCTCTCCCGTGTGTGTTTTCTGGTGTGTTTTAAGAGCAGATGACTGTGAAAATGCCTTCACACACACAGTGCACTTGAAGGGTTTCTCTCCCGTGTGTGTTCTCTGGTGTTTTTTTTTAAGAGCAGATGACCGTGAAAATGTCTTCCCACAAACTCTGGACTTGAAGGGTTTCTCTCCCGTGTGTGTTCTCTGGTGTGTTTTAAGAGCGGATGACCGTGAAAATGCCTTCCCACACACAGTGCACTTGAAGGGTTTCTCTCCCGTGTGTTTTCTGGTGTGATTTAAGACCAGATGACTGTGAAAATGCCTTCCCACACACACTGCACTTGAAGGGTTTCTCTCCCGTGTGTTTTCTGGTGTGATTTAAGACCAGATGACTGTGAAAATGTCTTCCCACAAACACTGCACTTGAAGGGTTTCTCTCCCGTGTGTGTTCTCTGGTGTGTTTTAAGAGCAGATGACTGTGAAAATGCCTTCACACACAGTGCACTTGAAGGGTTTCTCTCCCGTGTGTGTTCTCTGGTGTTTTTTAAGAGCAGATGACCGTGAAAATGTCTTCCCACAAACACTGCACTTGAAGGGTTTCTCTCCCGTGTGTGTTCTCTGGTGTGTTTTAAGAGCAGATGACCGTGAAAATGCCTTCCCACACACAGTGCACTTGAAGGGTTTCTCTCCCGTGTGTGTTCTCTGGTGTGTTTTAAGAGCAGATGACTGTGAAAATGTCTTCCCACAAACACTGCACTTGAAGGGTTTCTCTCCCGTGTGTGTTCTCTGGTGTGTTTTAAGAGCAGATGACCGTGAAAATGCCTTCCCACACATAGTGCACTTGAAGGGTTTCTCTCCTGTGTTTTCTGGTGTGATTTAAGACCAGATGACTGTGAAAATGCCTTCCCACACACACTGCACTTGAAGGGTTTCTCTCCCGTGTGTGTTTTCTGGTGTGTTTTAAGAGCAGATGACCATGAAAATGTCTTCCCACAAACACTGCACTTGAAGGGTTTCTCTCCCGTGTGTGTTCTCTGGTGTGTTTTAAGAGCAGATGACTGTGAAAATGCCTTCACACACACAGTGCACTTGAAGGGTTTCTCTCCCGTGTGTGTTCTCTGGTGTTTTTTAAGAGCAGATGACCGTGAAAATGTCTTCCCACAAACACTGCACTTGAAGGGTTTGTCTCCCGTGTGTGTTTTCTGGTGTGATTTAAGACCAGATGACTGTGAAAATGCCTTCCCACACACACTGCACTTGAAGGGTTTCTCTCCCGTGTGTGTTTTCTGGTGTGTTTTAAGAGCAGATGACTGTGAAAATGCCTTCACACACACAGTGCACTTGAAGGGTTTCTCTCCCGTGTGTGTTCTCTGGTGTTTTTTTTTAAGAGCAGATGACCGTGAAAATGTCTTCCCACAAACACTGGACTTGAAGGGTTTCTCTCCCGTGTGTGTTCTCTGGTGTGTTTTAAGAGCAGATGACTGTGAAAATGTCTTCCCACAAACACTGCACTTGAAGGGTTTCTCTCCCGTGTGTGTTCTCTGGTGTGTTTTAAGAGCAGATGACCGTGAAAATGCCTTCCCACACATAGTGCACTTGAAGGGTTTCTCTCCTGTGTGTTTTCTGGTGTGATTTAAGACCAGATGACTGTGAAAATGCCTTCCCACACACACTGCACTTGAAGGGTTTCTCTCCCGTGTGTGTTTTCTGGTGTGTTTTAAGAGCAGATGACCATGAAAATGTCTTCCCACAAACACTGCACTTGAAGGGTTTCTCTCCCGTGTGTGTTCTCTGGTGTGTTTTAAGAGCAGATGACTGTGAAAATGCCTTCACACACACAGTGCACTTGAAGGGTTTCTCTCCCGTGTGTGTTCTCTGGTGTTTTTTAAGAGCAGATGACCGTGAAAATGTCTTCCCACAAACACTGCACTTGAAGGGTTTGTCTCCCGTGTGTGTTCTCTGGTGTGTTTTAAGAGCAGATGACTGTGAAAATGCCTTCCCACACACAGTGCACTAGAAGGGTTTCTCTCCCGTGTGTGTTTTCTGGTGTGATTTAAGACCAGATGACTGTGAAAATGCCTTCCCACACACACTGCACTTGAAGGGTTTCTCTCCCGTGTGTGTTTTCTGGTGTGTTTTAAGAGCAGATGACTGTGAAAATGCCTTCACACACACAGTGCACTTGAAGGGTTTCTCTCCCGTGTGTGTTTTCTGGTGTTTTTTTTTAAGAGCAGATGACCGTGAAAATGTCTTCCCACAAACACTGGACTTGAAGGGTTTCTCTCCCGTGTGTGTTCTCTGGTGTGTTTTAAGAGCGGATGACCGTGAAAATGCCTTCCCACACACAGTGCACTTGAAGGGTTTCTCTCCCGTGTGTTTTCTGGTGTGATTTAAGACCAGATTACTGTGAAAATGCCTTCCCACACACACTGCACTTGAAGGGTTTCTCTCCCGTGTGTGTTTTCTGGTGTGATTTAAGACCAGATGACTGTGAAAATGTCTTCCCACAAACACTGCACTTGAAGGGTTTCTCTCCCGTGTGTGTTCTCTGGTGTGTTTTAAGAGCAGATGACTGTGAAAATGCCTTCACACACACAGTGCACTTGAAGGGTTTCTCTCCCGTGTGTGTTCTCTGGTGTTTTTTAAGAGCAGATGACCGTGAAAATGTCTTCCCACAAACACTGCACTTGAAGGGTTTCTCTCCCGTGTGTGTTCTCTGGTGTGTTTTAAGAGCAGATGACCGTGAAAATGCCTTCCCACACACAGTGCACTTGAAGGGTTTCTCTCCCGTGTGTGTTTTCTGGTGTGATTTAAGACCAGATGACTGTGAAAATGCCTTCCCACACACACTGCACTTGAAGGGTTTCTCTCCCGTGTGTGTTTTCTGGTGTGTTTTAAGAGCAGATGACCGTGAAAATGTCTTCCCACACACACTGCACAAGAAGGGTTTCTCTCCCGTGTGTGTTCTCTGGTGTGTTTTAAGAGCAGATGACCATGAAAATGCCTTCACACACACACTGCACTTGAAGGGTTTCTCTCCCGTGTGTTCTCTGGTGTGTTTTAAGAGCAGATGACCGTGAAAATGTCTTCCCACAAACACTGCACTTGAAGGGTTTCTCTCCCGTGTGTGTTCTCTGGTGTGTTTTAAGAGCAGATGACCGTGAAAATGCCTTCCCACACACAGTGCACTTGAAGGGTTTCTCTCCCGTGTGTGTTTTCTGGTGTGATTTAAGACCAGATGACTGTGAAAATGCCTTCCCACACACACTGCACTTGAAGGGTTTCTCTCCCGTGTGTGTTTTCTGGTGTGTTTTAAGAGCAGATGACCGTGAAAATGTCTTCCCACAAACACTGCACTTGAAGGGTTTCTCTCCCGTGTGTGTTCTCTGGTGTGTTTTAAGAGCAGATGACTGTGAAAATGCCTTGACACACACAGTGCACTTGAAGGGTTTCTCTCCCGTGTGTGTTCTCTGGTGTTTTTTAAGAGCAGATGACCGTGAAAATGTCTTCCCACAAACACTGCACTTGAAGGGTTTCTCTCCCGTGTGTGTTCTCTGGTGTGTTTTAAGAGCAGATGACCGTGAAAATGCCTTCCCACACACAGTGCACTTGAAGGGTTTCTCTCCCGTGTGTGTTCTCTGGTGTTTTTTAAGAGCAGATGGCCGTGAAAATGTCTTCCCACAAACACTGCACTTGAAGGGTTTCTCTCCCGTGTGTGTTCTCTGGTGTGTTTTAAGAGCAGATGACCGTGAAAATGCCTTCCCACACACAGTGCACTTGAAGGGTTTCTCTCCCGTGTGTGTTTTCTGGTGTGATTTAAGACCAGATGACTGTGAAAATGCCTTCCCACACACACTGCACTTGAAGGGTTTCTCTCCTGTGTGTGTTTTCTGGTGTGTTTTAAGAGCAGATGACTGTGAAAATGTCTTCCCACAAACACTGCACTTAAAGGGTTTCTCTCCCGTGTGTGTTCTCTGGTGTGTTTTAAGAGCAGATGACCGTGAAAATGCCTTCACACACACACTGCACTTGAAGGGTTTCTCTCCCGTGTGTGTTCTCTGGTGTGTTTTAAGAGTAGATGAATCTGAAAACGTCTTCCCACACACACTGCATTTGAAGGGTTTCTCTCCCGTGTGTGTTCTCTGGTGTGTTTTAAGAGCAAATGAACCTGAAAATGTCTTTCCACACACACTGCACCTGAAGGGTTTCTCTCCCGTGTGTGTTCTCTGGTGTCTTTGAAGATGAGATGAATCTGAAAATGTCCTCCCACACACACTGCACTTGAAGGGTTTCTCTCCCGTGTGTGTTCTCTGGTGTGTTTTAAGAGTAGATGAATCTGAAAAAGTCTTCCCACACACACTGCACTTGAAGGGTTTCTCTCCCATGTGTGTTCTCTGGTGTCTTTGAAGATGAGATGAATCTGAAAATGCCTTCCCACACACACTGCACTTGAAAGGTTTCTCTCCCGTGTGTGTTCTCTGGTGTGTTTTAAGAGCAAATGAATCTGAAAATGCCTTCCCCCACACACTGTACTCGAAGGGTTTCTCTCCCGTGTGTTTTCTCTGGTGTTTTTTAAGAGTAGTAGAATCTGAAAATGCCTTCCCACACACACTGCACTTGAAAGGTTTCTCTCCCGTGTGTGTTCTCTGGTGTGTTTTAAGAGCAGATGAATCTGAAAATGTCTTCCCACACACACTGCACTTGAAGGGTTTCTCTCCCGTGTGTGTTCTCTGGTGAATTTTAAGAGCAGATGACTGTGAAAATGCCTTCCCACACACAGTGCACTTGAAGGGTTTCTCTCCTGTGTGTGTTCTCTGGTGTTTTTTAAGAGTCGATGAATCTGAAAATGCCTTGTCACACACAGTGCACTTGAAGGGTTTCTCTCCTGTGCGAGTTCTCTGGTGCTGTGTCAAATTTCCAGTCCGATCCGTGCTGTATGCACGCTGGTCGCATTGTTGACTTGTCGTACCGAGCTGTGCTGAGTGCATTTGCTCCATCAGACCAGCGTCAGCTGCAGACAGAAAATAAGAATATCCACACCATCTACACGTCAGTATCGAGCCATGGAGGAATGCATACAGTCACACGTGACTTACACGTCTATATTCATTCATATATTCATGACTAGCTGTACTACCTGGCTTTGCCCGGGACTTGGATCCACCACGTCCGGCCGCCTTTGTCTCCCCAGTGGCGATGTTCACACCGCAACAGTTACTCGTTTGAGGCTGAGTCGACCTAGGGAAGGCCCAGAAGCGGTTCAAATAATCGTCACCGGTGGTGGCCGTGAGCGGGAATCGAACTCGGGTCGCCGGGTTCGTAGCGCGGCGTAGCGCTAACCGCTACACTACAATGCGTTACACTTCCACATGCACACAGACACACACAGACACACACAGATACACACACACAGACAACGCTAACCGCTACACTACAATGCATTACGCTTCCACACACACACAGACACAAACACAGACACACACAGAAACACACATACACAGACAACGCTAACCGCTACACTACAATGCGTTACGCTTCCACACACACACACACACACAGACACACACAGACACACACACAGACAATGCTAACCGCTACACTACAATGCGTTACTCTTCCACACACAGACACACAAAGACAAAGAGACAAAGATTACCCCGTATAGCCTTAACAGACTGTAGGGGCAAGTGCTGTTAGCGAGCACCTATGAAGGCCGGAACGGTACACGAGGGGGTGGGTGGCCAGCACCACGCCCGACCGCCTTTGTCTCCCTAGTGACGATGTTTACACACCGCACCAGGTACTCATTTGAGGCTGAGTCGACCTAGGGGAGGCCCGGGACCGGTTCAGATAATCGTCACTGGTGTTGGCCGTGAGCGGGAATCGAACCCGGGTCGCCAGGTTCATAGCGCAGCGCGCTAACCGCTACGCTATCGCTCCCCACACACACACAGACACACACACACAGACAAACACACACTGGCACACACACACAGATACACAGACACACACACAGACACACACAGACACACACACACACACAGATACACACAGACACACACACAGACAACGCTAACCGCTACACTACAATGCGTTACTCTTCCACATGCGAGGGTCGCGTGACAGATTTGACGTCACAGCTCACTTGCCGTGCAAAAAATCTATACATTATTGAGCTCCCCTCCCCCCCCCAATAAAACACAAAAGTGTATTTGTATATTGTTTGCACGGTGTACAGTCTGGAAAGTACCCACATGGCAAATTTCCAGTTTGTTGCATGTCGGGAAGTACGCTAAACATTTTGAACAGACGCACGCAATCACAACTTTGCCTTTTATATATATTTGGAGATGCAGTGAAAAACTTTCCCAAATTCATCACGCGGTTTCAGTTTATAGATTTTCAGTTTGATTTATTTTGGTTATAGTCCCGTGAGCCATTCGGCTCTTGAATCGGGTGCAACCACAACAAGCAACAAAACAAAAACACGACCAAGAGAAACATCTTACAGTGACTATGTGTGACTGTGCAAACAGCACTGTCATGGCACGCAATGAGAGGGCAAATGTCATAAATATTCCTGTAAGCCCTCGCATCTTCAACATTAATGTTGCCATAGAAACGTTGTGGGGTTTTTTGCTTCATTGTAAAAAAGAAAAATTATTATCTGTTATTTTATTTTCTATCTACTTGACTTTACCGAAAGAACCAAGAATATTAATTCCTGCAGTCACCAAAGTTTTAAGTCAAAACATTCACACACGTTGACAAAGCCTCACCTTGTGTTGTTGTGGGCAGGTCGCTTCTGATAACAAGAGCGGTATAGCAGCTCAAGCGGGCTTGGCCTGGTGAAAAAAATAAAAACTGCGTGAATATTTACAATAAAACAAAGTTACAAAGTGGCGAGCCGGGTGAAGACAAATTAAACTTAAGCGAGATAATTAAAGTAAACGCAATCAGGCGATGGCAGGAGGCAAGGCCCCGCGTGGTTAGGCCCCGCATTGTAAAGTTCCAACCTGGACATCGATTCCCATGCTCGCTGCTACTCAACTGACATCCCTACGAGAGAGGGAGGCTCTACCTTGGTAAACAACAACAACCACCACCACCATGAGAATTTCTCACCTCGGATTTCAGTGCAAGCGCGGATCGGTAGCCTCCTGTTACCTCGCGACATCACGCGGGTAAGCAGGTAACAAGACGTCACTTCCGGGGTAAGAGACACGCCCCTCCCACAATGAGCGGCTCTGTAACTGAATAAATTATGTTAATGAGTCCGGGCCATATGTCGAAGGGTGGGGCGTGGCTGCTGAACCCGTCGCAATAAACACTCGACTGCTTCAACAAACACATTATGTTAATGAACCGCCAGTCACTGGGCGTAGCTTTGCCCAAATAAGGATTGGCACTGGATTGATATCGGCAGTGACCCAAGCGGAGGTGACGTCACGCTCAAGAGCGCCGTGGACAGGGTTGGGGGAGTGTGAATACCTTGGTGACATGACGTCACTAGCGAGGTACACCTCCCGCTGGCACTTCATGCCGTTGAGGTCATGCTGAGTGGTGACGTCACAGAGCGGAGATGGAGTTTAAGTTGATTTAGATTTATTTTCCATTGCCCCCTCCCTTGGGTGCGTGAACTCAGCAACAACGTGGACATTATTGTGTGTACAGTGTGTGTGTGTACACACTGTGTGTGTGTACGTACACAGTGTGTACACAGTATGTACGTACACACACAGTGTACACACTGTGTGTGTACGTGTGTACACACTGTGTATGTACGTACACACACACAGTGTGTACGTAAATACACACTGTGTGTGTGTACGTACACACTGTGTGTGTGTGTAGTGGAGGTCAAAGGCGGTGCATTGCCCAGTCATCTGAGTCAGTCGACCCATGGCATCTTATCAATTAATTTTTTAAAATGTATTTTTATTTGTTATTTGTATTACATTTTTTCATTTTTTAAACTTTTATTTTGTTTATTTTTTGTTTTCTATCTACGTGACTTTACCGAAAGAACCAGGAATATGGTAGCGCATTCTCTATTTGTTGCAGAGATTCAAAGTTCAAATCCGACAGGCACACCTGGCTACCCCAGTAACATTCACCACATTATGCACTGTTCTGCTTCACGGCGGATGTAAAACAGAGTATTGTGTCACTCACAACGCACAGGTCATTGCATGTTGGTGTCACGGTCAAAATTGTGGTAATTCCATACATTATCCGGAAACTCCACAACGTAGATGACGCGTCAATGATCGCCCCCTACCGACAGACTCATGTCCACGTGCAGGCCGGTGGTGGGCCACCTTGTGCCACACAGGGGCAGCTGCCACTAGGGGGCGCCCTTCGATTGTTTGAGATGAGATTCGATACGAAGCACCGAGTTGCTGAGGCAATTAGGCAAGCGACTTATGAGTGCAAATATGTTGTTTCTAACGTAGTGAATGCTTGGGAGCTTAATTTTCTCTCGCTCCTACTCACAGATTTACCCAGCCCACAGATCTTACATATGAAAAGCTAATGGTCAGTGAGGTCAGCAGCACTGTAGGTTCTGGTGTCAAGGACATGGGCCTGCATTCGCTGGTCCACTGCTATATAGTCCAGCGGATGTTCTTGCTTGGACCCGGCGTGAATCCATGATGTTGTCTGGATGCACAGATGCCAGAACAGCGTGTTGGCAATGACAAGCCCATAGGCTGCACAGAAGTCTAACAGCCTCCTACTGTTGTTATTGAGTTGATCTGGCCCATGCCTTCCAATCGCTCCAGACCAGGTGCCAGCATCATAACCAACTCGGGCATTAAAGTCACCCAACAAGATGACTCTATCCCGAGGGGCTACTTTTAGCTAACACCTGTGACAGGTCATAGAAGGAATCTGAATCCACGGGCTTGCCTGCATCCCTCCACTGATGTTCATCTTCGGTTGGGGCGTAAGCAACCACCACCACCACCACCATTCCCTGCCTCCTGTTGATGGGGAGGCAAGCCCAAAGTAGCCTGGGGCTTACAGCTTCCCACACCTCGCCGCCACCTTCCCACGCCACCTTCATTATTTTTTTCAGAATAAGAGCCACTCCTTGTTGTTTGGCATTCTCCTGCCCCGAGTGGAGGACTCTGCACCCCTCATGATGGCTGGAGTCAGAGCCAGTCCACTGGATCTCCTGAATGCCACAGAGATCCATGGTGGTACCGGTCCAGCTCTGTACAGAGTAGAAGCCTCTCCTCCACGTGGCCACTCTCAGTGGCTTTTTGCCATTTCTAGAGGAACCCCAAGGGTAAAGATTCAGGCATTGCTCCTCACAATGTTATCGTCTGGCATCACAACCACCAACAACACACCTGTATTTGAATTGCAAGTAACTTTAATGAACACAACGCAACCCAAACAGCCGTTCGATTGAAAAACATAATATCCTTAATATTTCCGTTCTTCTTCGTGTGAGTCCCACACACACACACCCACTGCATTTAAATTCCAAATCATGTTCATAAACACACCGCCAGTCATTTTATTGGGTTCTCGTGCGTGCGATTGGAATCGGGTGAATTAATGTTCAACGCTCTTTTTTTATATCTCTCTCTCGTAACGTTGAGCGTAGGCGATCAAACCGGCCTGCAACCACAGCCACCTGGGGTGGTTTACTCTCCCCCGGTTGTTGCAGCCTTTCCAGAATTCCTGCCTAAATTAAAACGTCGAGTTTAAATTTCGATTTAAAGCTTTCGTGACTGCAAGGATTCATCTTCTTTGGTTCTTTCGGTAAAGTCACCACCACGTAGAATGAGAATAAAATAATAAAATAACACAATAAATTCTCATTACGTTTCGGCCACAACGCAAGCGGCCATCTTCAGGTGAAAGGTACAGACCTGTCGGGACGACAGAGCTTCAATGGAGCTTCAATGGAGCTTTGTCGTCAAAAACAAAAAGAGACGGCCGCTTGCGTTGTGGTCGAAACGTCGTGAGAATTTTATTGTGTTATTTTGTTGTTGAGTTTGCGTGCTAAGATTGGTCCACAGCCATACACCACAATCCTACAGGGACGTCTCTCTCTCTCTTTAATGTGGAACACCGGCATGGAGTGAAATCACAGCTGACGCATCTGAAGGCATTCCTGTATTCCCCCGGGGAACGTTTCACCCCACACACGTACGTGTGTGTGTGTATACGTCTCTTCATAAAATTAGTGCAAACCTGCAAGGGCGTATATTTATATAATTACGTGTAAGTTGAAATGGATTTTTGTTGTCACGGACAATGTCTGCCATTTGAGCCTCTGATGCAGCCGGACGTCATCAGTAAATGTCAAAGCAGCCAGACGAACTTCCCTCACTCAACACGAGCAGCAGAGAGATTGTCAACACCGCTGGCGTTTCCCATCGTACCCCAACTCCCATCGCTCGCGCCTTTTATTTTTACGCACAATTAAAAGAGTCATTGCCCGAAACGCCGCCGACTGCATACACGTTTAAACATTTTGATTTAAAGCTTTCGTGACTGCAGTAATTCATATTCTTAGCTCTTTCGGTAAAGTCACGTTGAAGGGAAACAATAAAATATATATAAAACAATATTTTTATTGTTTCATATATATTTTATTATTTTATTGTTTCCCTTCAACGTGACTTTATATATTTTATTATTTTATTGTTTCCCTTCAACGTGACTTTACCAAAAGAGCTAAGAATAAGGAAAACAAAGTTAAAGAAAAATAAAATGTATTTTTTTTTCAAGGCTAACGACGAATAAAATTCCGCATGCGCAACTGAAATCACTTTTCACTTCGTCTCTGGAGGCGCTTCAGCTGGACGAGGCCCCTGGGCTGCAGCCCCTGAAGCCCCCCCCCCCCACGCCCGAATCCGGCCCCGATGTTGGATGTTGGTGGATGAGTGAGCGAGTGAGGACGAATGAGTGAGAGAGAGTGAGAGAGGGGAGTGTGAGTGAGGACGAGTGAGTGATGTACGCGCTATCGGTTCATCCGGCGGTTGTTTATTTTAGCGTTTCGGACGAATCGCGCGGCAGCAAACGTGCGATCGGGGCGACAAGCTCGTACGCGCGGAACGTTGCAAATTACACGGCTGTGGAAACTTTAGCTGACGTGGAAATAAGTCGATAATCCTTCGACGCGCCCGCACGCACAAAACCAGAGCGCCGCGCAAATTCGAGAATGGTGTTGAAACCGCGTCAACGATTGGGGGAAAACAATAGATCTCGAGGCTCACTCAAATAACAAATATTAAGGAACGCGACCCTAAATAACAAACCGTGAGGCGGCGTGGCGCGCTCGCGAGTCCCGACGTACCGCGGCGACGGTGCCGAAGCAGACGAGCAAAAAAATTCTAGATTTGAAGATTTAGTGACCGCGAGGATCCACACACTCTTTGGTTCTATTCGGTAAAGTCACGCAGGTAAAAAAAATAATAAAAAATCACCACGTTTCGGCCACAACACAAGCGGCCTTCATCAGGTGACTTCTTGTCCCGTTGTCTGTTAAAAGCTCTAACAGATAGGTGAAAACCCTCCCCGTAGAGGCTATCAATTCTAGATTGGAAGCTTTCGTTGACCGCGAGGATCCACGCTCTTTGGTTCTATTCGGTAAAGTCACGCGGGTAAAAAAAATGAAACAATAAAAAATCACGACGTTTCGGCCACAGCACAAGTGGGCGTCAAAGGTCTCGCCACAGAGCCCACGCCACTGGGTGGCGGGCCAAGGAGCTCGGGGAACGAGCGGCGAGGGTCGTCGAGCATTCCGGCAAACTCGTAGCCACCTACCCGGCGGGTAACGGGGGCGGTTCCGTGTACACAACGCGCGCGCACGTGGCATCGTGACGTGTACACAACGCGTGTGCACGTGGCATCGTGACGTGTGCACGTGGCATCGTGACGTGTACACGTGGCATCGTGACGTGTACACAACGTGTGCACGTGGCATCGTGACGTGTGCACGTGGCATCGTGCCGTGTGCACGTGGCATCGTGACGTGTACACAACGTGTGCACGTGGCATCGTGACGTGTGCACGTGGCATCGTAACGTGTACACGTGGCATCGTGACGTGTACACGTGGCATCGTGACGTGTGCACGTGGCATCGTGACATGTACATAACGTGTGTGCACGTGGCATCGTGACGTGTGCACGTGGCATCGTGACGTGTACACAACGTGTGCACGTGGCATCGTGACGTGTGCACGTGGCATCGTGACGTGTGCACAAAGTAAAGGATTGGCGACCCTGTTGCCGGCGGTTTGGTGACGATGTTTCTCGCGTTGCTTAACGGAGATCGAGAAAGTTATGATTTAAAGCTTTCGTGACTGCGGCGAATCATATTCTTGGTTCTTTCGGTGAAGTCACCACGTTGAAGGGAATATATAATAAATTATGCATTTTATTGTTTTATATATATTTTATTATTTTATTGTTTCCCTTCAACGTGACTTTACCGAAAGAACCAAGAATATGAATATACATTTTGATTTAAAGCTTTCTTGACTGCAGCTAAATTCAGCTGACATAGCAAAGGGTGTTGAAAACAATCCTAATTGTGTTATGCATAAATTAATGTTCAATCGCAACTTAGAGGTGTGAATCCAGGCTCAGATGTCCTTAAATGCTGGGATGAACAGTTCCGACTTCAGCTGCATGTGTGTGCTGTGTTCACCTCCTGTTTCCATTCTTATAAAGAGTTCCAGAGGAAAACAAAAGTAAACTATTGTTACGCTATAACCTCCGTATTCAACAGAGTTAATAGACGTTACTGCAAACACAAACTGTACAATGTCACTGGGTAAACAGGTGGTGGCGTGTCTAGAATCACGCCTGGCCACCTTCATCTGCTTGGCATGAATGCTTCCTCACTCCACCAAGTAATGAATTGAGGATCAACGAACATAGCTGAGGCTAACTGGAGTTTGCGTGTCTCTCTCCGTGGTGAGATGTTAACTACCTCACCTGGTATACAGGAAGTCGTGGGTTCGATCCCGACCCTGACGCCTGCTGTATATTTGGAGTTTGCGAGTCTCTCCGCTGAGTGTCTTTGACCGATAGACATTGACACACGTATTCTTGTTTCTTTCGGTAAAGTTACGTAGATAGAAACTAACAATAACTGATAATACAATTACATTAAATAAAGACCACTTGTGTTGCGATCAAAACGACGTGAGTTTTTTGCTTTATTTGGAATTATTCATTTATTTTATTATTTTTATTTAATTTTCTATCTACGTGACTTTACCGAAAGAACCAAGAATATTAATTCCTGCAGTCACCAAAGTTTTAAGTCAAAACATTCACACACGTTGACAAAGCCTCACCTTGTGTTGTTGTGGGCAGGTCGCTTCTGATAACAAGAGCGGTATAGCAGCTCAAGCGGGCTTGGCCTGGTAACAAAAGAAAATAAAAACTGTGTGAATATTTACAATAAAACAAAGTTACAAAGTGGCGAGCCGGGTGAAGACAAATTAAACTTAAGCGAGATAATTAAAGTGAGCGCAATCAGGCGAGGGCATGAGGCAAGGCCCCGCGTGGCTAGGCCCCGCGTTGTAAAGTTCCAACCTGGACGTCGATTCCCATGCTCGCTGCTACTCAACTGACATCCCTACGAGAGAGGCTCTACCTTGGTAAACAACAACCACAACAACAACCACCACTACCACCAGCATGAGAATTTCTCACCTCGGATTTCAGTGCAAGCGCAGATCGGCAGCCTCCTGTTACCTCGCGACATCACGCGTGTAAGCAGGTAACATGACGTCACTTCCGCGGTAAGGGACACGCCCCTCCCACAATGAGCCGCACTGTAACTGAATAAATTATATTCTTAGTTTTTTCGGTAAAGTCACGTTGAAGAGAAACAACAAAATAACAAAATATATATAAAACAATAAAAAATTCTCACGACGTTTCGACCATAACTCAAACGGTCATCATCAGGTGTGTCGGTTTGCATAAATTTATTTTGAAAACGGCATGTTTATTTATATATATAAATAACGTTTGCGTCACGCGCAACGATGGCAGTTTGCCAGGACTAGTCCATCTATTTTTTGAAAGAGGAGGGGGGAGACGAAATTTGTTTTTATGTATGCTGTCTGAAAGGCACTGTAAGCGTGAACAATCAATCAAGAACTGAAATGATTTATCAAATCTTTCCAATGATTGCTAAGATAGAATCCATCTTCTCGGTTGAAATTGTCTCTGTGTTTGTATATGTGGATAGCCTCATGAACGAATCTCTCATGGAAGCCAGATGGCTTACAAAGAACCTCCGTCTTGGAAAAGTCAATGGCATGTGAGCCTACTGAATTAGAACAATGATCTGCTACGGCCGAGGTGTTGGTCCTACCGTGTTTAAGGTCTGCTTTATGTTCACGAATGCGGTCCGAGATATGGCGTTTGGTTTCTCCAATGTAACTACTACCACAGAGGCAACTTAGTTTGTAGACACCAGGGTATTGTATGTCCGGAATCACATCTTTTACAGACGGAACCAGATCACGGATTTTATGTAATGTGTTGAAACGGACCTGGATCTTGTGTTTATTCAAGATTTTGGAGATCTTTTTTGTGATCCCAGCAATGTAGGGTAAAGTGATGGTTTTGAAAGGCTCCTCAAGAGGGTTCTTCTTCATGGTTTGAGTGATAGCTTTGCGGATTGTATAGTCGGAGTAACCATTAGCCCTAAGAGCTTGGTGTACGTGCTTGAGTTCACTGCTTATGTGTTCCTGGTCGGATATGCATTGGGCTCTATGATACAGAGTCTTGATGAGAGAATTCTTCTGTGATGGATGGTGGTGGGAATCCGGTTTCAGATAAGCATCCGTATGGGTAGCTTTCCTGTAGACAGAGTGGCTCATTGAACCATCAGGTCTCTTTTTAATTAGGACATCCAAAAAAGGTATCTTGCCATCTATTTCGACTTCCATGGTAAATCTGATGGCTGGGTGTATGGAATTGATGTGGTCGAAGAATTGGTCTAGAGCAGGCCGGCCATGTGGCCAGATGACAAAAGTGTCATCCACGTACCTCTTCCATAAGGTTGGGCGCAGAGTGGTAGTCTGGATGGCGTCAGTCTCAAATTTCTCCATGAAAATGTTAGCTATAACTGGAGAAAGGGGGGAGCCCATTGGGGTGCCCTCAGTTTGTTTGTAGAAAGTTCCATTCCAAGTGAAGTATGTATTGGTTAAACAGTGTCTCACCAGGGGGGGTACCTCAGTGTTTAGTCCTTGATGAACCAAGTCTTCAATGATTGCAATGGTGTCAGGTACAGGAACCTTGGTGAATAAGGAAACTACATCAAAACTGACAAGCAGGTCGTCTGGGGACAGGGAAATACCCTTGATTGTTGATACCAGGTGAGTAGAATTTTGTACCGCAGAGGTGGTCTTTCCAGTGAAAGGACGCAGGATTTCAGACAAAAAACGAGCTAGTTTGTAGGTGGGGGAGCTGATAGTAGAGACTATGGGACGAAGAGGTGTATCAACTTTATGTATTTTTGGTAAGCCGTATAATCTTGGTGGCCTGGCAGCAGAAGGTTTCAACGAAAACTGTTTAGATTGATCAATTAATGCAGTTGAATCAGAAATTATTTTGTTGGTTTGTGTGACGAGGCTGTTGGTGGGATCTCTTTTTATTTTTGTATAACTACCATCGTCGAGTAATTCTTTAATTTTGTTGTTGTATTCTATTTTATCCATGATAACAGTAGCATTGCCTTTGTCAGCTGAGAGAACTACAATATCATTCCTCTTTTTTAATTTATATAATTCAAAACGCTCATCTTTGCTGAGGTTGCTAGCTGGCATCTTAGCAAAGATGAGCGTTTTGAATTATATAAATTAAAAAAGAGGAATAATATTGTAGTTCTCTCAGCTGACAAAGGCAATGCTACTGTTATCATGGATAAAATAGAATACAACAACAAAATTAAAGAATTACTCGACGATGGTAGTTATACAAAAATAAAAAGAGATCCCACCAACAGCCTCGTCACACAAACCAACAAAATAATTTCTGATTCAACTGCATTAATTGATCAATCTAAACAGTTTTCGTTGAAACCTTCTGCTGCCAGGCCACCAAGATTATACGGCTTACCAAAAATACATAAAGTTGATACACCTCTTCGTCCCATAGTCTCTACTATCAGCTCCCCCACCTACAAACTAGCTCGTTTTTTGTCTGAAATCCTGCGTCCTTTCACTGGAAAGACCACTTCTGCGGTACAAAATTCTACTCACCTGGTATCAACAATCAAGGGTATTTCCCTGTCCCCAGACGACCTGCTTGTCAGTTTTGATGTAGTTTCCTTATTCACCAAGGTTCCTGTACCTGACACCATTGCAATCATTGAAGACTTGGTTCATCAAGGACTAAACACTGAGGTACCCCCCCCTGGTGAGACACTGTTTAACCAATACATACTTCACTTGGAATGGAACTTTCTACAAACAAACTGAGGGCACCCCAATGGGCTCCCCCCTTTCTCCAGTTATAGCTAACATTTTCATGGAGAAATTTGAGACTGACGCCATCCAGACTGCCACTCTGCGCCCAACCTTATGGAAGAGGTACGTGGATGACACTTTTGTCATCTGGCCACATGGCCGGCCTGCTCTAGACCAATTCTTCGACCACATCAATTCCATACACCCAGCCATCAGATTTACCATGGAAGTCGAAATAGATGGCAAGATACCTTTTTTGGATGTCCTAATTAAAAAGAGACCTGATGGTTCAATGAGCCACTCTGTCTACAGGAAAGCTACCCATACGGATGCTTATCTGAAACCGGATTCCCACCACCATCCATCACAGAAGAATTCTCTCATCAAGACTCTGTATCATAGAGCCCAATGCATATCCGACCAGGAACACATAAGCAGTGAACTCAAGCACGTACACCAAGCTCTTAGGGCTAATGGTTACTCCGACTATACAATCCGCAAAGCTATCACTCAAACCATGAAGAAGAACCCTCTTGAGGAGCCTTTCAAAACCATCACTTTACCCTACATTGCTGGGATCACAAAAAATATCTCCAAAATCTTGAATAAACACAAGATCCAGGTCCGTTTCAACACATTACATAAAATCCGTGATCTGGTTCCGTCTGTAAAAGATGTGATTCCGGACATACAATACCCTGGTGTCTACAAACTAAGTTGCCTCTGTGGTAGTAGTTACATTGGAGAAACCAAACGCCATATCTCGGACCGCATTCGTGAACATAAAGCAGACCTTAAACACGGTAGGACCAACACCTCGGCCGTAGCAGATCATTGTTCTAATTCAGTAGGCTCACATGCCATTGACTTTTCCAAGACGGAGGTTCTTTGTAAGCCATCTGGCTTCCATGAGAGATTCGTTCATGAGGCTATCCACATATACAAACACAGAGACAATTTCAACCGAGAAGATGGATTCTATCTTAGCAATCATTGGAAAGATTTGATAAATCATTTCAGTTCTTGATTGATTGTTCACGCTTACAGTGCCTTTCAGACAGCATACATAAAAACAAATTTCGTCTCCCCCCTCCTCTTTCAAAAAATAGATGGACTAGTCCTGGCAAACTGCCATCGTTGCGCGTGACGCAAACGTTATTTATATATATAAATAAACATGCCGTTTTCAAAATAAATTTATGCAAACCGACACACCTGATGATGACCGTTTGAGTTATGGTCGAAACGTCGTGAGAATTTTTTATTGTTTTATATATATTTTGTTATTTTGTTGTTTCTCTTCAACGTGACTTTACCGAAAAAACTAAGAATATGAATTACTGCAGTCACGAAAGCTTTAAATCAAAATTTGAATAAATTATGTTAATGAACCCGGCCCATATGTCGAGTGATGGGGCGTGGCTGCTGAACCCGTCGCAATAAACACTCGACGGCTTCAAATACATTATGTTAATGAACCGCCAGTCACTCGGCGTAGCTTTGCCCAAATAAGGATTGCCACTGGATTGATATCGGCAGTGACCCAAGCGGAGGTGACGTCACGCTCAAGAGCGCCGTGGACGGGGTTGGGGAAGTGTGAATACCTTGGTGACATGACGTCACTAGCGAGGTACACCTCCAGCTGGCACTTCATGCCGATGAGGTCATGGGGATGGAGTTTAAGTTGATTTAGATTAATTTTCCATTGCCCCCTCCCTTGAGTGCGTGAACTCAGCAACAACAACGTGGACATTATTGTGTATACGTACACACTGTGTAAACTTTGAGGCCACGTGAAGCGTCAAAGGCTCGCTGGAAGGAGGAAGTCGTGTGACAGTCTCAGCAGTTGCGATGGGTTAACTGACGGATGGCTATCGATTAGAAATCACATATCCCCGAGTCTCACCTGAGTGGCACCGCCTCACGCTGTTGTGGATCCCCACGTGGCTCGGAGCCTCAAAAGCTCCGTGACTCCTGGGTGGTGATACAAAGACAAAGATCCCCCGTGTAGCCTTAACAGACTGTTGGGGCAAGTGTTGTTAGCAAGTAGCAGCACCACCTATGAAGGCCGGAACGGTACACGAGGGGGTGGGTGGCCAGCACCGTGCCCGACCGCCTTTGTCTCCCCAGTAATGATATTTACACACCGCACCGGGTACTCATTTGAGGCTGACTCGACCTAGGGGAGGCCCAGAACCGGTTAAAATAATCGTCACTGGGTGTTGGCTGTGAGCGGGAATCAAACTCGGGTCGTTATGTTCGTAGAGCAGCGTAGCGCTAACCGCTAGACTACCGCCACACACGTTACACACACACACAGTACACACACACACAGCACACACACACGGTGCACACACAGTACACACACACAGTACACACACGCACAGTACACACACACGCACAGTACACACACATGCACGGTACACACAGACACAAAGTACACACACACGGTGCACACACGCACAGTACACACGCACACACAAACTCACAGTACACACACACGCACAGTACACACACACAATACACACGCACGACACACACGCACGGTACACACGCGCGGCACGCCCACACTCCTTCAGTCACGTGACTAAGGTTGACGCCCCGCCACCGTCTCCCGAGGTGACCTCTTGGCTCTCTCGTCTCTCCTCGACACGTAGATTCATTTCTTACTCTTACCTAGAAACGTCATTGTCTGTCTCTGTGGACGAAACTTGCGAGGAATTGTACTCACAAACTGTGGGGTTTACGTTTCAAATAAAGTGCCCAGATACCACGCAATAAGCCCCGTGGTGAGCCAGTGCTATTCGTATTTCTAATCCGTCAACATGAAAGTAGTTAAATTAACAATTTATTACCAATCTCCATATATATCAAAGGCAAGTTGTGAATGTGTGTCTGTTCAAAATGTTTAGCGTACTTGCCGATACGCACCAAGCTTGAAATTTGCCATGTGGGTAATTTCCAGACTGTACACCATGCAAACATAAAAATACACTTTTGTATATATATTTTTTGGGGGGGGGCCCAAATAATGGATAAGCATGAAAACACCACGATACATAGGACTTACTTTGATTAGAATCTTGGAATTGATTGTGTACATGTTGAAATTGGTCAATTTGCATTTTGAGCATACCGCTGTTTTAATAAATGTTCATGATTCTGAGAATATAACTGTAATTCTGAGCATCATAATGACCATATTGGAATTGTCATGATGAATGGGAGTTCAATTATTTTTTATAATAGGAATGCGGTTTTGAGCATGACTATTGATATTTCAGACTCATTTATGACAATAGATTCACGATTAAATTGCGATTTTGTTTTGCTCATCAATCAGGATACTGTTAATGATGCGCATGCCCATAAATTGTTGAAATGACTAGAAATGCAAGTTGTGTATACTCTCCAACCCCATTCCTCTACCTACCCATTCCCTTGACGGGCTCCGTGCCCACTTAAACCCATGGCGGTGATGATTCCACCTCTCGCTGTAACAATCAAAGCACCTCCAACTTCTGAATGCAAAGGTGCTGGGTTGGTGCAACGCCAAAACACATCGTCAACGCCGCTCCCAAGCCCGCCCTACGTTAGTTAAAGCGTTATGATCAACAAAATAAAAAGTATAATGGTGCGGCGACTGGAGATGTCACTGTGTGTGGTGCCGGGCCTGCGAGGCCACGGCGGGATGGACACTGTCGTGGGTACACCCCGGACACACGTGGTGTAGCACAGCCCTAGTGGGGGGCTCGGGTGAGCGCTGGTTAAGCGCCGTGGCTCCCGTTGAGAGAGCGAGAGAGCGTCAGCCCAGCCAGGGTTACGTTGGGGGTGTGGTACCTCTGGCTGACCTGGGGACGCGTGACCGGATTATACTGGAGGGGGGCCACCGGCGAAGGGGGGCCAATGGGTGGTCACGTGGTCCGGGAAGAACTCTCGAGAGCTTTCAGGCAAGGGCGAGAGAGTTCTAGAAGGTGGGCGGGGCAAGAGGCGGAGCCAGCCCCATATAAGGGGGGGGGCCCTGGGAGGGGCTCGGGGCCCTTACTGTTGGAGAGGCAGCAGATCCACGTCAAGCTTGAAGAAGCCTCCAGCCACGTGGTCCGGGACCCAGCTTTTGGTCCGGACCGGGATAGTGGAGCCGTGTCTAGTTCTGCCGTAGCGTGGTTAGTTGGGTGGTCACCACCCCAGAGTTTGTTGTGTCAATAGCCCTAGAGTGTGTTGTGTTAATAGCCTGGAGTGTGTTGTGTTAATAGCCTGTAGTGTCTTGTGTTAATAGCCCTGTAGTGTGTTGTGTTAATAGCCCTGTAGTGTGTTGTGTTAATAGCCTGGTGTTGTGTTAATAGCCCTGGAGTGTTTGTGTTAATAGCCTGGAATATGTTGTGTTAATAGCCTGTAGTGTGTTGTGTTAATTGCCTGGAGTGTGTTGTGTTACTAGCCTGGAGTGTGTTGTCTTAATAGCCTGGAGTGTGTTGTGTTAATAGCCTGGAGTGTGTTGTGTTAATAGCCTGGAGTGTGTTATGTAAATAGCCTGGAGTGTGTTGTGTTAATAGCCCTGGAGTGTGTTGTGTTAATAGCCCTGGAGTGTGTTGTGTTAATAGCCTGGAGTGTGTTGTGTTAATAGCCTGGAGTGTGTTGTGTTAATAGCCTGGAGTATGTTGTGTTAATAGCCTGGAGTGTGTTGTGTTAATAGCCTGGAGTGTGTTGTGTTATTAGCCTGGAGTGTGTTGTGTAAATAGCCTGGAGTGTGTTGTGTTAATAGCCTGGAGTGTGTTGTGTTAATAGCCTGGAGTATGTTGTGTTAATAGCCTGGAGTATGTTGTGTTAATACTTGGAGTATGTTGTGTTAATAGCCTGGAGTGTGTTGTGTTAATAGCCTGGAGCTTGTTGTGTTAATAGCCTGGAGTGTGTTGTGTTAATAGCCCTGGAGTGTGTTGTGTTAATAGCCTGGAGTGTGTTGTGTTAATAGCCTGGAGTGTGTTGTGTTAATAGCCTGGAGTGTGTTGTGTTAATAGCCTGGAGTGTGTTGTGTTAATAGTTAATAATCGTGTTGCTCCTAAGATGTCTGCGACTCAGTTACACCCCACCTGCTGGTTATACACAACAACAACCGCCATTCGCCACAAGTGTCGGTGACGTCACCACGGCGCTTGTGCCAGGCTAAGTGCATGTTAAGGCAGCATGAAGTATCGAACGCCCGTCATTATGTTCGGGCACACGTATCAGCAGCATTTGCAGCAACTGCGGTCCGTGTTTGCCAAAGTGCAGGCAGCCAATCTCAAATTTAAACTTGCAAAAGTGCCACCTCTTGCAAACATCGATGCAGTATTTGGGCCACATCGTTAGCGAGTCCGGGTTAGCCATGGCTCCCGACAAAACGGCGCGCGTGCACACATGGCCAACCCCCAAGTCGGTGGGTGAAGTTCCCAATTTTGTCGGGGTTTCACGTCATTATCACCACTTTGTTCCCCAAGTTCGCGACGATCCAAAACCGCTCCACACGCTCGCTGCTAAGGGCCAGAGATTTCGGTGGGGGGGGGGGGGGGGGTGGGGGGAGGAGGCCGCGTTTGTCGCCTCGCGCGAAGGCCTCGTCAGCGTGCCGACCCCTCGGTGGCCGTTTACCACCGAGTGACCAGCGTGCGTGCTTAATGGGTGCTGGTTGACGTAAGCCATCGTGCGCGAGGTTGCCACGTGCTGTAGTGGCATCTGTCGACGCGCCGCCACCCGAGGCGGATGCACGTAGGTGACGGCACGTTGGGTCTCACGCGCGCTGAATGGGGACGCCTCCAGATGGAGGACGCCTCGCTGTTGAAATTGCTCCACCGCGTTGGTACGAGAGGCAGTAAAAGCAAGCCATCGGGGATGCATGTCCCTAATAGTCCTCCACGAATGACTTTTGATAAGACGGGTTGAAGAGCTGCAGTGTTATTGCACGGTGGTGCCGAATGCTCTGCAAGGTAAACTCACGCGCCGGGTGGTCCCATGAGAAATTAATGCACCTCAGAATCCGTGAAACCTTGCTGACACTAAAGCGTTGACTTCTATTGGCCCTTGGTGACGGACAAAGTATACCACATGGTAAAAGGTTGTACTGATTGCACACCCCGCAAGCCACCAACGAGGCAGGCCCAGCCTCCGTTACGATCTATCACGGTGTCTCATATCAATGAGCTCATCGCACTGGACATTCTCGGGCCGTTTCCTGCCACTCAGAGGGGAAACAAATGTATCCTGGTCGGGGTAGAATACCTGTTCCGGGGGCCGGTGGCATCGCCTCTGCCAGACCAGCCAGCCGCATCCATTGCGGACACGTTCTTGCACGGCTACGTCATGGACAAGGGGGCTCCTGAACAACTTCCTGCAGACCAGGGGCGGAATTGTTCTTCTCGATTGTTACGGGAGGTGTGCAACTCCCTGGGTGCAAAAACAAATCAGGACCCTGCCCCACCATCCTCAGACGGACGGGGTGGCGGAGCGCTTCCACAGAACCCATACGTCCACATTGTGCCAACGGATCAATGAGGCGAACTGGGGTTTGCACATTCCCGGTGTCCTGCCCACTATATAGCATGGCCCATTAATGCCTCAACAGGATTCTCCCCGTTTTACCTCGTGTATGGGAGGGAGAATGAGCCACCCATGCAAGCTCAGCCGGGCATGGATTTGGGAGGGAAGAGAGCCGTCATGCCCATGCAGGCCACACTCGGGCGTTTAACGGAGGCGTGGGAGGCGTCTCGGGGGAATTCGGCCAAACGGCAGGCCGCAAACGAGAAGCCGGTGGGACCGCGGGAGGTCCAGGACCCCGTGGACCACTGGGGCTAAGGCGGGGCCGCATTTTCCCCAGGTGCCCTTGGGTACATCGCCTAAATTACACCGAGCGTGGCAGGGCCCTGTCGAGGTGATCGAGGCCAAGGGGCCGCAGCGCGTCCGTACGCAGGTCGCTTGCCGCCGCTGGTTTGTGCCTCCGTCGTGGTTAAAGCCCCCCCCTACATCCCGCCACATGTAGACGGTTCGTCTCCGGCTCCAGAGCGGCGGGTGTCTGATGCGTCCGACGTGCCGGGGCGGGTGAGCCCAGAAGTTGTGCTTCAGGAGGATTCTGCTGCGTCGCCCGCAGGATCCCATCACTCCCTGTGATGGACCACGTGTGGAGGCCGGGTTGCCATCTTCTCCTCCAAGGCAGGGGCTGCGCCCATTAGGCCATCTGCGTAATGTCCCAGTGGTCCCCAGCGCGCAAGTTCCTGCTCGAGATGGGGGGACTGGCGGCGATGGCTCGTGCAAAGAGTTGCTTCGGTCCGCTGGACCGCTCCCTCCTGTCATTCAATTGTGTTCCCACGCCGTCTGGCAGGTGGTCGCAGCCGCGAGCCGGGCCGTGGCTTCTGGTTGATCCGTCGGAAATTGTTACGCTTCCCTCGCGGTTCAGGGGTTAATCGTTAAAAGGGTTTTTGTTTCGAACGTTCGGTAGCCCTCCCTGTTAGGTAAATTGCGTTAGCGCACATTCCTGTTAGTGTTACCCCTCCTTACGGTGAGGGAAAAAAAGTATTTGATCCCCCTGCTGATTTTGTACGTTTGCCCACTGACAAAGAAATGATCAGTCTATAATTTTAATGGTAGGTTTATTTGAACAGTGAGAGACAGAATAACAACAACAAAATCCAGAAAACGCATGTCAAAAATTTATTTGCATTTTAATAAGGGAAATAAGTATTTGACCCCTCTGCAAAACATGACTTAGTACTTGGTTGCAAAACCCTTGTTGGCAATCACAGAGGTCAGACGTTTCTTGTAGTTGGCCACCAGTTTTGCATGTTCGGTCGACCTTTTGAAGACAGAATATTTGAAACTCAAAATAGTTTTTAGCAACCACCAAATAATTTCCTCTAAACCTTAACCTGAACATCAAGTCGAGCGTTGGGGTTATGCTCCCTAGGTTTTACGTAAAACTCCATATCGGCAATCTAGTTCTACCCTCCACACATTTTGCACCGCTTTTAATCAACGCGCGCCCAGCGACATTCGGCGCGTTCAGCAAAGGCAACTTCAAACGTGACGTTAAAACAATCGCTGTCAACAAATGATAACCGTCGAACGACGATGAAGGGTGTCAGTTCAATCCCCGGTCGGGGGTCGACTCGGCCCGCCATCGTCACCGTCGTCGACACCTCCCGGCCGTCGCGAAGCGAGCACCACTTTCTGCGAGTGAAGTCAACCAGCCCCACCGTAGGAACGAGGCGGCCTTCGTGTCCACAACGAACACAATCTAGTTCTACCCTCCACACATTTTGCACCGCTTTTAATCAACGCGCGCCCAGCGACAATCGGCGCGTTCACCCCTCTCCCGCTCCGGCCCCCTCGCCGGCTCGCAACGGCGGCGACCGCCGACGGCGGCGGCCATGCGACGTCCGAGGCGACCGAACGCAAAGAGGCGGAAACCTCCTCAGGGTTCCACGCGGAGACCTGGGGACACTTGGAGGCATTCAATCAAGATTCTAGGTTTTCGTGACTGCAGGGGAGCCACACCCTTTGGTTCTTTCGGTAAAAGTCATAACGTAGGTATAAAGTCAGGTAGGTATAAAATAAAGTAAATTAAATCACGTGACGTTTCGGGTGCAACACGACAAGCGTCCGTCATCAGGTGGGACAACTACAGCAAGAGACAGTTGCTGAAGTGGGCAAAAGGGTTGCCGTGACAAGAGGCTACGTAGGTAAGAGAGGGAGGAGGAGCCAGGGAGGAGAGATAGAGAGGGGGGTGTGGGGGGTAGGGGAGTGGAGTGCTGCTAGAGGGATTAGGAAACTAGCAAGGAAATGCCGGGGGGGGTGGGGGGGGAGTGAGCGGGTCAGGGAGTGGGAGGCTGAAGAAACTGGAGATGCGGATATGAAGGCAACACCATAAAGCAGTTAGGGTTTTACCTGGTTAATAACATCCTTCCAATGATTGCTCAATTTGTATCCATCTTCTCAGTTGAAGTTATGTCTATGTTTAGATATCTGGATGGCTTCATGAACAAACCTTTGATAGTGGTTTGCAGAGTACCTTGGTCTTGGAAAAAAACTAAATCATGAGAGCCCACAGCGTTATAGCAATGGTCAGCCACGGCGGAGGTATTGGTTCTGCCGTGTTTCAGATCTGACTTGTGCTCGCGAACACGGTCCGAGATATGTCGTTTCGTTTCCCCAATGTAACAGCCACCACAGGTGCAACTTAGTTTGAAGACTCGAGGATATTGCATGTCAGGAATGACATCCTTCACCGATGGGATTAGATCACGGATTTTGTGTACTGTACTGAATCGGACCTGGATCTTGTGTTTAAGATTTTGGAAATATTTTTGGTAACGCCTGATATGTATGGTAACGTCATGGTGTTGATCGGCGTCTCAGGGGGTTGTTTCTCCATGGTTGGAGAAACAGCTTTGCGAATAATACGGTCCGAGTACCCATTCCCTCATCAAAACACTACACCATAGGGCCCACTGTATTTCTGACCAACACCACCTAGCCAGTGAACTGGAACACGTACACCAGGCCCTCAAGATGAATGGGTACTCCCAAAGCTGTTTCTCCAACCGTGTTTCTCCAATCATGTTTCTCCAACCATGGAGCAACAACCCCCTGAGACGCCGATCAAAACCATCACGTTATCATACATAGCAGGCGTTACCAAAAAGTTTTCCAAAATCTTAAACAAACACAAGATCCAGGTCCAATTCAGTACAGCACACAAAATCCGTGATCTAATCCCATCGGTAAAGGATGTCATTCCTGACATGCAATATCCTGGAGTCTACAAACGAAGTTGCACCTGTGGTGGCTGTTACATTGGGGAAACGAAACGACATATCTCGGACCGTGTTCGCGAGCACAAGTCAGATCTGAAACACGGCCGTGGCTGACCATTGCTATAACGCTGTGGGCTCTCATGATTTCGTTTTTTCCGAGACCACGGTACTCTGCAAACCTTCAGGCTACTATCAAAGGTTTGTTCATGAAGCCGTCCAGATATATAAACTTAGACGTAACTTCAACCGAGAAGATGGATACAAATTGAGCAATCATTGGAAGGATGTTGCCTTCATATCCGCATCTCCAGTTTCTTCAGCCTCCCACTCCCAGCCCCGCCCACTCCCCCCCCCCCCCCCCCCCCGGCATTTCATTGCTAGTTTCTTAATCCCTCTAGCAGCACTCCACTCCCCCTACCCCATGCCCCCCTCTCTCTATCTCTCCTCCCTGGCTCCTCCCCCCCTCTCTTACCTACATAGCCTCTTGTCACGGCAACCCTTTTGCCCACTTCAGCAATTGTCTCTTGCTATGGTTGTCCCACCTGATGACGGACGCTTGTTGTGTTGCGCCCAAAACGTCACGTGATTTAATTTATTTTATTTTATACCTACCTACGTGATGACTTTACCGAAAGAACTTGGAGACATCACGACACCAAACAGCACGGTGCGAAGCCGAGACGCTTGGAGCGAGCCGCACACCTACACCCCCTCCCTCCCCCCCATGGTGAACTAGCCTCACCCATGTCAGAGTGAACCCCCTCCCTCCCCCCCATGGTGAACTGGCCTCTCCCATGTCAGAGTGAACCCCCTCCCTCACCCAGTGCCCGCCCCTCCTGACCCCCCCCTCCCGGAATGACGATTCCATCTCGGCGTCACGACCTGTCTCAGTCGGTCCATCCACTCACCCACCCTCCCACCCCTCTCCCTGCCCCCTCCTCCCTCGGCTCTCCCTCCTCCCCCCGCTCCACCCCCCGCCTCCCTCCCCGATCTTCTCTGCGCCTCCCCCCTCGCCCGTCCCCCCACCCCTCCCTCCGCTCCCCCCGCCCCTCCTCTCGCCGCCTCCTCTCTCACCCCCCCTCCCCCCGCTCTGCTCCTCCCCCCCCCTCTCCCCCCCCGCCCCGCCATGCCCCCCCCGGCGGCCGTCCACGCCTCCTCCGCTGGATTGAAGTAAACGTTGACCCCCCGGCTCACGAGCTCCCGTCGCCTCTCGGCGAACCTCTGGTTCATCGCATGCTGCTCCCTCAGGAAGGCGTCGTGCTCCCTCGCCTCCCTCGCCCGCTCCGCCGCGTCCCTCTGCCTCGCTCGTTCGCTCCTCTCCCGCCTCGATTCCCCGCGGCCCGTGGCTCCGCCGGCGCCCTCCGGGTGCCGGCCCTCCCTGGCCAGTGGCCGCCCCCTGTCGGGGACAATCAGCTGCCTCAGCCTGGCCGAGATGTCGGTGATCCTTCTCGGGTCCCCTCCTCCTCCGCCTCCTCCGCCTCCTCCGCCTCCGCCGCCGCCTCGGCCCCTGTCCATGGCCGGCGGTTGTCACCGCTCGGATTCTCGCTCGGCCCTCCTGTGTCACAAGCAGTGGGTCTCTGTGAGTGTGGGTCTCTGTGGGTCTCTGTGAGTGTGGGTCTCGGTGGGTCTCTGTGAGTATGGTTCTCTATGAGGGTTGGTCTCTGTGAGGGTGGGTCTCTGTGGGTCTCTGTGAGTATGGGTCTCTGTGGGTCTCTGTGAGTATGGGTCTCTGTGGGTCTCTGTGAGTGTGGGTCTCTGTGGGTCTCTGTGAGTGTGGGTCTCTGTGGGTCTCTGTGAGTATCTGTGAGTGTGGGTCTCTGTGGGTCTCTGTGAGTGTGGGTCTCTGTGGGTCTTTGTGCGTGTGGGTCTCTGTGGGTCTCTGTGGGTCTCTGTGAGTGTGGGTTTCTGTGGGTCTCTGTGGGTCTCTGTGAATGTGGGTCTCTGTGAGTCTCTGTGAGTAGGGGTCTTTGTGAGTGTGGTTCTCTGTGAGTATGGGTCTCTGTGGGTCTCTGTGAGTGTGGGTCTCTGTGGGTCTCTGTGAGTATGGGTCTCTGTGCGTGTGGGTCTCTGTGGGTCTCTGTGAGTATGGGTCTCTGTGAGTGTGGGTCTCTGTGAGTATGGGTCTCTGTGGGTCTCTGTGAGTGTGGGTCTCTGTGAGTATGGGTCTCTGTGAGTATGGGTCTCTGTGAGTATGGGTCTCTGTGGGTCTCTATGAGTATGGGTCTCTGTGAGTATGGGTCTCTGTGAGTGTGGTTCTCTGTGAGTATGGGTCTCTGTGGGTCTCTATGAGTATGGGTCTCTATGAGTGTGGTTCTCTGTGAGTATGGGTCTCTGTGAGTATGGGTCTCTATGAGTATGGGTCTCTGTGAGTATGGGTCTCTATGAGTATGGGTCTCTATAAGTGTGGGTCTCTGTGAGTATGGGTCTCTGTGAGTGTGGTTTTCTCTGAGTCTCTATGACCATGGGTCTCTATGAGTATGGGTCTCTGTGAGTATGGGTCTCTGTGAGTATGGGTCTCTGTGGGTCTCTATGAGTATGAGTCTCTGTGAGTATGGGTCTCTGTGAGTATGGGTCTCTGTGGGTCTCTGTGAGTATGGGTCTCTGTGGGTGTGGTTCTCTGTGAGTATGGGTCTCTGTGAGTATGGGTCTCTGTGGGTCTCTATGAGTATGAGTCTCTGTGAGTATAGGTCTCTGTGGGTCTCTATGAGTATGGGTCTCTGTGAGTATGGGTCTCTGTGAGTGTGGTTCTCTGTGAGTATGGGTCTCTGTGGGTCTCTATGAGTATGGATCTCTATGAGTGTGGTTCTCTGTGAGTAGGGGTCTCTGTGAGAATGGGTCTCTATGAGTATGGGTCTCTATAAGTGTGGGTCTCTGTGAGTATGGGTCTCTGTGAGTGTGGTTCTCTGTGAGTCTCTATGAGTATGGGTCTCTATGAGTATGGGTCTCTGTGAGTATGGGTCTCTGTGAGTATGGGTCTCTGTGGGTCTCTATGAGTATGGGTCTCTGTGAGTGTGGTTCTCTGTGAGTATGGGTCTCTGTGAGTGTGGTTCTCAGTGAGTCTCTATGAGTATGGGTCTCTATGAGTATGGGTCTCTGTGAGTATGGGTCCCTGTGAGTATGGGTCTCTGTGGGTATCTATGAGTATGGGTCTCTGTGAGTGTGGTTCTCTGTGAGTATGGGTCTCTGTGAGTATGGGTCTCTGTGAGTATGGGTCTCTGTGGGTCTCTGTGAGTATGGGTCTCTGTGGGTGTGGTTCTCTGTGAGTATGGGTCTCTATGGGTCTCACTCAGTGTGGGACCTTACCTGGTCAAATTCAAATGCTTGTGATGTGATGTGTGATGATGATGGTTGGCTTGGATCACACGGCCTACGCGGAGGGTGGGGGGATGCGTGACGTCATCAGGTGACATCACAGATGTGACGTCACCGCTCACTTGCCGTGACTAATATTAATATATACAAAAGTCTATTTTTATACTTGTTGCATTGTGTACAGTCTGGAAGCTACCCAGGTGCCAAATTTCAAGTTTGTTGCATGTTGGAAAGTAAGCTAAACATTTCGAACAGACACACATTCACAAATTTCCCTTTTATACATCATAAACTGTATATTATGTGTGTATATATAAACTGTACATTACGTGTGTATAAACTGTATATTATGTGTGTGTATATAAACTGTATATTATGTGTATAAACTGTATATTATGTGTATGTATAAACTGTATATTAAGTGTGTATATAAACTGTATATTAAGTGTAAATAAACTGTATATTATGTGTGTATATAAACTGTATATTATGTGTGTGTATAACCTGTATATTAAGTGTATATAAACTGTATATTATGTGTGTATATAAACTGTATATTATGTGTATATGAACTGTATATTACGTGTGTATATAAACTGTATATTACGTGTGTATATAAACTGTATATTATGTGTGTATATAAACTGTATATTATGTGTATGTATAAACTGTATATTATGTGTATATATAAACTGTATATTATGTGTGTATATAAACTGTATATTATGTGTGTGTATGAACTCTATATTATGTGTATATGAACTGTATATTACGTGTGTATATAAACTGTATATTATGTGTGTATATAAACGGTATATTATGTGTATGTATAAACTGTATATTATGTGTATATATGAACTGTATATTATGTGTATATATAAACTGTATATTATGTGTATATAAACTGTATATTATGTGTATATAAACTGTATATTATGTGTATATAAACTGTATATTATGTGTATGTATAAACTGTATGTTATGTGTATATATAAACTATATATTATGTGTGTATATAAACTGTATATTACGTGTGTATAAACTGTATATTATGTGTATATATAAACTGTATATTACGTGTGTATATAAACTGTATATTATGTGTATATAAACTGTATATTATGTGTATATAAACTGTATATTATGTGTATATAAACTGTATATTATGTGTATGTATAAACTGCATGTTATGTGTATATATAAACTATATATTATGTGTGTATATAAACTGTATATTACGTGTGTATAAACTGTATATTATGTGTATATATAAACTGTATATTACGTGTGTATATAAACTGTATATTATGTGTGTATATAAACTGTATATTATGTGTATGTATAAACTGTATATTATGTGTGTATATAAACTGTATATTATGTGTGTATATAAACTGTATATTACGTGTGTATATAAACTGTATATTACGTGTGTATATAAACTGTATATTATGTGTGTATATAAACTGTATATTATGTGTATATAAACTGTATATTATGTGTATATATAAACTGTATATTATGTGTGTATATAAACTGTATATTATGTGTGTATATAAACTGTATATTACGTGTGTATATAAACTGTATATTACGTGTGTATATAAACTGTATATTACGTGTGTATATAAACTGTATATTATGTGTATATATAAACTGTATATTATGTGTATATATAAACTATATTATGTGTGTATATAAACTGTATATTATGTGTGTATATAAACTGTATATTATGTGTGTATATAAACTGTATATTACGTGTGTATATAAACTGTATATTATGTGTATATATAAACTGTATATTATGTGTGTATATAAACTGTATATTATGTGTGTATATAAACTGTATATTACGTGTGTATATAAACTGTATATTATGTGTGTATATAAACTGTATATTATGTGTGTATATAAACTGTATATTATGTGTATGTATAAACTGTATATTATGTGTATATAAACTGTATATTACGTGTGTATATAAACTGTATATTACGTGTGTATAAACTGTATATTATGTGTATATATAAACTGTATATTATGTGTGTATATAAACTGTATATTACGTGTGTATATAAACTGTATATTATGTGTGTATATAAACTGTATATTACGTGTGTATATAAACTGTATATTATGTGTATATATAAACTGTATATTACGTGTTATATAAACTGTATATTACGTGTATATATAAACTATATTATGTGTGTATATAAACTGTATATTATGTGTGTATATAAACTGTATATTAAGTGTGTATATAAACTGTATATTACGTGTGTATATAAACTGTATATTATGTGTATATATAAACTGTATATTATGTGTGTATATAAACTGTATATTATGTGTGTATATAAACTGTATATTACGTGTGTATATAAACTGTATATTATGTGTGTATATAAACTGTATATTATGTGTGTATATAAACTGTATATTATGTGTATGTATAAACTGTATATTATGTGTATATAAACTGTATATTACGTGTGTATATAAACTGTATATTACGTGTGTATAAACTGTATATTATGTGTATATATAAACTGTATATTATGTGTGTATATAAACTGTATATTACGTGTGTATATAAACTGTATATTATGTGTGTATATAAACTGTATATTACGTGTGTATATAAACTGTATATTATGTGTATATATAAACTGTATATTATGTGTTATATAAACTGTATATTACGTGTGTATATAAACTGTATATTACGTGTGTATATAAACTGTATATTATGTGTATATAAACTGTATATTATGTGTATATAAACTGTATATTATGTGTGTATAAACTGTATATTACGTGTGTGTATAAACTGTATATTATGTGTATATAAACTGTATATTATGTGTGTATATAAACTGTATATTACGTGTGTATATAAACTGTATATTATGTGTGTATATAAACTGTATATTATGTGTGTATATAAACTGTATATTATGTGTGTATATAAACTGCATATTACGTGTGTATATAAACTCTATATTATGTGTATGTATAAACTGTATATTATGTGTATATATAAACTGTATATTAAGTGTGTATATAAACTGCATATTACGTGTGTATATAAACTGTATATTATGTGTATATATAAACTGTATATTATGTGTGTATATAAACTGTATATTATGTGTGTATATAAACTGTATATTATGTGTATATATAAACTGTATATTACGTGTGTATATAAACTGTATATTACGTGTGTATATAAACTGTATATTACGTGTATATAAACTGTATATTATGTGTATATATAAACTGTATATTATGTGTATATATAAACTGTATATTATGTGTGTATATAAACTGTATATTATGTGTATATATAAACTGTATATTATGTGTGTATATAAACAGTATATTATGTGTGTGTATGAACTGTATATTATGTGTGTATATAAACTGTATATCACGTGTGTATATAAACTGTATATTGACGATGACGATGATGACGATGCCACGTGTCTATTGATGACGATGACGACGATGCCACGTGTCTACTGATGACGATGACGATGATGACGATGCCACGTGTCTACTGGTGACGACGATGATGACGATGCCACGTGTCTACTGATAATGACGATGCCACGTGTCTACTGATGACGACAATGATGACGATGATGACGATGCCACGTGTCTACTGATGACGACGATGATGATGCCACGTGTCTACTGATGACGACGATGATGACGATGCCACGTGTCTACTGATGATGACGATGACGACGATGCCACGTGTCTACTGATGACGACGATGATGACGATGCCACGTGTCTACTGATGATGACGATGCCACGTGTCTACTGACGATGATGATGACGATGCCACGTGTCTACTGATGATGATGATGACGATGCCACGTGTCTACTGATGACGACGATGATGACGATGCCACGTGTCTACTGATGACGACGATGATGACGATGCCACGTGTCTACTGATGATGACGATGACGACGATGCCACGTGTCTACTGATGACGATGATGACGATGCCACGTGTCTACTGATGATGACGATGATGACGATGCCATGTGTCAACTGATGACGATGATGACAATGCCACGTGTCTACTGACGATGACGATGATGACGATGCCACGTGTCTACTGATGACGATGATGACGATGCCACGTGTCTACTGATGATGACGATGATGACGATGCCATGTGTCAACTGATGACGATGATGACAATGCCACGTGTCTACTGACGATGACGATGATGACGATGCCATGTGTCAACTGATGACGATGATGACGATGCCACATGTCTACTGATGACGACGATGACGACGATGCCACGTGTCTACTGATGACGACGATGACGATGCCACGTGTCTACCTGATGACGACGATGATGACGATGCCACGTGTCTACTGATGACGACGATGATGACGAACGCCGACGAACGGCGGCAGTCGCCCGACTCGGCACAGGGACTCACCAAACGTGGCGGCAGTCTTAGCGACGCTTTGCACGCGGCAACTTCTTCACGCAAACAGCCACCCCGTCTACAACACGCGGCAGGGGCAACGATCAAGCGGGCAGCAGCAGTCAGTCAGTTTCTCTCTCTGTGTGTGTCTCTCTCTCTCTGTCTATCCCTGTGTGTCTCTCTGTGTCTCTCTCTGTCTATCCCTCTCTCTGTCTCTGTTTCTATCCCTGTCTCTCTCTCTGTCTATCCCCGTCTCTCTCTCTCTGTGTGTCTCTCTCTCTGTCTATCCCTGTGTGTCTCTCTGTGTGTCTCTCTCTGTCTATCCCTCTCTCTGTCTGTCTCTCTCTCTGTGTCTATCCCTGTCTCTCTCTCTCTGTCTATCCCCGTCTCTCTCTCTGTTTCTCTCTCTGTCTATCCCTGTGTGTCTCTCTGTGTCTCTCTCTCTCTCTCTGTCTATCCCTCTCTCTGTGTCTCTCTCTGTCTCTGTGTCTATCCCTGTCTGTCTGTCTCTCTGTCTATCCCTGTGTGCCTCGGTGTCTCTGTCTCTCTCTCTGTGTCTCTGTCTGTGTCTTTTGTGTTTTTCTCTGTGTCTCTCTCTCTGTGTCTCTCTCTCTGTCTATCTCTCTCTCCGTCTCTGTCTCTCTCTCTGTCTGTCTCTCTGTGTGTCTCTCTGTCTATCTCTGTGTTTCTCTCTCTGTCTGTCTCCCTGTGTCTCTGTCTCTCTCTGTTTCTCTCTATCTGTCTCTCTGTGTCTCTCTATCTATCTCTGTCTCTGTCTCTCGCTGTTTCTCTCTGTCTCTCTGTGTCTCTCTCTTTGTGTCTATCTCTGTGTCTCTCTCTCTGTGTGTCTCTCTCTGTCTCTCTCTGTGTGTCTCTCTCTGTGTCTGTGTGTCTCTGTCTCTCTCTCTGTGTGTCTCTCTGTGTCTCTCTCTGTGTCTCTCTCTGTCTCTCTGTGTCTCTCTCTCTGTGTCTCTCTCTGTGTGTCTCTCTCTGTGTCTCTCTGTGTGTCTCTGTGTCTCTCTCTCCGTGTGTCTCTCTCTGTGTCTCTCTGTGTGTGTCTCTCTGTGTCTCTCTCTGTGTCTCTCTCTGTGTGTCTCTCTCTGTGTGTCTCTGTCTCTCTCTGTGTGTCTCTCTCTGTGTGTCTCTCTCTGTGTCTCTCTGTGTCTGTCTGTGTGTCTCTCTGTGTCTCTCTGTCTCTCTCTGTGTCTCTCTCTGTGTTGAACTTCGCACTCAGATCGTCAGCGAGGCGACTGCGACCCGAGCGGTTAGCTCGGGTCGCATTGGGGCGGGGGGAGGGGCCAACCAGCGAGGCAACGCCGCGATTGGACAGAGGGAGGAGGAGGGGGAGGGGCCTCTATCACTTCCCCAACGAGGCAAAGATTGTGAATATTAATTCACGTTTTGGGGAAATGGCAATTCTTCGTACAGCAGAGAGATCTCTCCGGAATTATTTAAGACAATATTTGGGCATTGAGGCTTTATTCATGGCAGAGAGCAATATCCCTTCTTTATTAGAGATGTATTTGCGGTTAAAGTAAACAATTAAACGAAACTATATATACTTTTTATTTTACCAGGAAAAGCTGTAGTAGTGTACAGGCCCTTTTCACAAGCGACCTGGCCAGAAATGATAGTCTTCTTTGGTTCTTTCGGTAAAGTCACGTAGAATGAGAATAAAATAATAAATTGATAAAATAAAATAACACAATAATATTCTCACGACGTTTCGGCCACAACACAAGCGGCCTTCATCAGGTGAAGGGAGCGAGACTGTCTGGTAGGACAGCGCTGGAGTGAGAGAGCCACGTTCAGATCACGGCTTTTAAGCTGTGTGAGAGGAACAAAGAGCCTTGACGAAGGAATTAGCATAAAATTTAGCATTGAAAAGGCTGAATGATTAGCTTGTGACTGGTCACAGAAATAGCTATGTTAAAAGTTAAAGCATACACATCCGCAGAGGCACCCATTGTTAAAAGGAATTAGCATAGAATTTAGCATTGAAATAGCTAAATTAAGGCATTCGCTTGTAACTGCTACAGAAATAGTTACGTTGAAGTCAGAGCATACACATTCACCGAGGCACTTAGTACAAATCAAAACAGGAGAATTTAGCATTGAAATAACTAGGCGAATTTAGCATTGAAATAACTGGGTGATTTGCTAGTGACTGGTCACAGAAATGACTACACATCTGAGCTATTCACAGTACTATATAGTGAACCAATAAAAACTAAAATATAAATTACCTTCATGTTATCAATAAACTCTATATTCTCCAATCAGCTAAGCTACCAACCATAAGTCGTTATATATCACAATGCTATATGGCGAAAAAATGGGTGGATTCTTACCCTCAAATTTCCGTACCACGGATAGCTACGGGCCCCGTTCAGACGGACGAGTTCGTCCATGGTCGGAACAGAGGAGGGGGAGAGAGACAGCTGCGAAGCCCTAGTATACTCCATGTTGTAAACCATACCATTAACCGTGGTGTGAGAGGTATTAAGAGGCAATGCTGGCGAAAGAGCTGCGGTCTGAAGGTCATCGTAAAATTACAATTAATTAAGAACAGAAATGATTTAACACATCTTTCCAGTGGTTACTGAGCCTGAATCCATCTTCTCGGTTGAAATTGTCTCTGTGCTTGTATATGTGAATGGCCTCATGAACGAATCTCTCATGGTAGCCAGTTGGTTTGCAAAGAACCTCCGTCTTGGAGAAGTCAATGTCATGTGAGCCCACTGAATTGTAACAGTGATCTGCCACGGCAGAGGAGTTCGTCTTACCGTGTTTCAAGTCTGCTTTATGTTCGCGGATGCGATCCGAGATATGTCTTTTGGTTTCTCCAATGTAGCTACTACCACAGAGGCACTTTAGTTTGTAAACGCCCGGGTACTGTATGTCTGGAAGAGCATCTTTTACAGATGGAACTAAATCACGGATTTTGTGTACTGTGTTGAATCGGACCTGGATCTTGTGTTTATTCAGGATTTTGGAGATCTTTTTAGTGACCCCTGCAATGTAGGGTAAGGTGATGGTTTTGAGTGGCTCCACAAGAGGATCCTTCTTCATGACTGGAGTGATGGCTTTGCGGATTGTGTAGTCGGAGTAGCCATTAGCCCTGAGAGCCTGGTGTACGTGCTTGAGTTCACTGGTAATGTGTTCCTGGTCGGAAATGCATTGGGCGCTATGGTATAGAGTCTTGATGAGGCAGTTCTTCTGGGATGGATGGTGGTGGGAATCCGGTTTCAAGTAAGCATCTGTATGGGTAGCTTTCCTGTAGACAGAGTGGCTCATTGAACCATCATGTCTCCTTTTAATTAAGACATCCAGAAAGGGTAGTTTGCCATCTTTTTCGACCTCCATGGTAAATCTGATGGCTGGGTGTATGGAATTGATGTGGTCACGGAATTGGTCTAGAGCAGGCTGGCCATGTGGCCAGATGACAAAGGTGTCATCAACGTACCTCTTCGCTAAGGTCGGGCGTAGAGTGGCAGTCTGGATGGCGTCACTTTCAAATTTTTCCATGAATACGTTGGCTACAACCGGAGATAGGGGGGAGCCCATTGGGGTGCCCTCAGTTTGTTTGTAGAAAGTTCCATTCCAGGTGAAGTATGTGTTGGTTAAGCAATGTCTCACCAGGGGGGGTACATCAGTATGCAGTCCTTGATGAACCAGGTCTTCAATGATAGCGATGGTGTCAGGTACCGGGACTTTGGTGAACAAGGACACCACATCAAAACTGACAAGCAGGTCGTTTGGGGACAGGGAAATGTCTTTGATTGTCGATACCAGGTGAGTAGAATTTAGTACCGCAGAGGTGGTTTTTCCAGTGAAAGGTCGCAGTATATCAGCCAGAAAACGTGCCAGTTTGTAGGTGGGGGAGCTGATAGTAGAGACGATGGGACGAAGGGGTGTATCTTCTTTGTGTATCTTTGGAAGGCCATATAATCTTGGTGGTCTGGCAGCAGAGGGTTTCAACAAGAACTGTTTGTTCTCATCAATTAATGCTGTTGAATCACAGATAATTTTGTTCGTTTTGGTGACCAGGCTGTTGGTGGGATCTCTTTTTATTTTTGTATAGCTGCCATCGTTGAGTAGTTCTTGAATTTTGTTGTTATATTCTGTTTTGTCCATGATGACAGTGGCATTGCCTTTGTCGGCTGAGAGAACGACAATATCATCCCTATTTTTTAATTGAGATCATTCAAAACGTTCGTCTTTGCTGATGTTGCTAGGTGGCAACTTAGCGTTTTTGAGGGTTGCAGCGATTTCAGATCTTGCTACGTCTGCAGAGATGTGACTCAAGCCCTTGAGTGCAACGTCGACATGGGCAATGATATCATTAACCGGTAAGTGTCTCGGTGTGACAGCAAAGTTTAGACCTTTAGCTAAAACGGATTTCAGACCATCAGAAATGGAACTGTTACTGCGATTAATTACGACTTTGTTGACGTCTATCTTTTCGGTGTGTGGATCCGATTTTTTGCTGGAGAGGTGATTGAATTTGGAAATCAAATTGTCCCTACATTTGTTCGACATAGTGGCAGCCGAAGAGGTAGTCATATTGTCTACATGTTCCCAATCCGATGTAGACATTGTTGCTGTCAATTTTAAGTGTGATTTGTAGAGTGTCTTGTCTAACTGATCGAGTTCGGTGCGTGTAAGTCTGATTTTTTCCGAGATAAGAGCGAAGCTAGTTCTAGCTAGAATTCGTTTTGCATTGAGAGAAGTTGCAACAGCAGAGGTTAGTGTAAATGCGGTTGGTATTACCTTAGAGTCGCGGCATCTCTTCAGAAAGGTGAGAGACTCGATTAGTTGAGCCTTCTTATCCCGAAGTCTGTTGAATGATCTTAAGGATGTGTGGAATCCCTCCCCGTAGAGGCGGTTAAATTTCGATTTAAAGCTTTCGTGACTGCAATGATTCATCTTCTTTGGTTCTTTCGGTAAAGTCACGTAGAATGAGAATAAAATAATAAATTGATAAAATAAAATAACACAATAATATTCTCACGACGTTTCGGCCACAACACAAGCGGCCTTCATCAGCGGCCTTCATCAGGTGAAGGGACGAGACTGTCTGGCCGAAACGTTGTGATAATTTTATTGCGTTATTTTATTTGATCAATTTATTATTTTATTCTCATTCTACGTGGTGACTTTACCAAAAGAACCAAAGAAGATGAATCCTTGCAGTCACGAAAGCTTTAAATCGACAATTTAACCTTAAAAAACCTTCGGCGCAAGCCCTTGAAACTTACCTACAAGCAAGGGGTCCACTGAGCTGTTAGCTTCTCTTCTTTTAGGAGCGACCTGTCCACAAATGATCGCCCCTCCAAGCAAGCGGCGTGGACAACGTCGGCAGCCAAACACCGTGAATGCGCCGTGGTGATGTTGACTTTAAATGTGGGGCGAAAAAACCGGAGGGCCCGGAGAGAAATCCACGCGACCATGGGGAGAGACGCAAACTCTAAATATACAGCAGCAGCAGCAGGCGTCAGGGTCGGGATCGAACCCACTACCTCCTGTAGACCAGGCGACGTAGTTAACATCTCGTGTGTGACACGTGTCTCAACACACACGCGAGTGAGGACACACACACGGAATACACACACACACACACTGGGGAACAAACACACACACATAAAACACACACACACGGAACACACACACGGGACACACACGGAACACACACACGGAACACACACACGGGACACACACACGGGACACACACGTAACACACACACACGGAACACACACACGGAACACACACACGGGACACACACACAGAACACACACACGGAACACACACACGGGACACACACACGTAACACACACACATGGAACACACACACACGGAACACACACACGGAACACACACACCGAACACACACACACGTAACACACACACGGAACACACACACGGAACACACACAGGGGACACACACACGTAACACACACACACCGAACACACACACGTAACACACACACACGGAACACACACACCGAACACACACACGTAACACACACACGAAACACACACACGGAACACACACACACACGGAACACACACACACGGAACACACACACGGAACACACACACGGAACACACACACACGGAACACACACACACGTAACACACACACACGGAACACACACACCGAACACACACACACGGAACACACACACGGAACACACACACCGAACACACACACACATAACACACACACACGGAACACACACACGTACGTAACACACACACACGGAACACACACACGGAACACACACACGGAACACACACACACACGGAACACACACACGGAACACACACACGGAACACACACACGGAACACGACTGGGTGAGTGGGTGAGTGTGTGGGTGGGTGAGTGTGTAGGTGAGTATGTGAGCAACTGGGCGAGTGATTGGGTGAGTGAGTGTATGAGTGGTTGGGTGAGTGGGTGAGTGTGTTTCTGGGTGAGTGTGTGGGTGGGTGAGTGGGTGGGTGAGCATGTGAGTGAGTGAGCGACTGGGTGAGTGGGTAGTGAGTGTGTGGGTGAGTGTGTGAGCAACTGGGTGAGTATGTGGGCGACTGGGTGAGTGAGTGTGTGTGTGAGTGAGCTACTGGGTGAGTGGGTGGGTGTGTGAGTGTGTGAGGTGAGTGTGTGAGCGACTGGGTGAGTGTGTGAGTGAGTGAGCGACTGGGTGAGTATATGGGTGGGTGAGTGTGTGGGTGGGTGAGTGTGTAGGTGAGTATGTGAGAGACTGGGCGAGGGATTGGGTGAGTGAGTGTATGAGTGGTTGGGTGAGTGGGTGGGTGGGTTAGTGTGTGAGTTTCTGGGTGAGTGTGTGGGTGGGTGAGTGGCTGAGTGAGTGGGCGAGTAAGTGAGCGAGTGGGTGGGTGAGTGGGTGAGAGTGTGGGTGGGTGAGTGTGTGAGCAACTGGGTAAGTGAATGTGTGTGTGTGAGTGGGTGGGTGAGCGTGTGAGTGAGTGAGCGACTGGGTGAGTGGGTAGTGAGTGTGTGGGTGAGTGTGTGAGCGAGTGTGTGAGCAACTGGGTGAGTATGTGAGCGATTGGGTGAGTGAGTGTGTGTGAGTGAGCGACTGGGTGAGTGGGTGGGTGTGTGAGTAAGTGTGTGAGGTGAGTGTGTGAGCGACTGGGTAAGTGAGTGTGTGTCTGTGAGTGGGTAGGTGAGCGTGTGAGTGAGTGAGCGACTGGGTGAGTGGGTAGTGAGTGTGAGTGCCGGACGGGTAACTCTGTCGTGGACAGTGCTGTGGGGGGAGGTCCAATTTCGATTGGCTCCTCCCCTCATGGCATCTGTGTCCACCACAGGGGCTAAACGGGGGCTCTGGACGGGTGCGAGGGGCTGGTAACCCCTCCACCTTCAATTAATTACCACTAAACCACGAGTTAAACTGAAATATGTAACTAATAAGCTTGTGCCGGAGGCCCCGGGGGCCAGGCGTCTATGACGTCTCCTGGCCAAACCCCAATTGGCGGAGCCAGGAGATTGAATACCTACCCTCGGGGCTCCTCCATAAACAACGAAAAACCACTACGGGTGGCCACGTGGAATGTTCGAACGCTCACTGCGGAGGAGAGGCTGCCACTCCTCTGTCGGGAGCTGGACCGGTACCGCCTGGATCTATGTGACATTCAGGAGGTCCGGTGGACCAGTTCTGGCTCCTGCCACCATGAGGGGTGGACAGTCCTCTACTCGGGGCAGCAGACTGCCAAACAACAGGGTGTGGCTCTTTTGAACAAAAGAATGAAGGGGGCGTGGGAGCATGGCGGTGAGGTGTGGGAAGCTGTAAGCCCCAGGCTACTTTGGGCTCGCCTTCCCATCAACCGGAGGCGAGGAATGGTGGTCGTGGTTACTTATGCCCCCACCGAAGATGAACATCCGTGGAGGGATGCAGGCAAAGCCGATGAGTCAGATGCCTTCTATGACCTCCTGTCACAGGTGCTGGCTAAAGTGGCCCCTCGGGATAGAGTCATCATGTTGGGTGACTTCAATGCCCGAGTTGGTCATGATGCTGGCACCTGGTCTGGAGTGATTGGAGGGCATAGACCAGATCAGCTCAATAACAACGGTAGGAGGCTGCTAGATTTTTGTGCAGCCCATGGGCTTGTAATTACCAACACGCTGTTCCGGCATCAGCGCATTCACACAACATCATGGATGCATGCCGGGTCCAAGCAAGAACATCTGCTGGACTACATAGTGACGGACCAGCGGATGCGAGCCCATGTCCTTGACACCAGGACCTACCGTGGAGCTGATCTGCCCTCTGACCATCGACTAGTCATCTGTAAGATGCGCCTGCCATTCTTCTACTCCGGTGGTGGGTGTACACCCAGGACCCCATTCCAACCTAAAGTGGCCTGATCTCAGTTATCTGATGAAAGTTGCAAGCGAGAATTTAATCATTGCTTGTGGCTGGGATTGGCATCGTCCCCGACTCCTCCTGATGTCGAGGGTAAATGGGCGAGGTTTAGGACTGTGACTCATGCAGCTGCAATGGCTGCTTTGGGCACGCGGTCCAGACCTCCCCAGAGACCCTGGCTGACAGAGGAGGTGTTCAGGATGGTTGAGAAAAAGCGACAGGCCCACTGTCATCGGCTACAGAATCCCACGTCAGAGAATGAGGAGGCCTACCGCAGCCTTCGCTCGGAGGTTCGGAGAGCCGTGAGGCGCTGCAAGGATGGGTAGTGGTCGCGGGTTGCTGAGGAGATGGAGCCTGCCTCAGTGGCCCGTGATCACAAATTTCTATTTAACTCCATCAAAAAAGTAACCTGCAGCACCACACCTATTACCATCAGGAGAAAAAACGGTGATCCAATCTCCGACCCCCATGAACAGGTTTGCAGATTTGCTGAGCATTTCTGTGAGGTCCTGGGGGAGGGAAAATCCCTCAGCCAGGAAAACATCGTGGCACAAAGTGAGGATGACCCTGCTGAGGCTGCGGTGCCTCAAATATTGGAAGAAGTCACCCCCTGTGAGTGGCTGGCTGAGGTGTCATCTGTTGAGGAAGTACTGAGGGCGATCCGGAGTCTGAGACCAGGAAAGGCAGCGGGCAGAGATGATCTCCAAAGCGAAATGCTGAGGGAGGGTGGCGTTTGTGCACTGACTGCCCTATATGACATCATAACAACAGTCTGGACCACTGGACGGGTTCCGCAGGATTGGAAGGATGCCCTGGTGGTCCCCCTTTTTAAGAAGGGGGACCACCGGCGGGCAAGGCTGCAATGGCTGGGTCATGTAGCCCGCATGCCCAGCCACTGCATGCCGAAACAGCTTTTGTTCGGCCGGATCGAGGGGGCTAAACGGGCGCGGCCCGGGCTAGAGAAGAGATGGAGTGATGTGGTACGGGAGGACGTGGAGCTGAGTGGACTTGCCGATGACTGGTACCAGCGGTGTCAAGATCGGCCTCTGTGGAGGAGGCTCGTGAAGGACGCTAGTGGGCAGTTGGAGGTAGTCGCCCTCCAACAACAACGGAGGGTGGAGGAATGACGCTCACCACAACGAGCGGAGCGCCGGGTGGCTAAAGCACAGCAGGTTGGCACAGTAGGGGGCACAGGTGGTGCATCAGCCAGTCATCTCAGTCAGTCGACCCATGGCACCTGGGTCTGCCCCGTGACCTGTCAGCGGGCGTTCGACACTTCACGTGGCCTCAGGGTGCACATAGCCTGGCACAAGCGTCGTGGTGACGTCACCGCCACTTAGTGGTGAATGGCGGTTGTTGTTGTTGAGGTGAGTGTGTGAGCGACTGGGTGAGTGTGTAAGTGAGTGAGCGACTGGGTGAGTGTGTGGGTGGGTGAGTGTGTGGGTGAGTGGTTGGGTGAGTGGGTGGGTGAGTGTGTGAGTTTCTGGGTGAGTGTGTGGGTGGGTGAGTGTGTGAGCGACTGGGTGAGTGATTGGGTGAGTGAGTGGGTGGGTGAGAGAGAGTGAGTGGCTGAGTGAGTGGGCATGTGGGTGAGTGAATGGGTGAGTGGGTAAGTGAGTGGGTGGGTGAGTGTGTGAGCGACTCGGTGAGTGAGTGCGTGGGTGGATCAGTGAGTGGATGAGTGAGGAGGGGCACTGCGGGGTGGGGGAGTGTACAGAGGGTGAGGGGTAATGATTATTATACAGGGCGGTACTAAAGTCAGGACACAGTTTCTTGGGTTTATCTTTAAGTTTATTGTGATTTTGCGAGTTTATATAGGTAGCTCTGCTTAAACGTGTCTCTCTCTCCATCCGTCTCCACTCTCTCTCTTCCTCTCTTCACTGCTGGCCTGTAGGTTTGGGCCGAGCGAGTTCCTGCCGGGGTTTTGGCTCTTCAGGAGTTGATTCCCCCCGTGGCTTTGTCGGCACGAGGCGACCGCGCGGAGTGTCAAGGGCTCCACCGGGCCCCAAGCCGCTGCCCCAGCACCACCGTAGCAGCCAAACCACCGGTGCTCGGCATGGCCTCTATGAAGGTCTTGCTGGACCTCATGTTGAGCACGGGGTACAACATTGTCCAGGAGAACGGACAGAGGAAGTTCGGACCGCCACCCGACTGGCAGGGGCCCCCTCCCGCCCGTGGCTGCGAGGTGTTTCTGGTGAGGATCCCGCGCGACCTCTACGAGGATGAGCTGGTGCCCGTGCTGGAGACGGTGGGGAAGCTCTACCAGCTCCGCCTCATGATGGAGCATAGCGGAGAGACCCGCGGCTATGCGTTCGCTACCTACACGACGCTCGCCCAAGCCACGGATGCCGTTAAGAAACTCGACAAATTCGAGATCCGTCCCGGACGCCGCATTGCAGTCTGCTTCAGCGTGGACAATCGCCGCCTCTTCATTGGGGGGCTGCCAGAGGACAAGAAGCGAGCGGAGGTGATGATGGCGATGAGCGGTGCCACAGAGGGCGTGGCGGATGTCAAGATGAGCGTCTGTCGCTGGGACAAAACCCTCAACCGAGGCTACGTGTTCATCGAGTACGGGAGCCATCGCGCGGCCGCCATGGCCAGGAAGAAGCTCCTTTGAATCAACTTCCGGCCATGGGGCCGGACCATCAAGGTGGACTGGGCCATCCCGGAGTGGGAAACGGTGGCTGCGGCCGCGGCAACGGAAGACGCGGAGGAGGAGGCGGCGGTGCCAGACCTGCCGGAGCCGGAGTGCACGGCCACCGGCAAAGCCGCACACAGCCTGTTTGAGGGGGGCACGTACGTGGCTGTGGTGGGTACCTCTCCACCTGCGGCCTATGCCCATTGCTCTCGAGGCGCTGCCGGAGACGGCCATGCTGTCGTGGGAGGTGCGGCTGCGGATGCTGTGCCGGACCGCAGGCGTCAGCTACCCAATCTTCGAGCTGCACGCTCACTCGGAGCCCGGGATACCCGTGGGCCTCCTCTATAAGGTGTCGATTCCCGGGATGGGAAAAGGCACCGGCATCTTCCCCGCATTTCTGAGCTCCAGCGAGGAGGGAGCACGGGAGGTGGCGTGTCAGCACGCCTACAACATCCTCACCAAGGCGAATCCTCTGAGAATGTGCCCAGCCCCTGCCGCGACACCGCCTCCCAGCCGCCTCTTCCAGGATCCTTGAAGAAAAAACTAATTCATGCGTTTGACATGTCAACGCCATTTCGTTTTGAAAATGTAGCGGAGAAAAATATATTTTGTTCACATCGCATTCTGTTTTGTCAATAATCTCTGTAACGTGCGCCTGCTCTGCAAGGCATGCATTAACCCCTTTCTGTCTCAATTTCATTCCCAGCATGCAATTCTCCAAGCCTCAGATTTTATAACATATTTCGCTCAACTTTAATCCTGGTAAATATATTATTTTCTTTAAAAACACGAGCATTATATTTAGTCTATTGCATGGCTAAAGTATTCTAGGTAAAAATATAAATTGTATTAACCAATATTTGATCATCGCTATGATAAATATATTTCTACCCTACAATATACAAATCTACATTGTGCTAATGTTTCAATTCTACTTTTATTAACTTACAAATATAGTGTCTAGGACACATTTTCAAAGAAATATTTTCATGTACCCAGACAATATTTGCAAGTGCCCACATAAAAAAAAACTTGCAGACTGCATACGTAGCTACGACAACAGAATCCTTGAAGAAAAAACGAATTCAGGTGTTTGACATTTCGTTTTATACAGGAGAAAAATATATATATTGTGCACATCGCATTCTGATGTCAAAACATTTGATTCTTTATAAAATTGAAAAACCCTTGAACAACTTTGCTGCACACGGAGATGTCCGTGCACCGCCTCGTTTCCACAGCTTCTATCCCAGTGCCATTTGTATTTCATGCACATACCGCTGTTAAGAGTTTGATGTTTTATTGATTTTCAATTTAGGTGTTTTTTTCCTGTAATGTTTTTTTGTTATTTTTTTAGTGGAAATAAAGTCCTGAAAAGTCTCTTCCTCTCTCTCTCTCCACTCTCTCGGCCGAGTCTCTGCCACTTCTGGTTCTGAGTGTCGCATGCTTGGGATCCTTCTTTCCCTCCTCTGTGGATTTAATTTGATATGCTGATTTACACGCCAACATATTTCAGACTTCCCTGTTTTGTTAGGGTATTATCCTGATCATTACCAACGTTCCCACGGCCAGGCACTTTCGAGTAACTTATTACCTTTTACCACAGCATCATAATATCATTTTACTGGATCATCACCTTCATAGCTTTGATCAATCACCAATGGTTTACTGGTTCGTTTTTGTATTTACTTATGCCACCCTAAACTTGGTTCGAAGCTTTCGTGACTGCAGGAATTAATCTTTGTTTTTTAGGTAAAGTCACGTATAAATAAGAAATAACAAAACAACATAATTATGTTTTGTTATTTCTTATTTATATGTGACTTTATCGAAAAAACCAAAGATTAATTTATGTCACCCTCTTTCCCCGTGGGACCATGTGGCGTGAAGTTGTGTCGCACATAAACAGAATCTGTTCATATCACGATTTTCCGTATTCGACTGTCAGTTGCCATCCCAGGGGGCAATATGCACATTTGTCGACTCGGCGAATCGACATGATTTCGGGCTCCGTTGGGTCGCCCCTTTTGTGCTTTTGCGCGAGCCGGATTTCAACGCAATTCCCGATCCGTTGTGGTGCCACGGTCTCGGAGCAACTCTGCCGGCGCCTCGACTCCCCCGTGGCCCCCCACACCGAGCACGCACCTGCAGCGCCCGCACATAGCGTCCTGGCGGGGGATTGCCCGTCACGACGGGTTTTCATCCGAAGGGTCTCTGGGATGAAAGTCCCGCGGTTTCCCGGTGCCAGGAGAATGGCCGACCCTCGCAGAGCGAGTCACATTGCGGCGCCCCTGAGTTGGCTTCAAATTGTTTGGGCGCGCGAAGGTTTGCCGGGTCGGCGGCGACGAGTCGCGCGCGACGCTCCCCGCCTTCTCGAGCCGCTCGCGGCATCTGTGTGACGCCGGCGAGCGCTGCTACGAGGCGGCGATAGGCAAAGTTCCCTTTCGTCTTCGTCCCTCCGACTCTCACGGCGTCCGCGCGACGCCGTGAGCACGGCCGCGAGGTACGTGATGGGGCCTGCGAGCATTTGCGGACTTGGATAGCGGTAGGCCTAGGCTCCGCTCGTAGAATATTCCCTCCGGGCGGTGCGGGGTTTGCGCCACGAATAAAAGTCAGCAGAGAGCATTGGTGTGGTGCGCGTGTGATTCCCGCGCGGAGCGGCTCCGTGGGCGGATGCGCGGCGAGAGCGAGGGCGGAGCCACAGCCGGAGCTCGCGCGTTGAGATCATCGCCCGCAGGTGCGAGACCGTTCGGGCCCCGTGTTAACGACGGCTGCGGTGCGCGCGGATGCTCGTGGAGGTAATCGCTCCCCGGTGTAGGCGCTAGCGTGCCGCTGTCCGCTGCATTAGCGATAGCCGCGGTGCGCGCGGGGGTGCGTGGGTTTACGCCGTGCGGCCGTGAGCCAGCAGCACGAGTCTGTCCCTCGGAGAGGGCGCTAGCGCGGGGGGCCCGATTGCTCGGTCGGCGGGGGCCCGTCGGGAGCCGACCGACGCGGTGGAGGAGGCGGCGGAAGGGGCCGATGTCGCGCCCCACCTGCCCAGCGAGGGCGGTGGGGTGGACGTCGGCCCCCACACCGCCATGGCCCTGTACACGTTAAAGTATTGAGCACAAACTTAAGGAGCGCGGAAAATGGTAATGTTGCTTGGATTTAATTTTAATATCATTGCAACTGTATAGTTTTGATATGTTTTATTGAAAAACATGCACGTGCATTGGCATGTCCCTCTGTCTCAAACATTAATAATGTATCATCTGCAAATGTCCTTTAGCAATGTAAATTTTTGTGCAACATTGGTATGCAGCTTGAAGAATGACGGAGTCTTATAACTGAAGACACTTCGGATTTTCAATCAAAATTTACAAATAATCCACTCTACCATAAACATGCTACATTCCAGCTAAAGTATAGTAGTATATTACTGTAAAGTAGTATGGTGTATAGCACAGATATTTTGTACAAATCCAGTGAGATGGGAGTGCTGCTTTGATGCATTACGCTTGGATCCGATCTCATGGGTTCAATTCAGGCTAACCCCTAAGGGTACAATTTTATTTTTGCAGTTTCAATCGGACCAAGTACCTGGGGAGGTTTATTCCAAGTCAACGTGGCTTAAAATCTGCCATGCTGAAATAAAATAGCTGGACGTTATTGCTTCTGACGTGAGTGCAGGACTCGCTTTCCATGCCAAGGTGCGGAGGCTCATTTGGGCGACCAAAGGAATTCCGAATGCATGTTACAATAACATTAATTTCAGATGACTGGATTCATTGGTAGAGTGCTCCAACTTGGGCAGAGATATCTGGCTGGAAAGTGATGTGGTTAAAACGTTTGTCTCGCAGTTTTAAAGGTTGCAATTTCAAAATACAGTTTGGGCATCAGAGCTCAATAAATTGAGTACTACTCTGTGTGAGGTTAACAGGAGTCATCCAATGGACAGACTGGGCTACGCCATATAAATGTGGAATTTATATCAGTTGACAGGTCAAACGTACTCTTTGTCCTTTTTGGTCACTTTATTATTATAGGCTAGTGGTGTTTGTGTGTTTTAATCACAGAGATGGGTGGGGGGGCATTGCACCTCGCTACACCCATCCACTGCTGACGGTAGAGGTTGTGTGTGTTTACACTGTGTCTGTGTGTACACACACAGACACAGTGTAAACTGTGTCTGTGTGTGTTTACACTGTGTCTGTGTGTACACACACAGACACAGTGTAAACACACACAGTGTACACACACACACATTGTACACACACACAGATTGTACACACACAGTGTACACACACAGTGTACACACACTCACACTGTACACAGACAGTGTACACACACACAGTGTACACACACTGTAAACACACAGTATAAACACACACAGAGTGTACACACACACACAGTGTAAACACACAGAGTGTACACACACAGTGTAAACACACACAGAGTAAACACACACAGTGTAAACACACAGTGTAAACACACACAGTGTACACACACAGAGTGTACACACACAGTGTACACACACACGCATTGTGTACACACACACACGGTGTACACACACATTGTGTACACACACACATTATGTACACACACACATTGTGTACACACACAGTGTACACACACAGTGTACATACACACACAGTGTACACACACAGTGTACACACACACAGATTATACACACAGTGTACACACACACACAGTGTACACACACACAGTGTACACACAGACACATTGCGTACACACACAGTGTACACACAGACACATTGCGTACACACACAGTGTATACACACATAGTGTACACACACACAGTGTACACACAGTGTACACACACACATTGTGTACACACACACAGTGTACACACACACACAGTGTACACACACACAGTGTGTACGTGTACACATACAGTGTACACACAGTGTACACACACAGTGTACACACACATAGTGTACACACAGTGTACACACACACAGAGTGTGCACACACACACAGTGTACACACACTGTGTACACACACACAGTGTACACACACACAGTGTACACACACACACACAGTATATACACACAGTGTACACACACACACAGTGTACACACAATAATGTCCACGTTGTTGTTGTAGCTGAGCCCACGCTCCCAAGGGAGGGAGCAATGAAAATGAATCTACATCAACTTAAACTCCAATCCCGCTCTGTGAGGCCACCATTCAGCATTACTTCATCGGCGTGAAACGCCAGGGGGAGGTGTACCTCGCTAGTGACGGCATGTCACCAAGGTATTCCGCTGCGCTCTTGAGCGTGACGTCACCTCCGCTTGGGTCACTGCCAATAGCGTTCCAGGGCCAATCCTTATTTGGGCAAAGCTACGCCCAGTGACTGGCTGCTCATTAACATAATGTATTCGTTAAAGCCGTCGCGAGTTTATTGCGACGGGTTCAGCACTCACGACATAACGGTCAGCTACATTAACATAATTTATTCACTCTAGTTTATTTAGTTACGGAGCCACTCATTGTGGGAGGAGCGTGTCTCGTACCCCGGACGTGACGTGACGTCACCTGCTGCCGCGAGACGTCACGAGGTAACAGGAAGCGATATGCACTGAAATCCGAGGTGAGAAAAGTCTCATTGCGATTGTGGTTGTTGTGGTGGTGGTGATTGTGGTGGTTGTTGTTGTCGTAGGGATGTCAGTTGAGTAGCAGCGAGCATGGGAATCGATGTCCAGGTTGGAACTTTACAACGCGGGGCCTAGCCACGCGGGGCCTTGCCTCCTGCCCTCGCCTGATTGCGTTTACTTTAATTATCTCGCTTAAGTTTAATTTGTCTTCACCCGGCTCGCCACTTTGTAACTTTGTTTTATTGTCAATATTCACGCAGTTTTTATTTTTTTTCACCAGGCCAAGCCCGCTTGAGCTGCTATACCGCTCTTGTTATCAGAAGCAACCTGCCCACAACAACACAAGGTGAGGCTTTGTCAACGTGTGTGAATGTTTTGACTTAAAACTTTGGTGACTGCAGGAATTAATATTCTTGGTTCTTTCGGTAAAGTCACGTAGATAGAAAATTAAATAACAAAATAACAGATAATAATTTATCTTGTTTAAATGAAGCAAAAAACCCCACAACGTTTCTATGGCAACATTAATGTTGAAGATGCGAGGGCTTACAGGAATATTTATGACATTTGCCCTCTCATTGCGTGCCATGACAGTGCTGTTTGCACAGTCACACATAGTCACTGTAAGATGTTTTTCTTGGTCGTGTTTTTGTTTTGTTGCTTGTTGTGGTTGCACCCGATTCAAGAGCCGAATGGCTCACGGGACTATAACCAAAATAAATCAAACTGAAAATCAAAAAACTGAAACCGCGTGATGAATTTGGGAAAGTTTTTCACTGCATCTCCAAATACATATAAAAGGCAAAGTTGTGATTGTGTATGTCCGTTCAAAATGGTTAGCGTACTTCCCGACATGCAACAAACTGGAAATTTGCCATGTGGGTACTTTCCAGACTGTACACCGTGCAAACATTATACAAATACACTTTTGTGTTTTTGTTGGGGGGGGGAGGGGAGCTCAATAATGTATAGATTTTTTGGACGGCAAGTGAGCTGTGACGTCAAATCTGTCACGTGACCCTCGCATGTGGAAGCGTCACGCATTGTGGTGTAGTGGTTAGCGTTGTCTGTGTGTGTGTCTGTGTGTGTCTGTCTGTGTGTGTGTGTCTGTGTGTGTGTCTGTGTGTGTGTGTGGAAGAGTAACTCATTGTAGTGTAGCGGTTAGCGCTAAACCACGCTACGAACCCGGCGACCCGAGTTCGATTCCCGCTCACGGCCACCACCGGTGACGATTATTTGAACCGCTTCTGGGCCTCCCCTAGGTCGACTCAGCCTTAAACGAGTAACTGTTGTGGTGTAAACATCGCCACTGGGGAGACAAAGGCAACCGGACGTGGGGATCCAAGTCCCGGGCGAAGCCAGGTAGTACAGCTAGTCGTGAATACATGAATGAATATAGACGTGTAACTCACGTGTGACTGTTTATATTCATTCCTCCATGGCTCGATACTGACGTGTAGATGGTGTGGATATTCTTATTTTCTGTCTGCAGCTGACGCTGGTCTGATGGAGCAAAGGCCCTCAGCACACCAGCTCGGTACGACAAGTCAACAATGCGACCAGCGTGCATACAGCACGGATCGGACTGGAAATTTGACACAGCACCAGAGAACTCGCACAGGAGAGAAACCCTTCAAGTGCACTGTGTGTGACAAGGCATTTTCAGATTCATCTACTCTTAAAAAACACCAGAGAACACACACGGGAGAGAAACCCTTCGAGTACAGTGTGTGGGGGAAGGCATTTTCAGATTCATTTGCTCTTAAAACACACCAGAGAACACACACGGGAGAGAAACCCTTCAAGTGCAGTGTGTGTGGGAAGGCATTTTCAGATTCATCTCATCTTCAAAGACACCAGAGAACACACACGGGAGAGAAACCCTTCAAGTGCAGTGTGTGTGGGAAGACTTTTTCAGATTCATCTACTCTTAAAACACACCAGAGAAAACACACGGGAGGGAAACCCTTCAGGTGCAGTGTGTGTCGGAAGACATTTTCAGGTTCATTTGCTGTTAAAACACACCAGAGAACACACACGGGAGAGAAACCCTTCAAGTGCAGTGTGTGTGTGAAGGCATTTTCACGGTCATCTGCTCTTAAAACACACCAGAGAACACACACGGGAGAGAAACCCTTGTGCAGTGTGTGTGGGAAGACATTTTCTGATTCATCTGCTCTTAAAAAACACCAGAGAACACACACGGGAGAGAAACCCTTCAAGTGCACTGTGTGTGTGAAGGCATTTTCACAGTCATCTGCTCTTAAAACACACCAGAGAACACACACGGGAGAGAAACCCTTCAAGTGCAGTGTGTGTGGGAAGGCATTTTCACAGTCATCTGGTCTTAAATCACACCAGAGAACACACACGGGAGAGAAACCCTTCAAGTGCAGTGTGTGTGGGAAGGCATTTTCACAGTCATCTGCTCTTAAAAAACACCAGAGTACACACGGGAGAGAAACCCTTCAAGTGCAGTGTGTGCGGAAAGGCATTTGCACATTCAGCAAATCTTCTAGTACACCAGTGAACACAGACAGGAGAGAAACCCTTGAGGTACACTCTGTGTGGGATGATGTTTGCACAGTCATCACATCTTAAAGTACACCAGAGAACACACACAGGAGAGAAACCCTTCAGGTGCACTCTGCGGGAAGGCGTTTGCACATTCATAAAATCTTCAAGTACACCAGAAAACACGGAAGCATCAGAAGATCTGCAAGGAGTGGAATCTGAAATCAGCTTGTGAAAGTCAAAGTGCCACAATAAGCCCATCCCTCATGAAACAAGAACCGGACGAAAATCGCAGCTTGGACACTTTTAAAGGTATCGAGGTGAAATATGAAGAGGTGATGGTGAAGAGGGAAGAAGTGATGGTGAAGAGGGAAGAAGTGAAGGTGAAATGTAAAGATGAAGATTCAACTCCAAAATGGGACCTTCACATCGATGGAGGCAACGTAAAGCAGGAGGAGAATTCTGACTGTGAGGCAGAGCGAGGCAACTCCCAGCAGTTTGTGGAGGTGTGGGTGGACTTCCTCCGAGACAATCCAAAGTCAAGTGGAGACCCGGTAGATGTATAAGCCAGAGACGATGTCGCTACAATAGATGCACCTTTGTCACAAGCCTTTAATGACAATGTGAAGTTGAACACTTTGTGGGCCCGTGAGTTGGGTAGATCTCTAACCAGGAGCAAGAGCCAATAAGCTCCCAAGCATTCACTGTTATAATAATTGCTTTTACACGGTGCTTGCTTAATCGCCTCAGCAACTCAGAGTTTTGTGTCGTACCTCGCCTGAAACACTCAAAGAGCATCCCCAAGTAGCAGCTGCCCCTGTGTGGCACAAGGTGGTGGCCCTGCACCGGCCTGCATGTGGACAAGAGCCTGTCAGTAGGGGGCGATGATTGATGTGTCATCTCAGTTGTGTGGTTTGTAGGTAATGTTTAGAATTTGCTACATTTTCACTCAGACGCCAACATGCAATGGCCTACTCGTTTTGAATGATACAATAGTATGTTTTACATACACGGTGAAGCAGACTGTGCAACTTTCTTGTTAATACGATGTAACGTGATGCAGTATATTTCACTGCAGTAATCCAATTTTGTTAATATGCCTGTCAATAATTTATAATGTATACTTGTCTGGTTTTGTGCATACTTGTAACATTTGATCTGTAAGGGTCAAACATTGAATAAGTGATGTTAGGACAAAGTGTGTGTGTGTGTTTTGGAAGTAACCTGTACAGAGAACTCAGGTGGGACCCGTTGTTCTTGTGATACAGGTCAAACGGTGTTTTTGTGTTCCACGAAGCGTCTGCCTCTGGAGCAACTCATCGTCTTTGAAATAGGTAGCACGCTCGGATCATTCATCGGTTACAAGGCATACCACTTAAAAGTTACATGTAGCGGAGGAGGTACATTCTCTACAACACGAATTGTAGTTTTGTCTTACGTGTTGACGTAGATTTTGTCTAACTAGGACTAGAAATGCACCTTGCTGATTAACGTCTGGATGTTCGTACCTGTCGGTTGAAGCAAACCCCACTGCTGTTGTTGAGACGCTGTGCACCAATAAGGGTCCAACACATTGACGGCCTTCAGGCCAGGAAAGTCACAACATTTGCACACGAAGGACGCATTCACGCAAACACCCGGTGCTCCATTTTGAAGTTTTAAAATGAAACATCTTTGAATTGTGTTGTGTTTTGAATTAGATGATTTTTATTTCTTCATTAAAAGCTTGTATCAATTTACATCTGGAAGACTTCATTGAAAAGGACATTTCGTGTGAATTTTCTCTCGTCATTAAGTAGACGGCCTTGCCGGGGGTTCGGTTCAATGCGAACACAAACAGTGTACACACACACAGTGTACACACACACAGTGTACACACACTGTACACGCACACAGTGACACAGTGACACACACAGTGTACACTGTGTGTACACAGTGTACACTGTGTGTACACTGTGTGTGTATACTGTGTGTGCACACACAGTGTACACACAGTGACACAGTGACGCACACACAGTGACAGTGTACACACACAGTGACACACACACAGTGACACACACTGTATACACACAGTGTACACACACACAGTGTATACACACAGTGTACACACACACAGTGTATACAAACAGTGTACACACAGTGTACACACACACAGTGTACATACACAGTGTGCACACACAGTGTATACACACAGTGTACACACACAATGTACACACACACAGTGTACACACACAGTGTACACATACACAGTGTATACACAGTGTATACACAGTGTAAACACACACACACAGGGTATACACAGTGTACACACACAGTGTACACACGGTGTACATACAGTGTATACACCCAGTGTACACACACAGGGTACACACAGTGTATATATACACACACACAGTGTACACACAGTGACACACAGGGTATACACAGTGTACACACACAGTGTATACAGTGTACACACACACAGTGTACACACACAATGTACACACACAATGTACACACACACAGTGTACACACACTGTACACACACAGTGTACACATACGCAGTGTACACACACAGTGTACACACACTGTACACACACGCAGTGTATACATACGCAGTGTACACACACACAGTGTATACACATAGTGTACACACACACAGTGTACACACACAGTGTCTGTACACAGTGTACACACACATAGTGTACACACACAATGTACACAATGTACACACAGTGTACACACACACAGTGTATACACATAGTGTACACACACAGCGTACACACGCAGTGTACACACACAGTGTATACACATAGTGTACACACACAGTTCCGGCATCGGCGCATCCACACCACATCATGGATGCATGCCGGGTCCAAGCAAGAACATCTGCTGGACTACATAGTGACGGAACAGCGAATGCGAGCCCATGTCCTTGACACCAGGACGGACCGTGGAGCTTATCTGCCCACTGACCATCGACTTGTCATCTGTAAGATGCACCTGCAATTCTTCCACTCCGGTGGTGGGTGTACACCCAGGACCCCATTCAAACCCTTAGTGGCATGGTCTCAGCTAGCTGATGAAAGTTACAAACGAGAATTTCATCATCGCTTGCGGCTGGGATTGGCATCGTCTCCCACTCCTCTTGATGTCGAGGGGAAATGGGTGAGGTTTAGGACTGTAGCTCATGTAGTTGCAATGGCTGCTTTGGGTACACGGTCCAGACCTCCCCAGAGACCCTGGCTGACAAGAGGAGGTGTTCAAGCTGGCTGAGAAAAATCGACAGGCCCACTCTCATCGGCTACAGCGTCCCACGTCGGAGAATGAGGAGGCTTACCGCAGCCTAAGCTCGGAGGTTCGGGGAGCCGTGAGGCGCTGCAAGGATGGGTGGTGGTCGCGGGTTGCTGAGGAGATGGAGTCTGCCTCAGTGGCCTGCGATTACAAATCTCTATTTAACTCCATCAAAAAAGTAACCTGCAGCGCCACACCTATTACCGTCATTAGGGGAAAGAACGGTGATCCAATATCCGACCCCCAGGAACAGGTTTGCAGATTTTCTGAGCATTCCTGAGGTCCTGGGAAAGGGGAAATCCCTCAGCCATGAAAACGTGGGACAAAGTGGGGATGACCCTGCTGAGGCTGCGGTGCCTCAAATATTGGAGGAAGTCACCCACTGTGATTGGCTGGCTGAGGTGCCATCCGTTGAGGACAGCAAGTTGGCACAGTAGGGGGCACAGGTGGTGCATCAGCCAGTCGTCTCAATCAGTCGACCCGTGGCACCTGGGTCTGCCCCGTGACCTCCTGCCAGCGGGCGTTCGACATTTCACGTGGCCTCAAGGTGCACATGGCCTGGCACAAGCGTCGTGGTGACGTCACCGCCACTTGGTGGCGAACTGCGGTTGTTGTTGTTGACAGTGGAGCTGCTGGTAGTATATTTGGAGTGTGAGTGTCTCTCGCCTCGTGGTCACGTGGATTTGTTTCTGGTTCCTCCGGTTTCCCCCCCTCCAGATTTAGAATTAACATCACGCATTTAAAATATTTAACTGCAATACATTTCCACACGATGAAGTCACTTTGTGTTGAGCTTTAATTTGTGATGGGCAGGTCGCTTGTGAAAAAAACGCTATATAGCTCAGTGGGCCTTACCTTGTACAATAAAATAGAAAAACTAGTTTATAGTTTAAGAAGAGAGATGAGTTGGATCTGTCACGTGGGTTATTTAAATAAAAAAGGTTATTCGTTTCATCAGGTCATGTGCACAGATTACAATAACATTTGGAGGGAAAAAAAAACATGCTGGCCGTTGTGACTTCACCGAAAAAGCCAAAGAGTACGTTATGGTCAAGTTTTATGAAAAATGTTTTTTTTTAGGATATTTGCTCTTAATGTGCTTACTTTCCCCTAGCACATTCACTGCATTGTCTTGGTGAATGCGAGGCATCGCGTGGTCATAACCCACCGGGGTATTTTCCCCTTACGCGTCAAGAGATTGACATTCTCAATGGAAATCATTTCAGGTATTCACTGAAAGTGTCAGAGCTGAATGTTCAGGATAAAACTGAACATTCGTGCTAAAGATTGGTGCCATATTGTACGATAATTGTGCAAAATGCAACCAAAACACAATTAGCACGGTTAGCTACGCACCGCTACAGTCTACATTATAGACTGTCAGTACACTCACTCAGCTTAATAACCATTGCTACAGTCAACATTATAGACTGTCAGAACACTCAACATACTTAATAACCATTACTACAGTCTACATTATAGACTGCCAGTACACTCACCATACTTAATAACCATTACTACAGTCTACATTATAGACTGTCAGTACACTCATTCAGCTTAATAGCCATTACTACAGTCTACATTATAGACTGTCAGTACACTCACCATACTTAATAACCAGGCTACAGTCTACATTATAGACTGTCAGTACACTCACTCAGCTTAATAACCATTGCTAGAGTCAACATTATAGACTGTCAGAACACTCAACATACTTAATAACCATTACTACAGTCTACATTATAGACTGCCAGTACACTCACCATACTTAATAACCATTACTACAGTCTACATTATAGACTGTCAGTACACTCATTCAGCTTAATAGCCATTACTACAGTCTACATTATAGACTGTCAGTACACTCACCATACTTAATAACCAGGCTACAGTCTACATTATAGACTGTCAGTACACTCACCATACTTAATAACCATTACTACAGTCTACATTATAGACTGTCAGTACACTCACCCAGCTGAATAACCAGGCTAGAGTCTACATTATAGACTGTCAGTACACTCACTCAGGTTAATAACCAGGCTACAGTCTACATTATAGACTGTCAGTACACTCACCATACTTAATAACCATTACTACAGTCTACATTATAGACTGTCAGTACACTCACCATACTTAATAACCAGGCTACAGTCTACATTATAGACTGTCAGTACACTCACCATACTTAATAACCATTACTACAGTCTACATTATAGACTGCCAGTACACTCACCATACTTAATAACCATTACTACAGTCTACATTATAGACTGTCAGTACACTCACCATACTTAATAACCATTACTACAGTCTACATTATAGACTGTCAGTAAACTCACTCAGCTTAATAACCATTACTACAGTCTACATTATAGACTGTCAGTACACTCACCCAGCTGAATAACCATTACTACAGTCTACATTATAGACTGTCAGTACACTCACCATACTTAATAACCATTACTACAGTCTATATTATAGACTGTCAGTAAACTCACTCAGCTTAATAACCATTACTACAGTCTACATTATAGACTGTCAGTACACTCACCCAGCTGAATAACCAGGCTAGAGTCTACATTATAGACTGTCAGTACACTCACTCAGGTTAATAACCAGGCTACAGTCTACATTATAGACTGTCAGTACACTCACCATACTTAATAACCATTACTACAGTCTACATTATAGACTGTCAGTACACTCACCATACTTAATAACCATTACTACAGTCTACATTATAGACTGTCAGTACACTCACCATACTTAATAACCATTACTACAGTCTACATTATAGACTGTCAGTAAACTCACTCAGCTTAATAACCATTACTACAGTCTACATTATTATTCACAAATTAAATCGTTTGTATTTTGTCAATGGCCATAGCCTCAGCACTGTCCCATAGACCCAACACTGCCCATAAATTCAACAGTGTATATTTAAACTATCTGCGAATCACGGGCTGGACATTTGAGGCCACTTTTTACCTCACGTTTTCCCTCACGAGAGGCGATCTCGCACCCCTGGGGGGTCGTCATCGTCGATAATTTCTGCTCCGAAATTAAAAAAAATTCAAATCCGCACCTCACGACTCTCAAAATGGCGCCTGGCCGACGAGGAGTCTCAAAAATTTGGCGGGAAAAAAAATCCCGCGTCACGTGGCTAGGGAGGACCAATCAGAGAGCTCCAAGCGCCTCGCCTCACAGCAGCTCCGCTCCTGCACTGATAGATCACTGCAGAAGGTCTCTCGTCTATAGTTGAATAGTGTAATAGTGTGTGTGTGTATCTGTGTGTATGTAGCTGTGTGTATCTGTGTGTATGTGTGTGTCTCCGTGTGTGTCTGTGTGTCTGTGTGTGTGTCTGTGTGTGTCTCTGTGTGTGTCTGTGTGTGTCTCTGTGTGTGTGTCTGTGTGTGTCTGTCTCTGTGTGTGTACGTGTGTGTACGTATGTGTGTATCTGTGTGTGGTGTGTGTCTGTGTGTGTCTATGTGTGTACGTGTGTGTACGTGTGTGTCTCTGTGTGTGTGTCTCTGTGTGGTGTGTGTCTCTGTGTGTGATGTGTGTGTGTCTCTGTGTGGTGTGTGTCTCTGTGTGTGTCTCCGTGTGTGTCTCTGTGTGTGTCTCTGTGTGTGGTGTGTGTCTCTGTGTGCGTGTCTCTGTGTGTCTCTGTGTGTGTGTCTCTGTGTGTGATGTGTGTGTCTCTGTGTGTGATGTGTGTGTCTCCGTGTGTGATGTGTGTGTCTCTGTGTGTGTCTGTGTGTGTGTATGTGGGGAGCGGTAGTGTAGTGGTTAGCGCTACGCCGCGCTACGATTCTCTGAACCGGTCCTGGGCCTCCCCTAGGTCGACTCAGCCTCAAATGAGTACCTGGTGTGGTGGTGTGTGTAGTAAACATCACCACTGGGGGAGACAAAGGCGGTCGGGCGTGGTGCTGGCCACCCACCCCCTCGTGTGCCACAGTGCCGGCCCTTATAGGTGCTGCTACTCGCTTACAGCACTCGCCCCTACAGATTGTTAAGGCTGTACGGGGGGTCTTTGTGTGTGATATCTGTGTGTCTTGTGTGTGTGATGTGTGTGTGATGTCTGTGTGTGTCTTGTGTGTGTGTGATGTCTGTGTGTGTGTGATGTCTGTGTGTGTGATGTCTCTATGTGTGTCGTGTGTGTGATGTCTGTGTGTGTGTGTGATGTCTGTGTGTGTGTCGTGTGTGTGTGATGTCTTTGTGTGTGTGTGATGTCTGTGTGTGTCTTGTGTGTCTGTTGTGTGTGTGATGTCTGTGTGTGTCTTGTGTGTGATGGCTGTGTGTGTGTGATGTCTGTGTGTGTCTTGTGTGCGTCTGTGTGTGTGTGATGTGTGTGTGATGTCTGTGTGTCTTGTGTGTGTGTGTGATGGCTGTGTGTATGTGATGTCTGTGTGTGTCTTGTGTGTGTCTGTGTGTGTGATGTCTGTGTGTGATGTCTGTGTGTATGATGTGTGTGATGTCTGTGTGTGTCTTGTGTAATGTCTGTGTGTGTGTGTCTGTGTGTGTCTTGTGTGTGTGATGTCTGTGTGTGTGTCTTGTGTGTTTGTGATGTCTGTGTGTGTGTGTGATGGCTGTGTGCGTGTGATGTCTGTGTGTGTCTTGTGTGTGTCTGTGTGTGTGTGATGTGTGTGTGATGTCTGTGTGAGTCTTTTGTGTGTGTGATATCTGTGTGAGTCTTTTGTGTGTGTGTGTGATGTCTGTGTGTGCCTGTGTGTGATGTCTGTGTGTGTGATGTGTGTGTGATATCTGTGTGTGTATTGTGTGTGTGTGATGTCTGTGTGATGTCTGTGTGTGTCTTGTGTGTGTGTGTGATGTCTGTGTGTGTCTTGTGTGTGTGTGTGATGTCTGTGTGTGTGTCTGACAGGTGATCCGCTCTTTTGAAATCGGATGAGGTAATCTCGCAGATCCTCATTGTTTGAGCAGCGTTAAGCCCCTCGCACAGATTTGAATATTCCCCAAGCTTCCTAATCACTGCCAGGCTCAGGCGTTAACATCTCCTAGCCACCGTGATGATGATGATGGTGGTGGAACCCACGACCTCCTGTATACCAGGCGAGGTAGTTAACATCACCTAGCCACCGTGATGATATTGATGGTGGTGGTGGAACCCACGACCTGTTGTATACCAGGCGAGGTAGTCAACATCTAGCCACCGTGATGATGATGATGGTGGAACCCACGACCTCCTGCTGTATACCAGGTGAGGTAGTCAACATCTTCTAGCCACCGTGATGATGATGATGGTGGAACCCACAACCTCCTGCTGTATACCAGGCGAGGTAGTCAACATCTCCTAGCCACCGTGATGATGATGATGATGGTGGTGGAACACACGACCTCTTGCTGTATACCAGGTGAGGTAGTCAACATCTCGCTCACCCCCAGGCTTGGTTGCAGGATGTCCACGAAGGGTCCCAAGTACTCGTTTGGCCTACTGCTGGATTCTCCTCCCCGGCGCACAAAGACCAGAGCCAAGCTACACAGCACCACCGCCTCCACCTCCGCCTCCTCGTCTTTGCTCAGCTCCACGCCCGCGGCACGCCACTCCAGGATGCAAGGTCGGAGAGAGTGCAGGAAGGCAATCAGCGGCGGAGCCAGGGGGCGGGGGGGGGGGGTGACAGGGTTAGACAATTGTCACCCCCGAAAAAAAATAAAAAATCGAAAAATCTGAAACATTGTGCGTGTAAGTGCACGACACTCGGTCCGGCGGACTTCGTGTAACTGCACCGTCAGAGCGTGTCGCCAAACCGATGGCGTCTGGTTCAACAAGCCTGACTCTCTAATCATCTTCTTTGGTTCTTTCGGTAAAGTCACCACCACGTAGAATGAGAATAAAATAATAAAATAAAACAATAAAATTCTCACGACGTTTCGGCCGCAACGCAGGTGGTCTTCTTCAGGCCACCTGTCGTCCCAACAGGTCTGTCCCTTTAAACCTGAAGAAGGCCACTTGTGCTGTGGCCGAAACGTCGTGAGACTTTTATTGTTTTATTATTTTATTCTCATTCTACGTGGTGACTTTACCGCAAGAACCAAAGAAGATGAATCCTTGCAGTCATGAAAGCTTTAAATCGAAATCTCTAATCATTCTTGAAGTTAACATTTGTTGAATGTCACCCCGGGCTGAAAATCCTGGCTCCGCCCCTGAGGGGGATGACGCCTCTCCGCGGATTATTTTGATGTTGATGGATTACCGTACTTTGGCTCCTCTTGCTCCATATCCTTTGGTTCTTTTGGTGAGGTCACGTGGACTGCTCCTACGTCAGCTCCTACATCGGCGGTCCACCTGCTGTGTTCGTTTCACACCTGGTGACGGTTGCTTGTGTCGCGATCCAAACGTCGTGATCCATTAAAATGTTTTCGTACCTATGTGAGTTTTTGCCGAAATAACTCAACAACATGAATTCCTGTGGTCACGACAGGTTTAAGGAACAGATTGCATCTGGCTGCTCTCCGCTCCCTGCGGAGCATTAAGGCCCCGACAAGCCCACGGCTTTCCATTCCGGGCACCGTTCTGTGATGTTGCGTCGAGCGAATGTGTGGCCCTACGCAGCCTCTCCCCCCCCTCCCTTTAGAAAATCAGCTCGCTCCCTCCGCTAGGGTCTTGTCAAAGGGGAGCACCGTTAATCCTGCCGAACAGGATTTCGCACAAGACCTCGCTGGGGTTGGTGGGCGGTGGGGGGGGGGAGACGAGAGGGAGGCGTCGTTCCTCGCCAGCTGTCGAAGAATGCAAGCTCTCTCGCTTCTGTTTTTGGTGAAGCCTCTCTCTTGAACGATGTCGGCCTTCTGGTGCCATCGCGCTCCCCCCGTGCCGCGTTGTAACAGGGCCGTGAGCGCGAGGAGCCCCGAAGAAAACGGACCGCTTTAATTAAGTCTCCGTCCGCCCCCCCCCCCCCCCCCGTTTCTCTTGTTCCCAGAGTCGGGATTGGCCGACCGGAGCGGCAACGCCGACACCGCCACAACCACCAGCGGCGGCGGCAGGGCCCGCGGCGGTGGTGGCGGTGGCGGCTGCGGTGATGCTCCCACCGTGGTGATGCCAGGCTTCTCCTCCTGGGCCCAGCGGGCGCCCCTCCCCTCTTCCCGGTTCCGTGCGGCGCCAGGCGGCTCGCGGCGGCAACGCCAGCGGCATGCGCCCGGCAGCAGCAGCAGGGCCACCACGTCCACCGGTAGACTCGCACAGAGACCCGTAGACTCACACAGAGACCCGTAGACTCACACAGAAACCCATAGACTCGCACAGAGACCCGTAGACTCACCACCCTTCATAGACTCACACAGAGACCCATAGACTCGCCACCCTTCATAGACTCACACAGAGACCCGTAGACTCGCACAGAGACCCATAGACTCACACAGATACCCATTGACTCACACAGAGACCCGTAGACTCACACAGAGACCCGTAGACTCACACAGAGTCCCGTAGACTCACACAGAGACCCGTAGACTCACACATAAACCCATAGACTCACACAGAGACCCGTAGACTCACACAGAAACCCATAGACTCACACAGAAACCCATAGACTCACACAGAGACCCGTAGACTCACACAGAGACCCATAGACTCACACAGAGACCCATAGACTCACACAGAAACCCATAGACTCACACAGATACCTGCAGACTCACACAGAGACCCATAGACTCACACAGAAACCCATAGACTCACACAGAGACCCACAGACTCACACAGAAACCCATAGACTCACCACCCTTCATAGACTCACACAGAGACCCGTAGACTCGCACAGAGACCCATAGACTCACACAGAGACACATAGACTCACACAGAGACCCGTAAACTCACACAGAGACCCATAGACTCACACAGAGACCCATAGACTCACCACCCTTCATAGACTCACACAGAGACCCGTAGACTCGCACAGAGACCCATAGACTCACACAGAGACCCATAGACTCACACAGAAACCCATAGACTCACACAGATACCTGTAGACTCACACAGAGACCCATAGACTCACACAGAAACCCATAGACTCACACAGAGACCCACAGACTCACACAGAAACCCATAGACTCACCACCCTTCATAGACTCACACAGAGACCCGTAGACTCGCACAGAGGCCCATAGACTCACACAGAGACACATAGACTCACACAGAGACCCGTAAACTCACACAGAGACCCATATACTCACACAGAGACCCATAGACTCACCACCCTTCATAGACTCACACAGAGACCCGTAGACTCGCACAGAGACCCGTAGACTCACACAGAGACCCATAGACTCACACAGAGACCCGTAGAATCACACAGAGACCCATAGACTCACACAGAGACCCATAGACTGACACAAAAACCCATAGACTCAGACAGAGACCCGTAGACTCACACACAGAGACCCATAGACTCACACAGAGACCCGTAGACTCACACACAGAGACCCATAGACTCACACAGAGACCCGTAGACTCACACACAGAGCCCCGTAGACTCACACAGAGACCCGTAGACTCACACAGAGACCCATAGACTCACACAGAGACCCGTAGACTCACACACAGAGCCCCGTAGACTCACACAGAGACCCGTAGACTCACACAGAGACCCGTAGACTCACCACCGTTCATCGACTCACGATAGGAGGCAGCACCCCGTCTCTCTTGTGGCCCCGCAGCGACCTCGTTCTCCACGACTGACGACGCCGACGCCGGCGACGACGACGAGGAGGAGGAGGTGGAGGCGAGGTCGGTGGTGGTGGCGTTGGCAGAGGGCCGAGGTATCGCTCGGGGCGAGGTCGGCCTGGCCAGCATCGACCTGCGCTGCCCCGAGCTGGTCCTGTGTCAGTTCCCCGACAGCCAGCCCTACGTCAAGGTCAGCCTCCTTCTCTCTCCGTGCACGAACATAAAGGGCCCCCCCCCGTGCAGTGCGTGTTATGAAGCGGGCCCTGAATTAAAAACTAAAACACGCACATTCTTCACCTGCGCGGTATAGCGATTGTCATTTTTGTCACTTGCCGTACGGCCGGATAATGCGACGCATCTCTAACCTAAGTTTGCTTGTGGCTGTGGTTGTTTTGATTTAAAGCTTTCGTGACTGCAGTAATTAATATTCTTAGCTCTTTCGGTAAAGTCGCGTTGAAGGGAAACAATAAAATAATAAAATATATATAAAACAATAAAAATTCTCACGACATTTCGACCATAACACAAACAGTCGTCATCAGGTGTGTCGGTTTGCATTTATGTATTTATTTTTAAACGGTGCATTTATTTATTTATAAAACGTTAGCACCACGGGCAGCGATTTGACAGTTTATTTAGAAGGACGAGTCCATCTATGTTCTGAAAAGAGGAGGGGGGAGACGAAAAATTAATGTATGCTGTCTGAATGCCACCGTAAGCGTGAACAATCAATTAAGACCTGAAATGGTTTATCAAATCCTTCCAATGATTGCTAAGCCAGAATCCATCTTCTCGGTTTAAATTGTCTCTGTGCTTATTATTTTATTATTTCCCTTTAACGTGACTTTACCGAAAGAGCTAAGAATATGAACCACTGCAGTCACGGAAGCTTTAAGTCAAAATTTGATGCTTTTCTTGCTCGTGTTTTTGTTGGTTTGTTGCGGTTGCACTCCGATTCAAGAGCCGGATGGCTCACAGGGCTATACCCAAAATAAACTGAAAACTGAAACTGAACCTTCAACACACTCGGCCGTTCGTAAAAGCTGAAGGGCGGTTTCGTACTCTGGTAAGAGAGCGGAATCACCGAACCGGAATTGATCGCTTGAAAGCGTTTAGCGCGGGGCCCTTGAAAGTGCGGGGCCCCGTAGCCACGTAAGTAGCTACGTGCCAATGTGTGCGTGTCGTTATTCTGACGGTATGCAGTATATATACATTGACAGGTTAGGTTAGTCTTAAACTATTAAACACTAGTTTTTTTTATTTTACCTTACCTCATGCACCTAGCTTGGCACAGCAGTCAACCCACTGCACCTGTGTCTGTCCCGTGACCTCCTCCTGGTGCACCTAGCCTGGCACAGCAGTCAACCCACTGCACCTGGGTCTGTCCCGTGACCTCCTCCTGGTGCACCTAGCCTGGCACAGCAGTCAACCCACTGCACCTGGGTCTGTCCCGTGACCTCCTCCTGGTGCACCTAGCCTGGCACAGGAGTCAACGCACTGCACGTGGGTCTGTCCCGTGACCTCCTCCTGGTGCACCTAGCCTGGCACAGGAGTCAACGCACTGCACCTGGGTCTGTCCCGTGACCTCCTCCTGGTGCACCTAGCCTGGCACAGCAGTCAACCCACTGCACCTGGGTCTGTCCCGTGACCTCCTCCTGGTGCACCTAGCCTGGCACAGCAGTCAACCCACTGCACCTGGGTCTGTCCCGTGACCTCCTCCTGGTGCACCTAGCCTGGCACAGGAGTCAACGCACTGCACCTGGGTCTGTCCCGTGAGCTCCTCCTGGTGCACCTAGCCTGGCACAGCAGTCAACCCACTGCACCTGGGTCTGTCCCGTGACCTCCTGCTGGTGCACCTAGCCTGGCACAGGAGTCAACGCACTGCACCTGGATCTGTCCCGTGACCTCCTCCTGGTGCACCTAGACTGGCACAGGAGTCAACGCACTGCACCTGGGTCTGTCCCGTGACCTCCTCCTGGTGCACCTAGCCTGGCACAGCAGTCAACCCACTGCACCTGGGTCTGTCCCGTGACCTCCTCCTGGTGCACCTAGCCTGGCACAGGAGTCAACGCACTGCACCTGGGTCTGTCCCGTGACCTCCTCCTGGTGCACCTAGCCTGGCACAGCAGTCAACCCACTGCACCTGGGTCTGTCCCGTGACCTCCTCCTGGTGCACCTAGCCTGGCACAGCAGTCAACCCACTGCACCTGGGCCTGTCCCGTGACCTCCTCCTGGTGCACCTAGCCTGGCACAGCAGTCAACCCACTGCACCTGGGTCTGTCCCGTGACCTCCTCCTGGTGCACCTAGCCTGGCACAGCAGTCAACCCACTGCACCTGGGTCTGTCCCGTGACTTCCTCCTGCTGCACCTCAGCCTGTTGTTCTCGTTGCTGGCGCTGCTGCTGCTGCTTGTTCAGGCGATCACCAAGCTGCAGGTGCTACGCCCACTGGAGGTGGTGATGCCCCACACGGCCTGCAACCCAAACGCCAGCAAAATGTTCACCCTGCTGAGGGACTACTTCCCTGTGAGCACGCACGGACGGCATCGCCACTACTCACCACGCGGAGACTCCTAGACTCATCACACAGAGACTCCTAGACTCATCACACAGAGAGCCATAGACTCATCACACAGAGACCCATAGACTCATCACACAGAGAGCCATAGACTCATCACACAGAGAGCCATAGACTCATCACACAGAGACCCATAGACTCATCACACAGAGACCCATAGACTCATCACAGAGAGACCTATAGACTCAGCACACGGAGACTCCTAGACTCATCACGCAGAGACCCATAGACTCATCACATACAGACCCATAGACTCATCACACAGAGACCCATAGACTCATCACACAGAGAGCCATAGACTCACCACACAGAGACCCATAGACTCACCACACAGAGACCCATAGACTCATCACGCAGAGACCCATAGACTCATCACACAGAGAGCCATAGACTCACCACACAGAGACCCATAGACTCACCACACAGAGACCCATAGACTCATCACGCAGAGACCCATAGACTCATCACACAGAGACCTATAGACTCATCACACAGAGACCCATAGACTCATCACACAGAGAGCCATAGACTCATCACACAGAGACTCCTAGACTCACCACACAGAGACCCATAGACTCACCACACAGAGACCCATAGACTCACCACATAGAGTCCCATAGACTCACCACGCAGAGACCCATAGACTCATCACATACAGACCTATAGACTCACCACACAGAGACCCACAGACCACACAGAGACCTATAGACTCATCACGCAGAGACCCATAGACTCATCACGCAGAGACCCATAGACTCATCACACAGAGACCCATAGACTCATCACACAGAGACCCACAGACTCATCACACAGAGACCCATAGACTCATCACATAGAGACCCATAGACTCATCACACAGAGACCCACAGACTCACCACACAGAGACCCATAGACTCACCACACAGAGACCCATAGACTCATCACACAGAGACCCACAGACGCACCACAGTGGGTGCTGCCACCTCGTGGTGAGTGCGTGTGCAGGAGGCCCACGTGACCACGGTGCTGAGGAAATACTTCAACGAGGAGCGGGGCATGGACGCCGTGCGAAGGCTCTGCGTGCCCCACATGGCCACCGTGCTCATGGACGTGCAGGGGAAGTGAGTGGGTGTGTGTGGGTGAGTGTGTGGGTGTGTGCGGGTGAGTGGGTGGGTGAGTGAGTGTGTGGGTCTATGGGTGTGTGTGTGGGTGGGTGAGTGGGTGGGTGAGTGGGTGAGTGAGTGTGTGGGTGAGTGTGTGGGTATGTGGGTGAGTTTGTGGGTGATTGTGTGGGTGAGTGTGTGGGTGAGTGTGTGGGTGAGTGTGTGGGTGAGTGTGTGGGTCTATGGGTGAGTGTGTGGGTGAGTGGGTGAGGAGCTCACCGGTGAGCTCCTCCGGCAGGTAAGGCTGCGTTGGCTGGGCCATGTAGCCTGCATGCCCAGCCACCGCATGCCCAAACAGCTTTTGTTCGGCCGCATCGAGGGGGCTAAATGGGCACGGTACGGGCTAGAGAAGAGATGGAGTGGTTAGGGTTAGGGTTACCCACTCACTCACCCACCCACCCATCCACTCACCCATCCACTCATCCACCCACTCACCCATCCACTCACCCACCCCCCTCTCACCCTCCCACTCACCCTCGCCCCTGCCCACCACCCCCAGATACTACTGCCTGGCTTCGCTGGCGGCGCTGCTGCAGTATGTGGAGTTCATCCAGGGCGTGGTGCTCGCCCCGGCCTCCGTGCGCGTCTCCTTCTGCGGCAGTGAGCGCACCGCCATGATCGACGGCACCACGTCCGCCAACCTGGAGCTGCTGCGCAACTCCCACGACCCTCGGTAGACGATGCCTCCTCCTCCTCCCTCGCTAGCGGGGATAGCCACTCCCCCTTCTGTGTGTTGGTGTGTGTGTGTTGGTGTGTGTGTTGGTGTGTGTGGTGTGTGTGTGTGGGTGTTGGTGTGGTGTGGGTGTGTGGGTGTGTGGGTGTGTGTGGTGTGTGTGGTTGTGTGTGGAGCCAGGAGATTGAATATCTACCCTCGGGGCTCCTCCAGAAACAACGAAAAACCACTACGGGTGGCCACGTGGAATGTTCGAACGCTCACTGCGGAGGAGAGGCTGCCACTCCTCTGTCGGGAGCTGGACCGGTACCGCCTGGATCTATGTGGCATTCAGGAGGTCCGGTGGACCGGCTCTGGCTCCTGCCACCATGAGGGGTGGACAGTCCTCTACTCGGGGCAGCAGACTGCCAAACAACAGGGAGTGGTTCTTCTTTTGAACAAAAGAATGAAGGGGGCGTGGGAGCGTGGCGGTGAGGTGTGGGAAGCTGTAAGCCCCAGGCTACTTTGGGCTCGCCTTCCCATCAACCCGAGGCGAGGAATGGTGGTCGTGGTTACTTATGCCCCCACCGAAGATGAACATCCGTGGAGGGATGCAGGCAAAGCCGATGAGTCAGATGCCTTCTATGACCTCCTGTCACAGGTGCTGGCTAAAGTGGCCCCTCGGGATAGAGTGGCCCCTCGGATAGGTCATGCAACCCCCATGCCCAGCCACCGCATGCCGAAACAGCTTTTGTTCGGCCGGATTGAGGGGGCTAAATGGGTGCGGCACGGGCTAGAGAAGAGATGGAGTGATGTGGTACAGGAGGACGTGGAGCTGAGTGGACTTGCCGATGACTGGTACCAGCGGTGTCAAGATCGGCCTCTGTGGAGGAGGCTCGTGAAGGATGCTACTGGGCAGTTGGAGGCAGTCGGCCTCCAACAACAACGGAGGGCGGAGGAGCGACGCTCACAACAACGAGCGGAGCGCCGGGTGGCTAAAGCACAGCAGGTTGCCACAGTAGGGGGCACAGGTGGTGCATCAGCCAGTCATCTCAGTCAGTCGACCCGTGGCACCTGGGTCTGCCCCGTGACCTCCTGCCAGCGGGTGTTCGACACTTCACGTGGCCTCAGGGTGCACATAGCCTGGCACAAGCATCGTGGTGATGTCACCGCCACTTAGTGGCGAATGGCGGTTGTTGTTGTTTTGTGGTTTGTGTTGGTGTGTGTGTGTTAGTGTGTGTGTTGGTGTGTGTTGGTGTGTGTGGGGGTGTGTGTGGGTGCGAGTGTGGTAGTGTGTGTGTGTGTTGGTGTGTGTGCGTGTATGTGTGGGTTCGAGTGTGGTATGAGTGTGTGTGGGTGTGTGTTGGTGTGTGTGTGTGTGTGACCCTCCTCCACCCGTGTGTGTGCGTGTGTGTGTGCGTGCGAGCGTGCACCCAGGAGCTCCCACTCGCTATTCGGGGTGCTCAACTACACGAGGACGCGTGGAGGAGCGCGCCGGCTCAGAGCCAACATCCACGAGCCGCTGGTGGACGAAGAGACGCTCAGAGGCCGTCTCGACTGTGTGGATGAGCTGATGCAGGAAGACAACTTCTATAGAGTGCAGGCCGGTGGGTGGGTGGGTTAGTGGGTGGGTGGCTGAGTGGGTGGGTGGGTATGTGGGTGGGCGGGTGAGTGGGTGCGTGAGTGGGTGAGTGAGTGCGTGAGTGGGTGAGTGAGTGGGTGGGTGGGTGAGTGGGTGAGTGAGTGGTTGCGTGGGTGGGTGAGTGGGTATGTGGGTGGGTGAGTGGGTGGGTGGGTGATGGGGCAGTTGTGGAGCGAGTGGAGAGTTTCCCATACCTGGGCAGTGCGCTCATGACCGGCTCCGGTTTAACAGCAAAGATCGCACTCCGAATCAGTCGAGCGGCAATGTCTTTTCATCGGTTGCGTAACGCTGTGTGGAAGTTACCTGGTCTGTCGCTCCGCACGAAGCTTCGGGTCTTCCCTCCCTTCTCTACGCTTGTGAAACGTGGACCCCCCAAATGGAACATCTTCGCCGGTTAGAAATATTTAGGCTGGCCTGCCTACGATCAATCCTGGGTTTAACCAGGCTGGATTGTGTAAGGAGCTCACAAATCCTCGAAAAATCTGGACAAAGTCCCATCGGTGAGCTCCTCCGGCAGGCAAGACTGCATTGGCTGGGCCATGTAGCCCGCATGCCCAATCACCACATGCCCAAACAGATTTTGTTCGGCCGGATCGAGGGGGCTAAACGGATGCTGCTCGTGCTAGATAAGAGATGGAGTGATGTGGTACAGGAGGACGTGGAGCTGAGTGGACTTGCCGATGACTGGTACCAGTGGTGTCAAGATCGGCCTCTGTGGAGGAGGCTCGTGAAGGACGCTACTGGGCAGTTGGAAGCAGTCGCCCTCCAACAACAACGGAGGGCGGAGGAGCGACGCTCACAACAATGAGCGGAGCGCCGGGTGGCTAAAGCACAGCAGGTTGGCACAGTAGGGGGCACAGGTGGTGCATCAGCCAGTCATCTCAGTCAGTCGACCCGTGGCACCTGGGTCTGCCCCGTGACCTCCTGCCGGTGGGCGTTCGACACTTCACGTGGCCTCAAGGTGCACATGGCCTGGCACAAGCGTCGTGGTGACGTCACCGCCACTTAGTGGCGAATGGCGGTTGTTGTTGTTGTGTATGTCTGTGTGTGTGTGTGTCTGTGTGTATATGTGTGATGTCTGTGTGTATGTGTGTGCAGCTATCAGTCAGTTTCTGGATGTAGACCACCTGCTCTCAATGCTGATTCAAATCCCTAAGACAGAGACGGTGAGATGATCACTTTAATCATCATCAGCATCACCTCGCTCAGCACCACACAGTACCCCTTCATCACGTTAAACAGGTGTGGGGAACGTCCAGCCTCTGGCCCTGCCAAGGCAACCGCAGGCGGGACTCGAAATTCAATAAATCTAGGTAGAGCAATCCTGGAAGAGCAGTTGTGAGTAGCAACAACATCGTCAATACCGGCTAACATCACCAAACGCCTCGCCAAAGAGAAGCAGTTCCAGCCCATCACATTAGGGGCGAGTTAATTAAACGTTTGACCAGATATAACGGGCTAATTTTTAAGTTGATCAATTTTGTATGGCCCGCGAATGATGTTGTAAATATCCAAATGGCCCTTGGTAGAAAAAAGGTTCCCCACCCGTGATGTAGAGAGAGAGGCTATTTAGTGATCTATTTATTTGTCTATATTTATCTCTACATGTATCTATCTATATTCGGTAAAGTCACGTAGAAGGGAAATAATATAAATATAAAAGAATAACATTTTCTTGCTGTGGTTTTCACACCTTGATGATGATTGCTCGTGTTGCAGTCGAAACTTCGTGATAATTTTATTGTTTTATATTTTTATTATTTTATAGTTTCCCTTTCTACGTGGTGACTTTACCGAAAGAACCAAGAATATTAATCCCTGCAGTCACGAAAGCTTTAAATCAAAATGTATCTATGTATCTGTCTATCCATCTACCCTGTTCCAGTTGAGAACTGCTGAGTCTAAGATCAACTACGCCATCCACCTCAAGCATGTCCTGGAGTTGGTGTCTCCACTGCAGGTTACATCGCCTGCCCAAGATCACTGTCATCACTAATTATTGTTCATCGCTATGATCACTAGTTATCATTAATCACTGTCATCACTAATTATTGTTAATCACTATCATCACTAATTATTGTTAATCACAATCATCACTAATTATTGTTAATCACTATCATCACTAATTATTGTTGATCACTGTCATCACTAATTATTATTGATCACTGTCATCACTAATTATTGTTGATCACCCATCATCACTAATTATCGCTAATCACTATCATCACTAATTATTGTTAATCACTATCATCACTAATTATTGTTAATCACTATCATCACTAATTATTATTAATCACTATCATCACTAATTATTGTTAATCACTATCATCACAAATTATTATTGATCACTGTCATCACTAATTATTGTTAATCACTATCATCACCAATTATTATTAATCACTATCATCACTAATTATTGTTAATCACTATCATCACTAATTATTGTTAATCACTATCATCACTAATTATTGTTAATCACTATCATTACTAATTATTGTTGATCACTATCATCACTAATTATTATTAATCACTATCATCCCTAATTATTATTCATCACTGTCATCACTAATTGTTGTTAATCACTATCATCACTAATTATTATTAATCACTATCATCACTAATTATCGTTAATCACTGTCATCACAAATTATTATTAATCACTATCATCACTAATTATTATTAATCACTGTCATCACTAATTATTGTTAATCACTATCATCACTAATTATTGTTAATCACTGTCATCACTAATTATCGTTAATCACTATCATCACTAATTATCATTAATCACTATCATCACTAATTATTGTTAATCACTATCATCACTAATTATTATTGATCACTATCACCACTAATTATTGTTGATCACTATCATCACTAATTATCATTAATCACTATCATCACTAATTATTGTTAATCACTATCATCACTAATTATTATTGATCACTGTCATCACTAATTATTGTTGATCACCATCATCACTAATTATTATTAATCACTATCATCACTAATTATTGTTGATCACCATCATCACTAATTATTATTAATCACTATCATCACTAATTATTGTTAATCACTATCATCACTAATTATTGTTAATCGCTATCATCACTAATTATTGTTGATCACTGTCATCACTAATTATTGTTGATCACTATCATCACTAATTATTATTGATCACTGTCATCACTAATTATTGTTAATCACTATCATCACGAATTATTGTTAATCACTATCATCACTAATTATTGTTGATCACTATCATCACTAATTATTGTTGATCACTATCATCACTAATTATTATTATTAATCACTGTCATCACAAATTATTGTTAATCACTATCATCACTAATTATTGTTAATCACTATCATCACTAATTATTGTTAATCACTATCATCACTAATTATTATTAATCACTGTCATCACTAATTATCGTTAATCACTATCATCACTATCATCACTATCATTATCATTAAGCTGCCACTGGGGGTGCCCCTGGCAACAGCAGACTCACACACAGAGACAGCTGCCACTGGGGGTGCCCCTAGGCCACAGCAGACTCACACACAGAGACAGCTGCCACTGGGGGTGCCCCTAGGCAACAGCAGACTCACACACAGAGACAGCTGCCACTGGGGGTGCCTCCACAACACCCACAGGTAGGGTGAGTGGCAGGTGAGGTGAGTGGTGAGGTGAGGGGTTGGTGAGGGGTGGGTGAGTGTTGAGTGAAGGGTGAGGTGAGTTGAGTGGTGAGGTGGTGCGTGGTGAGTTGGGTGGTGAGTGGTGAGGTGGTGGGTGGTGAGTTGGGTGGTGAGGTGAGTGGTGAGGTGGTGCGTGGTGAGTTGGGTGGTGAGGTGAGTGGTGAGGTGAGTAGTGAGGTGAGTGGTGAGGTGGGTGGTGAGGTGAGTGGTGAGGTGAGTGGTGAGGTGAGTGGTGAGGTGCGTGGTGAGGTGAGTGGTGAGGTGGGTGGTGAGGTGAGTGGTGAGGTGGTGAGTGGTGAGGTGAGGGGTTGGTGAGGGGTGGGTGAGTGTTGAGTGAAGGGTGAGGTGAGTTGAGTGGTGAGTAGAGTGGTGAGGTGGTGCGTGGTGAGGTGGGTGGTGGGGTGAGTGGTGAGGTGGTGAGTGGTGAGTGACAGATGCAGGTGTCACCCTCACCTATCTCTCCCCTGCTGTGTTCCCAGCGAGCGCTCAGCCCCTGCAAGACTCCACTGCTGACAGCCTACCAGAGCTCCCTGTTGGACTGCAGGTGACGAGGAGACCAGGCTGGTGGTGGTGGGGGTGGTGGTGGGGGTGGTGGTGGTGATGGTGGTGACTGTGGTGACGGTGGTGGGGGTGATGGTGGTGGAGGAGGTGGTGGTGGTGGGGGTGTGGGTGGTGGTGGGGGTGGTGGTGGTGGGGGTGATGGTGGTGGAGGAGGTGGTGGTGGTGGGGGTGTGGGTGGTGAAGGAGGTGGTGGTGATGGTGGGGGTGGTGACGGTGGTGGTGGGGGTGGAGGTGTGGGTGGTGGTGGGGGTGATGGTGGTGACGGTGGTAGTGGTGGTGGGGGTGGTGGTGTGGGTGGTGGTGGGGGTGGTGGTGACGGTGGTGACGGTGGTGACGGTGGTGGAGGTGATTGTGGTGGTGGTAGTGGGGATGGTGGTGTGGGTGGTGGTGGTGATGGTGGTGATGGTGGTGACGGTGGTGAGGGTGATGGTGGTGATGGTGGGGGTTGTGACGGTGGCAAAAACAACCCCCCACCTCCTCGTTGGTGCCGGATGGCAACGCTGTGGTGGGCAGTGCCATGGGGGGAGGGCCTATTTAGATTTTTGGCTTTTCCCTTCATGACGTTTGTAGCCACCACAGCAGCCAATTGGGGGCTCTGGATGGGTGCGAGGGGCTGGTAACCCATCCACGTTCAATTAATTATCACCAAACCATGAATGAAAATTTTTATTAATAAGCTTGTGCCGGAGGCCCCGGGGGGATAGGCATCTATGATGTCTCCTGGCCAAACCCCATTTGGCGGAGCCAGGAGACTGAATCCTTCCGCTCGGGGCTCCTCCTTTAACAATGAAAAGCCACTACGGATGGCCTCGTAGAATGTTCGAATGCTCACTGCGGAGGAGAGGTTGCCACTTCTCTGTCGGGAGCTGGACCGGTACCGCCTGGATCTCTGTGGTAATCAGGAGGTCCGGTGGACCGGCTCTGGCTCCTGCCACCGTGAGGGGTGGACAGTCTTCTACTCAGGGGAGGAGACTACCAAACAACTGGGAGTGGCTCTTTTTCTAAACAAAATAATGAAGGGGGCGTGGGAGCGTGGTGGTGAGGTGTGGGAAGCTGTAAGCCCCAGGCTACTTTTTGAGCTCGCCTTCCCATCAACCGGAGGTGAGGAGTGGTGGTCGTGGTTAGTTATGCCCCCACCGAAGATGAACATCCGTGGAAGGATGCAGGCAAGGCTGATAAGTCAGATGCCTCCTATAACCTCCTGTCACAGGTGCTAGCTAAAGTGGACCCTCGGGATAGAGTCATCTTGTTGGGTGACTTCAATGCCCGAGTTGGTCATGATGCTGACACCTGGTCTGGAGTGATTGGAAGGCATGAGCCAGATCAGCTCAATAACAACGGCAGGAGGTTGCTAGATTCTTGTGCAGCCCATGGGCTTATAATTACCAACACGCTGTTCCGGCATCGGCGCATCCACACAACATCATGGATGCATGCCGGGTCTAAGCAAGGCCATCTACTGGATGTCATAGTGACGGAACAGCGAATGCGGGCCCATGTCCTTGACACCAGGACCTACCGTGGTACTGATCTGCCCACTGACCATCGACTAGTCATCTGTAAGATGCGCCTGCCATTCTTCCACTCCGGTGGTGGGTGTACACCCAGGACCCCATTTAAACCCATAGTGGCCTGGTCTCACTGTGGCTGGGGTTGGCATCGTCCCCCACTCCTCCTGATGTCGAGGGACAATGGGCGAGATTTAGGACTGTGGCTCATGCAGCTGCAATGGCTGCTTTGGGTACACGGTCCAGACCTCCCCAGAGACCTTGGCTGACAGTGGAGGTGCTCAGGCTGGCTGAGAAAAAGCGACAGGCCCACTCTCATAGCCTACAGCATCCCACGTCGGAGAATGAGGAGGCTTACCGTAACCTTTGCTCGGAGGTATGGAGAGCCGTGAGGTGCTTGCAAGGATGGGTGGTGGTCGCGGGTTGCTGAGGAGATGGAGTCTGCCTCAATGGCCCGCGATCACAAATCGCTCTTTAACTCCATAAAAAAATATAACCTGCAGCGCCACACCTATTACCATCATTAGGGGAAAGAACAGTGACCCAATCTCCGACCCCGAGGAACAGGTTTGCATATTTGCTGAGCATTTCTGTGAGGTCCTGGGGGAGGAAAAATCCCTCAACCTGGAAAACATCGTGGACCAAAGTGGGGATGACACTACTGAGGCTGCGGTGCCTCAAATATTGGAAGAAGTCACCCCCTGTGAGTGGCTGGCTGAGGTGCCATCTGTTGAGGAAGTACTGAAGGCAATCCAGAGTCTGAGACCAGGAAAGGCACCGGGTAGAGACGATCTCCCAAGCAAAATGCTGAGGAAGGGTGGCGTTTCTGCACAAACTGCCCTACATGACATCATAACAACAGTCTGGACCACTGGATGGGTTCTGCAGGATTGGAAGAATGTCCTGGTGGTCCCCCTCTTTAAGAAGGGGGACCGCACAGACTGTAACAACTACAGGGGTATCTCACTCCTCAGTGTGCCGGGAAAGGTCCTGGCAAGGATTATTCAACATCGCCTTGCAAGGCACGCTTAGGAGAGGCATGCGGAACCCCAATGCGGTTTCAGGAAAAGGCGTTCCTGCACATGTCATATTTTCTGTCTGTCTGCTACAGTATAGGTGTAGGGAATTCCAACAAGACCTACATCTCCGCTTTATTGACCTGGTCAAGGCCTATGACACCATCAGTAGGCCTGGGCTCTGGGTTGTTCTTCGTGCTTTCGAAGTCCCTGACCCTCTGCTCATGATCATTAAGGACCTTCATGATAGTGAGCGGGCCCAGGCAAAACTACGTGGCCGGGAGTCGGAGCCATTCCCTGTACACCTTGAGGTGCGACAGGGATGTCCTCTGGCTCCCACATTATTAAACATCTATTTTGACCACGTAGTTCGTGAAGTCTTCAGTAGCTGTACCGGAGGAATTCCCATCTGGTACAGATAGAATGGGAGGCTGATCGATGCCCGGGTGCGGTCAAGGGATGGCTCCCGATTGTTCAACTATGTAATGTATGCCGATGATCTGGGAATTGCTGCTCACTCAGAGGAGGAGTTGGAGGCACTGCTGCTGAACCTGGAGCTTGCCACTAAGAGGTGGAGCCTTACCCACTGAAACTAAGCACTTGCCTGGGTATTTTGTGCCATCGGACACTCCACCCCAACAACTTCCAATTGGTGATGGGATAGTTGTGGGGAGAGTGGAGAGTTTCCCATACCTGGGCAGTGTGCTCATGACCGGCTCCGGTTTAACAGCACTCGGATTCGGTCAAGCGGCATTATCTTTTCATCGGTTGCGTAATGCTGTGTGGAAGCTACCTGGTCTGTCGCTCCGCACTAAGCTTCAGGTCTTCTCGGCCACAGTCATTCCCTCCCTTCTCTATGCCTGTGAAACGTGGACCCCCCTAATGGAACATCTTTGCTGGTTAGAAACATTTAGGCTGGCCTGTCTACGATCCATCCTGGGTTTAACCTGGCTGGATTGTGTGAGGAGCTCACAAATCCTTGAAAGATCTGGGCAAGGTCCCATCGGTGAGCTCCTCCGGCAGGCAACACTGCGTTGGCTGGGCCATGTAGCCCGCATGCCCAGCCATCACATGCCGAAACAGCTTTTGTTCAGCCGGATCGAGGGGGCTAGAGAAGATGGAGTGACGTGGTACAGGAGGACGTGGAGCTGAGTGGACTTGCCGATGACTGGTACCAGCGGTGTCAAGATCGGCCTCTGTGGAGGAGGCTCGTGAAGGACGCTACTGGGCAGTTGGAGGCAGTCGCCCTCCAACAACAACGGAGGGCGGAGGAGCGACACTCACAACAACGAGCGGAGCGCCGCGTGGCTAAAGCACAGCGGGTTGGCACAGTAGGGGGCACAGCGGGTGCATCAGCCAGTCATCTCAGTCATCTTAGTCAGTCCCCCCCTGGCACCCGGGTCTGCCTCATGACCTTCGTGCCACTTCACATGGCCTCGAAGTGCACATGGCCTGGCACAAGCGTCGTGGTGACGTCACCGCCACTTAGTGGCGAACGGCGGTTGTCGTCGTCGTCGTTGTTGTCGGCGACGGTGGCGGCGTCGATGGCGGCGGCGACACCACAACCCCCACCGCGTCTCCTCCCCCACTGTCCCCGTGCCAGGTTCCCTGCGATCCTGGGCAAGCTGCGCACGGTGCTGACCGACGATTTGCCCTTCCGCAAGGGCAACCTCCTCTCGGCCAGGACACGGCGCTGCCACGTCGTGCGCCCCGGCCTCAACGGCTTCCTGGACCTCACTCGGCGCATCCTCTCCGAGGCCGTCGGAGACATCGAAGGCACGGCACCGCTCACCCACCCGTAGCCCTCCCCGGCCGTCTTTGTATCTCCCTCTTCCTCTCTCTCTCTACCGCCTGCTGCTGTACGTTTGGAGTTTGCGTGTCTCTCTCATCATCGTCATCATCACGGTGGCTGCGAGATGTCAAGTACCTCGCCTGGTATGCAGGAGGTCGTGGGTTCCACCATCATCTTCCCCCCCCTCTCCTCCTTTCTCCCCCACTCTTCCCCCTCTCTCCCCTGCCCAATCTCTCTCTCTCAGAGACCAACAAACAGCTCTCCGTGATTCACAACCTGCCCACTCTCTCTCTCCCAGAGATCATCAAACAGCTCTCTGTGATTCACAACCTGCCCATTCTCTCTCTCCCAGAGATCAACAAACAGCTCTCCGTGATTCACAATCTGCCCATTCTCTCTCTCCCAGAGATCATCAAACAGCTCTCCGAGATTCACAACTTGCCCATTCTCTCTCTCAGAGATCATCAAACAGCTCTCCGAGATTCACAACCTGCCCATTCTCTCTCTCCCAGATATCATCAAACAGCTCTCCGAGATTCACAACCTGCCCATTCTCTCTCTCCCAGAGATCATCAAACAGCTCTCCGTGATTCACAACCTGCCCATTCTGTCTCTCAGAGATCATCAAACAGCTCTCCGTGATTCACAACCTGCCCATTCTCTCTCCCAGAGATCATCAAACAGCTCTCCGTGATTCACAACCTGCCCATTCTCTCTCTCAGAGATCATCAAACAGCTCTCCGTGATTCACAACCTGCCCATTCTCTCTCTCCCAGAGATCATCAAACAGCTCTCCGTGATTCACAACCTGCCCATTCTCTCTCTCCCAGAGATCATTAAACAGCTCTCCGAGATTCACAACCTGCCCATTCTCTCTCTCCCAGAGATCATCAAACAGCTCTCCGAGATTCATAACCTGCCCATGTCCATGAGCTACAGCGCCGTGCGTGGCTTTTACATCCAGACGTCCGCTCACTCCCTGCAGCCCGAACAGCGTCTGCCAGAGGTCTTCATCAAGGTCAACGCACAGAGACTCACAGACTCACCACACAGACTCATAGACTCATCGCACAGAGACCCATAGACTCATCGCACAGAAACCCATAGACTCATCGCACAGAGACCCACAGACTCACCACACAGAGACTCATAGACTCATCACATAGAGACCCATAGACTCATCACACAAAGACCCATAGACTCATCACACAGAGACCCATAGACTCATCACACAGAGACCCATAGACTCATTGCACAGAGACCCATAGACTCATCGCACAGAGACCCACAGACTCACCACACAGAGACTCATAGACTCACACAGAGACCCATAGACTCATCACACAGAGACCCATAGACTCATCACACAGAGACCCAGAGACTCATCACACAGAGACCCATAGACTCACCACACAGAGACCCATAAACTCATCACATAGAGACCCACAGACTCACCACGCAGAGACCCATAGACTCATCACACAGAGACTCAGACTCACCACTCATAGACTCACCACTCACAGACTCACCACTCATAGACCCAGAGTCTATGTGTGAGTCTATGTGTATAGGTGTGAGTCTGTGTCTAGGTGTGAGTCTATGTGTATAGGTGTGAGTCTGTGTCTATGTGTGAGTCTATGTGTCTAAGTGTGAGTCTATGTCTATGTGTGAGTCTGTGTCTATGTGTGAGTCTATGTGTGAGTCTATGTGTCTAGGTGTGAGACTATGTGTGAGTCTGTGTCTACGTGTGAGTCTATGTGTCTAGGTGTGAGGCTATGTGTGAGTCTGCGTCTATGTGTAAGTCTATGTGTCTTTGTGTGAGTCTATGTGTCTATGTGTGAGTCTATGTGTGAGTCTATGTGTCTACGTGTGGGTCTGTGTCTATGTGTGAGTCTATGTGTCTATGTGTGAGTCTATGTGTCTATGTGTGTGTCTATGTGTGAGTCTATGTGTCTACGTGTGAGTCTATGTGTGAGTCTATGAGTCTATGTTTGAGTCTATGTGTCTACGTGTGAGTCTATGTGTGAGTCTATGTGTGAGTCTATGTGTCTACGTGTGAGTCTATGTGTGAGTCTATGAGTCTATGTGTATCTGTGTGTGAGTCTACGTGTGAGTCTATGTGTCTATGTGTGAGTCTATGTGTCTATGTGTGTGTCTACGTGTGAGTTTATGTGTGAGTCTATGTGTGAGTCTATGTGTGAGTCTATGAGTCTATGTGTGAGTCTATGTGTATATGTGTGAGTCTATGTGTGAGTCTATGTGTCTACGTGTGAGTCTCACCCCTCACCCCACCACTCACCACACCCCTCACTCACCCCTCACCACCCCTCACTCACCACTCACCACCCCTCACTCACCACTCACTCATCACTCACCACTCACCACCCCTCACTCACCACTCACCACCACTCACTCATCACTCACCACCCCCCACTCACCACTCACCACCACTCACCCCACCACTCACCACTCACCACCCTCACCACTCACCACCCTCACTCACCACTCACCACTCACCACCCCTCACTCACCACTCACCACCCCTCACTCACCACTCACCACCCCTCACTCACCACTCACCACCCTCACTCACCACTCACCACTCACCACCCCTCACTCACCACTCACCACCCCTCACTCACCACTCACCACCCCTCACTCACCACTCACCACCCCTCACTCACCACTCACCACCCCTCACTCACCACCCCTCACCACCCCTCACTCACCACTCACCACACCCCTCACTCACCACTCACCACCCCTCACTCACCACTCAACACCCCTCACTCACCAGGTAAGCAAACGTGGGAACCTTCTCAGCTACACCACCATGGACCTCATGAGGCTGAACTGCCGCAGCCAAGAGGCCGTGGAGGAGATCTACCTCATGTCCAACGTGTGAGGGAACACCCCTACCCCAGGCAGAGTGTGGTGGACTAATCTCCATCTGTTCCTTGACTCACTGCCGCTTCTACCTGTGGGGGTTGCAGAGGAACCCCCTGGCTATGCCCTGTACTACTATACACTACACTATACACTACACTATACACTACACTACACACTACACTATACACTACACTATACACTACTATACACTACACTATACACTACACTATACTACTATACACTACACTATACACTACACTATACACTACATTATACACTACTATACACTACACTATACACTACACTATACATTACTATACACTACACTATACACTACACTATACACTACTATACACTACACTATACACTACACTATACACTACACTATACACTACACTATACACCACTACTATACACTACACTATACACTACACTACTACACACTACAATATACACTGCACTATGCACTACACTACTATACACTACACTTCTATACACTACACTATACACTACACTATACACTACACCATACACTACACTATACACTACACTACTATACACTACACTATACACTACACTATACACTACAATATACACTACACTATACACTACACTATACACTACACTATACACTACTATACACTACACTATGCACTACACTATACACTACACTATACACTACATTATACACTACTATACACTACACTATACACTACACTATACACTACACTATACACTACTGTACACTACTACACTACACTATACACTACACTATACATTACACTATGCACTACACTATACACTACACTATACACTACTGTACACTACTACACTACACTATACACTACACTATACACTACACTATACACTACTATGCACTACACTATACACTACACTATACACTACACTCTACACTACACTATACCCTACATTATATTCTACTGTACACTACACTATGCACTACACTATACACTACACTATACACTACTGTACACTACACTATACACTACACTATGCACTACACTATACACTACAGTATACACTACACTATACACTACACTATACTACTATACACCACACTATACACTACTGTACACTACTACACTACACTATACATTACACTATACACTACACTATACACTACTGTACACTACTACACTACACTATGCACTACACTATACACTACACTATACTCTACTGTACACTACACTATGCACACTATACACTACTGTACACTACTCTTTACACAACACCCTTTGGGGGGGGGGGGGGGGGTGACCCCCGCTCTGTCTCCGTGCCCAGGGTGTTGTCTAAGCTGTTTGCGGAGATCCGGGAGGACATTGTGTGTCTCTACAAGCTTGCTGACGCAGTGTCCATGGTGGACATGCTGCTGGCATTTGCTCACCGCACCACGCTCACCAAGTCCGGTACGCGGTGGGTGGGTGGGTGAGTGAGTGGGTGAGTGAGTGGGTGAGTGGATGGGTGGGTGAGTGAGTCGGTGGGTGAGTGAGTGGGTGAGTGGGTGAGTAGGTGGGTGGGTGAGTGAGTGAGTGAGTGGGTGGGTGAGTGAGTGGGTGGGTGGGTGAGTGAGTGAGTGAGTGGGTGGGTGGGTGAGTGAGTGGGTAAGTGGGTGAGTGAGGGAGTGAGTGAGTGGGTGGGTGGGTGAGTGAGTGAGTGAGTGGGTGAGTGGGTGAGTGAGGGAGTGAGTGAGTGGGTGGGTGGGTGAGTGAGTGGGTGGGTGAGTGAGTGAGGGAGTGAGTGAGTGAGTGGATGAGTGAGTGAGTGGCCTTCACCCCCCGTGACCTCCCCCCGTGACCTCCGCCCCCATGACCTCCGCCCCCGTGACCTTCACCCCTGTGACCTCCCCGTGTGACCTCTGCCACCATGACCTCCGCCCCCGTGACCTCCGCCCTGTGACCTCTACCCCGCGACCTCCCCCCCTTGACTCCTCCCCCCCATGACCTCCCCCCCGTGACCTCCCCCCCTTGACCTCCACCCCCATGACCTTCACCCCCGTGACCTCCCGTGACCTCCCCCCCCACTGTCTGTGGTGAGCTGCAGTCCGTCCGGAATTCTCTGACACGCTGGCCCTCAAAGGGGCTCGCCACCCCATCCTGGAGCGGGTGCTGGGCTGGCCGCTGGTGCCTAACGACGTCTTCCTGTCGGACGCCTCCAACTTCCTCATTGTCACGGGGCCCAACAACAGCGGCAAGTCCACGCTGCTGAGACAGGTGGCACTCTGCCAGGTGATGGCACAGATCGGTGAGTGGGTGGGGGGGTGAGTTGGTGAGTGAGTGAGTGGGTGGGTGAGTGAGTGAGTGAGTTGGTGAGTGGGTGGGTGAGTTGGTGAGTGAGTTGGTTGGTGAGTGAGTGAGTGAGTTGGTGAGTGAGTGGGTGGGTGAGTGAGTGAGTGAGTTGGTGAGTGAGTAGGTGAGTAAGTAAGTGAGTGAGTGTTTGAGTGAGTGAGTAGGTGAGTAAGTGAGTGAGTGAGTGTTTGAGTGAGTGAGTAGGTGAGTGAGTGAGTGAGTGTTTGAGTGAGTGAGTGAGTAGGTGAGTAAGTAAGTGAGTGAGTGTTTGAGTGAGTGAGTAGGTGAGTAAGTAAGTGAGTGAGTGTTTGAGTGAGTGAGTAGGTGAGTAAGTGAGTGAGTGAGTGTTTGAGTGAGTGAGTGAGTAGGTGAGTAAGTAAGTGAGTGAGTGTTTGGGTGCTACCACTGCTTCAGGTTGCTTCGTGCCAGCCGACTTTGCCTGCGTGAGGATCGCTGATCAGATCTTCACTCGCATCGGTGTGGACGACGACATCCAGCCACTCTCCTCCACCTTCACCATCGAGATGAGAGAGGTGGGTGGGGAGTGAGAGGGTGGGTGGGTGAGTGGGTGGGTGGGTGGGTGAGTGGGTGGGTGAGTGGTTGGTTGGGTGTGTGAGTGGGTGGGTGAGTGGTTGGTTGGGTGTGTGAGAGAGTGAGTGGGTGGTTGAGTGAGAGGGTGGGTGAGTGGGTGGGTGGGTGTGTGAGTGGGTGGGTGAGTGAGTGGGTGGGTGAGTGGTTGGGTGGGTGAGTGGGTGGGTGTGTGAGTGGGTGGGTGAGTGGTTGGTTGGGTGTGTGAGAGAGTGAGTGGGTGGTTGAGTGAGAGGGTGGGTGAGTGGGTGGGTGGGTGTGTGAGTGGGTGGGTGAGTGAGTGGGTGGGTGAGTGGTTGGGTGGGTGAGTGGGTGGGTGAGTGGTTGGGTAGGTGGGTGAGTGGGTTGGTGAGTGGGTGGGTGAGGGGGTGGGTGAGTGGTTGGTTGGGTGTGTGAGTGGGTGGGTGTGTGAGTGGGTGGGTGAGTGGTTGGTTGGGTGTGTGAGAGAGTGAGTGGGTGGTTGAGTGAGAGGGTGGGTGAGTGGGTGGGTGGGTGTGTGAGTGGGTGGGTGAGTGAGTGGGTGGGTGAGTGGTTTGGGTGTGTGAGTGGGTGGGTGTGTGAGTGGGTGGGTGAGTGGTTGGTTGGGTGTGTGAGAGAGTGAGTGGGTGGTTGAGTGAGAGATGGGTGAGTGGGTGGGTGGGTGTGTGAGTGGGTGAGTGAGTGGGTGGGTGAGTGGTTGGGTGGGTGAGTGGGTGGGTGAGTGGATGGGTAGGTGGGTGAGTGGGTTGGTGAGTGGGTGGGTGAGTGGGTGGGTTAGTGGGTGTGTGAGTGGGGGGTGAGAGTGGGTGGGTGAGTGAGAGGGTGGGTGAGTGGGTGGGTGGGCTGGTGTGTGAGTGGGTGGGTGAGTGGGTGGGTGGGTGTGTGATTGAGTGGGTGAGTGGGTGTGTGAGTGAGTGGGTGGGTGAGTGGTGGGTGAGTGGTTGGGTGGGTGAGTGGGTGGGTGAGTGGTTGGGTAGGTGGGTGAGTGTGTTGGTGAGTGGGTGTGTGAGTGGGTGGGTGGTGAGTGGTTGGGTGGGTGAGTGAGTGGGTGAGTGGGTGGTTGAGTGAGAGGGTGGGTGAGTGGTTGGGTGGGTGAGTGGGTGGGTGAGTGGGTGGGTGAGTGAGTGAGTGGGTGAGTGGTTGGTGGGTGAGTGGGTGGGTGAGTGGGTGGGTGGGTGAGTGAGTGGGTGGGTGAGTGGTTGGGTGGGTGGGTGGGTGGGTGAGTGGGTGGGTGAGTGAGTGAGTTGGTGAGTGGGTGGGTGTGTGTGTGGGTGAGTGGGTGGGTGACCCCGGTGACCCCCATGACCCCAGGTGAACTACATAGTTCGCACAGCCACCGACCGCTCTCTGGTGATCATCGATGAGCTCGGGAGGGGCACCGGGGGCCACGAGGCCCTGGGGATCTGTCACTCGGTCTGTGAGTGTCTCCTGCAGCGCAAGGTGGTGACCACTCACACTCACCACTCACACTCACCACTCACACTCACCACCCTCACCACCCTCACCACCCCTGTGTGTCTCCCCCCCCCCCCAGACGTTCACCATCTTCGCCACCCACCACCTGGAGCTGAGCCACCTCTCTACCCTCTACCCCAACGTCTCCAACAGCCACTTCCTGGTGGAGTCGCGCAATCAGCAGCAGCAGCAGCAGCAGCTGCAGCAGCAGCAGCAGCTGCCCTGGGCCGGCCGTCGTGACGGTAAAGCCGCTGGTGCCGACGACTCGCGGACGGTGCCACGTGTGACGTGCACGTACAAGCTGGTGCAGGGACACACGCCGGACACGCACTACGGTACTACGCGTGTGTGTGGTACGTGTGTGTGTATGTGTACGTGTGTGTGTTCTTCGTGCTTTTGGAGTACCTGACCCTCTGCTCACGATCATTAAGGACCTTCATGATGGTGAGCGGGCCCGGGTAAAACTACGTGGCCGGGAGTCAGAGCCATTCCCTGTACACCTTGGGGTGCGACAGGGATGTCCTCTGGCTCCCACATTATTTAACATCTATTTTGACCACGTAGTTCGTGAAGCCTTCAATAGCTGTACCGGGGGAATCTCCATATGGTACAGATATAATGGGAGGCTAATCGATGCCCGGGTGCGGTCAAGGGATGGCTCCCTATTGCTCAACCACGTTATGTATGCTGATGATTTGGTAATAGCTGCTCAGTCAGAGGAGGAGTTGGAGACGCTGCTGCTGAGACTGGAGCGTGCCACTAAGAGGTGGGGCCTTACCATCAGCCCCACCAAAACTAAGCACCTGCCTGGGTATTTTGTACCATTGGACACTACACCCCCACAACTCCTAATCGGTGATGGGGCAGTTGTGGAGAGAGTGGAGAGTTTCCCATACCTGGGCAGTGTGCTTATGACTGGCTCCAGTTTAACAGCAGAGGTCTCACTCCGAATCAGTCGAGCGGCAATATCTTTTCATCAGTTGCGTAACGCTGTGTGGAAGCTACCTGGTCTGTCGCTCCGCACTAAGCTTCAGGTCTTCTCGGCCACGGTCATTCCCTCCCTTGGCCGGATTGAGGGGGCTAAGCAGGCGCGGCACGGGCTAGAGAAGAGATGGAGTGATGTGGTACAGGAGGACGTGGAGCTGAGTGGACTTGCCGATGACTGGTACCAGCGGTGTCAAGATCGGCCTCTGTGGAGGAGGCTCGTGAAGGATGCTACTGGGCAGTTGGAGGCAGTCGCCCTCCAACAACAACGGAGGGCGGAGGACCGATACTCAGAACAACGAGCGGAGCGCCGGGTGTCTAAAGCACAGCAGGTTGGCACAGTAGGGGGCACAGGTGGTGCATCAGCCAGTCATCTCAGTCAGTTGACCCGTGGCACCTGGGTCTGCCCAGTGACCTCCTGCCAGCGGGCGTTCGACACTTCACGTGGCCTCACGGTGCACATAGCCTGGCACAAGCATCGTGGTGACGTCACCGCCACTTAGTGGCGAATGGCGGTTGTTGTTGTTGTTGTGTACGTGTGTGTGTGTGTACGTGTGTGTGTGTGTGTACATGTGTGTGTGTGTGGTCCGGCAAAACAACCCCCTACCTCCTCGCGGTGCCGGACAGGCAACTCTGTCGTGGACAGTGCTTTGGGGGAGATCCAATTTTGATTGGCTCCTCCCCTCATGGCAAATGTGTCTACCACAGGGGCTAAACGGGGGCTCTGAACAGGTGCGAGGGGCTGGTAACCCTTCCACCTTCAATGAATTACCACGAAACCACGAGTTAAACCGAAATATGTAACTAATAAGCTTGTGCCGGAGGCCCCGGGGGGACAGGCGTCTATGACGTCTCCTGACCAAACCCCATTTGGCAGAGCCAGGAGACTGAATATCTACCCTCGGGGCTCCTCCAGAAACAACGAAAAACCACTACGGGTGGCCACGTGGAATGTTCGAACGCTCACTGCGGAGGAGAGGCTGCCACTCCTCTGTCGGGAGCTGGACCGGTACCGCCTGGATCTCTGTGGTATTCAGGAGGTCCGGTAGACCGGCTCTGGCTCCTACCACCATGAGGGGTGGACAGTCCTCTTCTCACGGCAGGAGACTGCCAAACAACAGGGAGTGGCTCTTCTTCTAAACAAAAGAATGAAGGGGGCGTGGGAGGCGTGGTGGTGAGGTGTGGGAAGCTGTAAGCCCCAGGCTACTTTGGGCTCGCCTTCCCAACAACCGGATGTGAGGAGTGGTGGTCGTGGTTACTTATGCCCCCACCAAAGACGAACATCCGTGGAGGGATCCAGGCAAGGCCGATGAGTCGGATGCCTTCTATGACCTCCTGTCACAGGTGCGAGCTAAAGTGGCCCCTCGGGATAGTCATCTTGTTGGGTGAATGCCCGAGTTGGTCATGATGCACCTGGTCTGGAGTGATTGGAAGGAATGGGCCAGACCAGCTCAATAACAACGGCAGGAGGCTGCTACATTTTTGTGCAGCCCATGGGCTTGTAAATACCAACACGTTGTTCCGGCATCGGTGCATCCACACAACATCATGGATGCATGCCGGGTCCAAGCAAGAACATCTGCTGGACTACATAGTGACGGACCAGCGGATGCGAGCCCATGTCCCTAACACCAGGACCTTCCGTGGAGCTGATCTGCCCTCTGACCATCGACTTGTAATCTGTAAGATGCACCTGCAATTCTTCCACTCCGGTGGTGGGTGTACATCCAGGACCCCATTCAAACCCTTAGTGGCATGCTCTGCCGGCTGGGATTGGCATCGTCCCCCCACTCCTCCTGATGTCGAGGGTAAATGGGCGAGGTTTGGGACTGTGACTCATGCAGCTGAAATGGCTGCTTTGGGTACGTGGTCCAGACCTCCCCAGAGACCCTGGCTGACAGAGGAGATGTTCAGGGATGGCGACAGGCCCACTGTCATCGGCTACAGAATCCCACGGCGGAGAATGAGGAGGCTTACCGCAGCCCTCGCTCGGAGGTTCGGAGAGCCGCGAGGCGCCGCAAGGATGGGTGGCGGTCGCGGGTTGCCGAGGAGATGGAGTCTGCATCAGTGGCCCGCGATCACAAATCGCTCTTTAACTCCCATCAAGAAAGTAACCTGCGGCGCCACAACCAATTACCATCATTGGGGGAAAGAACGGTGACCCGATCTCCGACCCCCAGGGAACAGGTTTTCAGATTTGCCGAGCATTTCCGCGAGGTCCCGGTAGTGGGAGGGGGAAACCCCTCGGCCCGGAAAAACTCATCGCGGCACAAAGTGGGGACGGCCCTGCCGAGGCCGCTGGCGCCTCAAACATCGTGAAGAAGAAGCCGTCGCCTTCCGCGACGCGGTCGGCGTCTCACGGCCACCACCCTCCCCCTCCCACCCCCCTCCCCCTCCCCTCCGCGTGCCCCGCGTCCAGGTCTGGAGATGGCCACGCTGTCATCGCTGCCGCCCTCCCTGCTGCGCGACGCCACGGGGCTGCTGGCTCGGATCGGCGGTAACAACGCTGACCCCCGCCGACACCCCTGCCGCGACCCCCCCGCGACCCGCCCGTGACCCCCCCCCCGTGACCCCTCCGCGACCCCCCCAGATGGAGCGTCAGGCCGACTCCGCGCCCGTGCTGCGCCGGGCGGCCGTCCACCGCCTCGCGACGCGGCTGGGCCAGGCGGCGCGACACTCGCGGCTGGACGGAGCCAGCCTGGCCACGTACCTGGGGTCGCTGAGACAGCGGTACCTCGACGAGCTGGAGCACATTGCTGACGCCACCGCTAACACCCACTGAACAACACCACCACCAACACCACCACCGCTAACACCCACTGAACGACACCACCACCAACACCACTAACACCCACTGAACGACGCCGCCACCACCACCACCACTACCACCGCTAACATCCACTGAACGACACCACCACCAACACCACCACCGCTAACACCCACTGAGTGACACCGCCACCAACACCACCACCGCTAACACCCACTGAACGACACCACCACCAACACCACCGCTAACACCCACTGAACGACACCACCACCACCACTACCACCGCTAACACACACTGAACGACACCACCACCAACACCCACCACCGCTAACACCGCTAACACCCACTGAACGACACCACCACCACCACCACCGCTAACACCCACTGAACGACACCACCACCAACACCACCACCACCACCGCTAACACCCACTGAACGACACCACCACCACCACCGCTAACACCCACTGAAGGACACGACCACCAACACCACCACCACCGCTAACACCCACTGAACAGACACCACCACCACCGCTAACACCCACTGAACGACACCACCACCACCACCGCTAACACCCACTGAAGGACACGACCACCAACACCACCACCACCGCTAACACCCACTGAACGACACCACCACCACCACCACCACCACCGCTAACACACACTGAACGACACCACCACCAACACCACCACCACTAACCCCCACTGAACGACACTACCACCAACACCACCACCGCTAACACCCACTGAACGACACCACCACCAACACCACCACCACCGCTAACACCCACTGAACGACACCACCACCACCACCGCTAACACCCACTGAATGACACCACCAACACCACCACCACCGCTAACACCCATTGAACGACACCACCACCAACACCACCACCAACACCACCACCACCGCTAACACCCACTGAATGACACCACCACCGCTAACACCCACTGAACGACACCACCAACACCACCACCACCGCTAACACCCACTGAACGACACCACCACCAACACCACCATAAACACCACCACCACCGCTAACACCCACTGAACGACACCACCACCACCACCGCTAACACCCACTGAACGACACCACCAACACCACCACCACCGCTAACACCCACTGAACGACACCACCACCAACACCACCACCGCTAACACCCACTGAACGACACCACCACCAACACCGCTAACACCCACTGAACGACACCACCACCAACACCACCACCGCTAACACCCACTGAACGACACCATCACCACAACCGCTAACACCCACTGAACGACACCACCACTAACACCACCACCGCTAACGCCCACTGAACGACACCACCACCAACACCACCACCGCTAACACCCACTGAACGACACCACCACCAACACCACCACCGCTAACACCCACTGAACGACACCACCAACACCACCACGATCCAACACCACCAATGCTACCACCACCACCACCAATTCCAGCACCACCACCACCACGGTGGAGGGGTAAGCATGTGGGTACCATTGTGTGGTGTGGGGTAGGCTGACGGAGGTCCTGATTAGCCAGACGATGATGTTATTTCGTGCTGTGTTGTTGGATATATAAACATAAAGTTTACTGTCAAACTGGCTCAGTGATTGAGTAATTTCGTGAGCAAGCGACTGAGTGAGCAGCTGAGCTCCTGAGTGAGTCACTGGCTGAGTGAGTGAGTCACTGGCTGAGTGAGTGAGTGACTGGCTGAGTGAGTGACTGGCTGAGTGAGTGAGTGAGTGGTTGAGTGAGTGAGTGATTGGCTGAGTGAGTGAGTGGCTGAGTGAGTGACTGGCAGAGTGACTGGCTGAGTGACTGGCTGAGTGAGTGAGTGACTGGCTGAGTGAGTCACTGGCTGAGTGAGTGAGTGACTGGCTGAGTGGGTGACTGGCTGAGTGAGTGAGTCACTGGCTGAGTGACTGGCTGAGTGAGTGAGTGACTGGCTGAGTGAATGACTGGCTGAGTGAGTCACTGGCTGAGTGGGTGACTGGCTGAGTGAGTGACTGGCTGAGTGAGTGACTGGCTGAGTGAGTGAGTGCCGAGTGAGTGACTGAGTCCGTAATAGAGGTTTTGTTGGTTTAGATGGCGTAAATATATAAATGTTGTGTCGTTAAAATCAGCCAGCCTAGATGCATGAGGTCACTGAGACAGACCCAGCAGGTGCCGGGGTTGTACTGCTGTGCCAGGCTAGGTGCATGAGGTCACAGATACAGACCCAGCAGGTGCCATGGGTTGTACTGCTGTGCCAGGCTAGGTGTATGAGGTCACTGAGACAGACCCAGCAGGTGCCGTTGGTTGTAGTGCTGTGCCAGGCTAGGTGCACGAGGTCACAGAGACAGACCCAGCAGGTGACGTGTGTTGACTGCTGTGCCAGGCTAGGTGCATGAGGAGGTCACAGAGACAGACCCAGCAGGTGCCATGGGTTGTACTGCTGTGCCAGGCTAGGTACATGAGGTCACAGAGACAGACCCAGCAGGTGCCATGGGTTGTACTGCTGTGCCAGGCTAGGTGCATGAGGTCACAGAGACAGACCCAGCAGGTGGCGTGTGTGTTGTACTGCTGTGCCAGGCTAGGTGCACCAGGAGGTGACAGAGACAGACCCAGCAGGTGCCGTGTGTTGTACTGCTGTGCCAGGCTAGTTGCATGAAGTCACGTGACAGACCCAGCAGGTGACGTGTGCGTGTTGTACTGCTGTGCCAGGCTAGGTGCATGAGGAGGAAGTCACGTGTGTGTGGTGTTGAACAAGGCGTGGTCGTCAACAGCTGTGGTGGAATTGCTGTGGCTCCGTGCCGTGCCCTCTGTGCTGGTCACCCCTGACCCCCAGGGGTCAGGGGTCAGCGCCACACACACACAGCTCGGACAAAGCGCCCTGACGAATATTTATTAACTCTGGGCTTGCACAGTATCACAGAAACAAGTTGGGTTATTAAATGCATTCTAGATTTAAAGCTTTCGTGACTGCTAGGATCCATACTCTTGGTTCTATTGGGTAAAGTCACGTAGTTGAAAATAACAAAAAATCACGACGTTTCGGCCACAACACAAGCGGCCTTCATCAGGTGAAGGGACGAGACTGTCTGGAGGACAGCGCTGGAGTGGGAGAAGCCACGCTTAGATCACGACCTTTAAGCTGTGTGAGAAGAAAAACACAAAGCGCCTTGACAATCTGTGTGGGTGGGTTTGACAAAGGAATTAGCATATAATTGAAATGGCTCATTGAAATAGCTAAGTTAAAGTATACACATCCGCAGAGGTACCCCTTGACAAAGGAATTTGCATGGAATTTAGCATTGAAATAGCTGAGTGATTAGCTTGTAACTGGTCACAGAAATAGCTATGTTAAAGTTAGAGCATATACATTCACCGAGGCACCTAGTACTCATCAAACAGGAGAATTTAGCGAAACACAACCACGCTCAGACAGCGGACCTTTAAACTGTGTGCGAGCAAACAAGGTGTTCTGACAAAGAAATTAGCATAAAAATTAGCATTTGATTGGCGGATTTTCGGAAAGAGGTGGTGTACGTGCCGGTGGACTTGCCGTTTGGCGCGGGGGGGGGGGGGGGAGTTTACCTATTGATGGTGTGAGAAGGGAATTTATAAGAGCTGCGAAAGTTTGGTGTACCACTACTTGAAAAAGTATACTGTACCATTGAAATTAGTTTAATGTTTAGTTCGATTTAGAAAATCTTTCCAATGGTTGCTTAATTTGAAACCATCCTCTCGGTTGAAATTGTGTCTGTGTTTGTAGATCTGAATTGCTTCATGAACAAATCTCTGATAAAAGCCCGTGGGTTTGCAAAGAACCTTGGTATCGGAGAAAATTATATTGTGACCCCCCACAGCGTTGTAACAGTGATCAGCCACGGCAGAAGAATTCGTTTTACCGTGTTTCAAATCTGATTTGTGCTCGCGAATTCGGTCAGAGGCATGTCGCTTTGTCTCACCGATATAGCAATCACTGCAGGTACAACTCAATTTGTAAACCCCGGGTACTGTAAATCAGGAATGACATCCTTCACGGATGGGATCAGATCACGAATTTTGTGTACTGTATTGAACCGGACCTGGATCTTGTGTATGTTTAGAATTTTGGAAATCTTTTTAGTAACGCCTGCTATATATGGAAGTGTGATGGTTTTGACCGGAGTATCAAGTGGTTGTTTCTGTATGGAGGGAGAGACAGCTTGGCGGATGGTACGGTCGGACTAACCATTCCTTTTGAGGGCCAGGTGTACGTGTTTTAATTCACTGGTCAGGTGGTGTTGGTCTGAAATGCAATGAGCCCTATGGTATAAAGTTTTGATGAGAGAATTCTTTTGGGCTGGGTGGTGGTGGGAATCAGGTTTCAAGTAGGAATCTGTGTGGGTGGGTTAACTGTAGACAGAATGCCCCAATGAACCATCAAGTCTCCTCTCAAACAGAACATCTAAGAATGGTAGCTTGTCATCTTTCTCCAAAGTGTCATCCACACATCTCTTCCACAGAGAAGGTCTGAGGGTGGAAGTCTGGATGGCGTCTGATTCAAATTTCTCCATGAAAATATTGGCTATCACTGGTGATAAGGGGGATCCCATGGGGGTACCCTCATTTTGTTTGTAGAAGGAGCCATTCCAAGTAAAGTAGGTATTGTTGAGGCAGTGCCTAACCAGTGCAGGTGTGTCGGGTCTAGTCCATGTTGGACCAAATTTTCAATTATTTCAATGGTGTCAGGTACTGGGACCTTGGTGAACAAAGAGACCACATCGAAGCTGACAAGGATATCATCAGGGGACAGTACAACGTCTTTGACCATAGAGACCAATTGGGCTGAGTTAAGTACTGCTGAGGTGGTCTTGCCAGTGAAAGGCAGCAAGGTATCTGACAGAAAACGGGCTAGTCTATAGGTAGGGGAGTTGATCGTGGATACGATGGGTCGAAGTGGGGTGCCTTCTTTATGAATCATGGGAAGACCATAGAATCTAGGGGGTCTTGCAGCAGAAGGTTTTAGGGAGGGACGTTTAGTTGGGTCGATTAGGGAGGTCGAACTTGTGATGATCTTGTTGGTTTTTATTGCTAGGCTATTAGTAGGGTCATTTTTTTATTTTTGAGTAACTTCCATCGTTGAGCAGATTCTGGATTTTGTTGTTGTATGAATCTTTATCCATAATAACAGTAGCGTTGCCTTTATCGGCTGAGAGGATGACTATATCACTTCTGTTTTTTTTAATTCGCGAGTTCAGAGCGTTCATTTTTGCTGATGTTACTAATGGGTTTCTTAGCATTCTTAAGAACACCTTGTTTGCTCGCACACAGTTTAAAGGTCCGCTGTCTGAGCGTGGTTGTGTTTCGCTAAATTCTCCTGTTTGATGTGTACTAGGTGCCTCGGTGAATGTATATGCTCTAACTTTAACATAGCTATTTATGTGACCAGTTACTAGCTAATCACTCAGCTATTTCAATGCTAAATTCTATGCTAATTCCTTTGTCAAGGGGTAACTCTGCGGATGTGTATACTTTAACTTAGCTATTTCAATGAGCCATTTCAATGCTAAATTATATGCTAATTCCTTTGTCAAGGCGCTTGGTGTTTTTCTTCTCACACAGCTTAAAGGTCGTGATCTGAGCGTGGCTTCTTCCACTCCAGCGTTGTCCTCCTGACAGTCTCGTCCCTTCACCTGATGAAGGCCACTTGTGTTGTGGCCGAAACGTGATTTTTTGTTAATTTTTTTGTTATTTTATTTTCACCTACGTGACTTTACCCAATAGAACCAAAGAGTATGGATCCTAGCAGTCACGAAAGCTTTAAATCTAGAATTGATAACCTCTATGGGGAGAGTTTTCACCTATCTGTTAGAGCTTTTAACAGACAACGGGACAAGAAGTCGCAACTCATCGAGACGCTGACCTTCCTCAAAAGATGCCGCGATCATAAGGTAATACCCATCGCTTTCACACTCACTTCTGCTGCTGTATCTTCTCCGAATTCTAAACAGATTCTGCTTAAGGCCAGCCTATCTTTAATCTCAGAGAGGATAAGGCTACTCCGATTTGACCTCGATACTTTAGACAGGCCTCTCCTACAAGCTCATTTAATGTTAACACAAAAAATGTCACCTTCTGATTGGAATCACGTAGACAACATGACTGCTTCTTCTGCTGAGTCACTGTTAGTCAAATGTAAAGCTAACCTGATTTCTAAATTCAACCACCTATCAAAGAAGAACCCAGTTCCACATATAACAAAACTAGATGTTAACAAAATCGTCATTAATCAGAGTAGCACCCCGATTTCGGACATTCTGAAAACAGTACTGGCTAGGGGACTAAATTTTGCTGTCACCCCAAAACACATACCAGTAGATGATATCATCTCTCAGGTCGATGTAGCCCTCAAAGGCGTAGGACACATCCAAGCAGACGTTGCGAGAGCTGAAATAGCCACTATTCTTAAGAATGCTAAGAAACCCATTAGTAACATCAGCAAAAATGAACGCTCTGAACTCGCGAATTTAAAAAACAGAAGTGATATAGTCATCCTCTCAGCCGATAAAGGCAACGCTAATGTTATTATGGATAAATATTCATACAACAACAAAATCCAGATTCTGCTCAACGATGGAAGTTACTCAAAAATAAAAAAATGACCCTACTAATAGCCTAGCGATAAAAACTAACAAGATCATCGCAAGTTCGACCTCCCTAATCGACCCAACTAAACGTCCCTCCCTAAAACGTTCTGCTGCAAGACCCCCTAGATTCTATGTTCTTCCCAAGATTCATAAAGAAGGCACCCCATTACGACCCATCGTATCCACGACCAACTCCCCTACCTATAGACTAGCCCGTTTTCTGTCAGATACCTTGCTGCCTTTCACTGGCAAGACCACCTCAGCAGTACTTGACTCAGCCTAATTGGTCTCCATGGTTAAAGACGTTGTACTGTCCCCTGACGATATCCTTGTCAGCTTCGATGTGGTCTCTTTGTTCACCAAGGTCCCAGTACCTGATACCATTGAAATAATTGAAAATATGGTCCAACATGGACTAGACCCCGACACATCTGCACTGGTTAGGCACTGCCTCAACAATACCTACTTTACTTGGAATGGCTCCTTCTACAAACAAAATGAGGGTACCCCCATGGGATCCCCCTTATCACCAGTGATAGTCAATATTTTCATGGAGAAATTTGAATCAGATGCCATCCAGACTTCCACCCTCAGACCTTCCCTGTGGAAGAGATATGTGGATGACACTTTTGTCATTTGGCCAGATGGCCTCCCAGCTCTGAACCTTTTCCTACACCACATCAATTCCAAACATCCCGCCATCAAATTCACCATGGAAGTGGAGAAAGATGACAAGCTACCATTCTTAGATGTTCTGTTTGAGAGGAGACCTGATGGCTCATTGGGGCATTCTGTCTACAGGAAACCCACCCACACAGATTCCTACTTGAAACCTGATTCCCACCACCACCCAGCCCAAAAGAATTCTCTCATCAAACTTTATACCATAGGGCTCATTGCATTTCGGACCAACACCACCTGACCAGTGAATTAAAACATGTACACCTGGCCCTCAAAAGGAATGGTTACTCTGACCGTACCATCCGCCAAGCTGTTTCTCCCTCCATACAGAAACAACCACTTGATACTCCGGTCAAAACCATCACACTACCATATATAGCAGGCGTTACTAAAAAGATTTCCAAAATTCTAAACAAACACAAGATCCAGGTCCGGTTCAATACAGTACACAAAATTCGTGATCTGATCCCATCCGTGAAGGATGTCATTCCTGACTTACAGTACCCCGGGGTTTACAAATTGAGTTGTACCTGCGGTGATTGCTATATCGGGGAGACAAAGCGACATGTCTCTGACCGAATTCGCGAGCACAAATCAGATTTGAAACACGGCAAAACAAATTCTTCTGCCGTGGCTGATCACTGTTACAACGCTGTGGGTGATCACGATATAATTTTCTCCGATACCAAGGTTCTTTGCAAACCCACGGGTTTTTATCAGAGATTTGTTCACGAGGCAATTCAGATCTACAAACACAGACACAATTTCAACCGAGAAGATGGTTTCAAATTAAGCAACCATTGGAAAGATGTTCTAAATCGAACTAAACATTAAACTAATTTCAATGGTACAGTATATTTTTCAAGTAGTGGTACCCCAAACTTTTGTAGCTCTAATAAATTCCCTTTTCACGCCATCAATAGGCAAACTCCCCCCCCCCCCCCCCCCCCCCGCGCCAAACGGCAAGTCCACCGGCACGTACACCACCTCTTTTCTAAAATCGGCCAATCAAATGATATTTTTATGCTAATTTCTTTGTCAGGACACCTTGTTTGCTCGCACACAGTTTAAAGGTCCGCGGTCTGAGCGTGGTTGTGTTTCGCTAAATTCTCCTGTTTGATTTGTACTAGGTGCCTCAGTGAATGTATATGCTCTGACTTTAACATAGCTATTTCTGTGACCAGTTACAAGCTAATCACTCAGCTATTTCAATGCTAAATTATATGCTAATTCCTTTGTCAAGGGGTGCCTCTGCGGATGTGTATACTTTAACTTAGCTATTTCAACGAGCCATTTCAATGCTAAATTATATGCTAATTCCTTTGTCAAGGCGCTTTGTTTCTTCTCACACAGCTTAAAGGTCGTGATCTTCGCGTGGCTTTTTCCACTCCAGCGCTGTCCTCCAGACAGTCTCGTCCCTTCACCTGGTTAAGGCCGCTTGTGTTGTGGCCAAAACGTCGTGATTTTTGTTATTTTATTTTTTACCTACGTGACTTTACCCAATAGAACCAAAGAGTATGGATCCTAGCAGTCACGAAAGCTTTAAATCTAGAATAGAAATGTAATGCAATACAACACAGAGAGTCGGCCAACATAAGAGTCAACACCCCACCTGGTTGATAACGTTCTTCCAAAGATTGCTCAATTTGAAAGAGAGACAAAACACAGACACGGAGACACATAGACAGAGAGAGATAACACAGAGACACACAGAGAGAGATACACACATACAGTGAAGGAAAAAAGTATTTGATCCCCTGCTGATTTTGTACGTTTGCCCACTGACAAAGAAATGATCAGTCTATAATTTTAATGGAAGGTTTATTTGAACAGTGAGAGACAGAATAACAACAAAAAAATCCAGATAAACGCATGTCAAAAATGTTATAAATTTATTTGCATTTTAATGAGGGAAAAAAGTATTTGACCCCTCTGCAAAACATGACTTAGTACTTGGTGGCAAAACCCTTGTTGGCAATCACAGAGGTCAGACGTTTCTTGTAGTTGGCCACCAGGTTTGCACACATCTCAGGAGGGATTTAGTCCCACTCCTCTTTGCAGATCTTCTCCAAGTCATTAAGGTTTCGAGGCTGACGTTTGTCAACTTGAACTTTCAACTCCCTCCAGATTTCCTATGGGATTAAGGTCTGGAGACTGGCTAGGCCACCCCAGGACCTTAATGTGCTTCTTCTTGAGCTACTCCTTTGTTGCCTTGGCCATGTGTTTTGGGTCATTGTCATGCTGGAATACCCATCCACCATCCATTTTCAATGCCCTGGCTGAGGGAAGGAGGTTCTCACCCAAGATTTGACGGTACATGGCCCCGTCCATCGTCCCTTTGATGCGGTGAAGTTGTCCTGTCCCCTTAGCAGAAAAACACCCCAAAGCATGTTTCCACCTCCATGTTTGACGGTGGGGATGGTATTCTTGGGGTCATAGGCAGCATTCCTCCTCCTCCAAACACGGCGAGTTGAGTTGATGCCAAAGAGCTCCATTTTGGTCTAATCCGACCAAAACACTTTCATCCATTTGTCCTCTGAATCATTCAGATGTTCATTGGCAAACTTCAGACGGGCATGTATATGTGCTTTCTTGAGCAGGGGAACCTTGCAGGCGCTGCAGGATTTCAGTCCTTCACGGTGAAGTGTGTTATCAATTGTTTTATTGGTGACTATGGTTCCAGCTGCCTTGAGATCATTAACAAGATCCTCCCGTGTGGTTCTGGGCTGATTCCTCGCCGTTCTCATGATCATTGCAACTCCACGAGGTGAGATCTTGCATGGAGCCCCAGGCCGAGGGAGATTGACAGTTTTTTTGCGTTTCTTCCATTTGCGAATAATCGCACCAACTGTTGTCACCTTCTCACCAAGCTGCTTGGCAATGGTCTTGTAGCCCATTCCAGCCTTGTGTAGGTCTACAATATTTGTCCCTGACATCCTTGGAGAGCTCTTTAGTCTTGGCCATGGTGGAGAGTTTGGGATCTGATTGATTGATTGCTTCTGTGGACAGGTGTCTTTTATACAGGTGTAGTGTTGTAAGGACGAGCAGACTTCTTTAGGAGGCACACTCTGTTTATTGTATTATTTCCTTATACAACGCTCAACACACACAGAGGGATATTCGGTCCCCTCACTCGATACCCTAGGGAGGTACAGCCTCCGGACCTGGCGGGACTCTCACGTCTACCGCTAACCTCCTTGATACCTAAGGAGGTACAACCTCCGGACTTGGCGGGACTCACACGTCTACCGCTATCCTAGTCCTCCGGCTAGGACCTAGGGGAGTCTATCTGACCCACCGCTGGCCCGGTGGGTCCTGACCACTGGGTATGCCGAGCCTTAGCCCTTAGAAGGGCTGAAAGGCTGGTCCAGGGTCCTAGCTAGGCTTCAGCCCAGTCTTCTATCTTCGTGCAGGGAGAGAACTCCCCGAGGTCCGTTGGGTCACCCGTCTTATACCCCTTCGTGGCCAGGTAGAACCAATCATACATTCCCACGTGGAACCGTCTGATTGGTTCGCACCAAACCCTGGCCACGATCCGTTTCACCTTGACTGACCCCAACCGTTGTACCCAGGGGTAATGCTGCACTGCCCTGGTTGCAACGCAGGTTACGCAACAGCGCGTAGTTAACACCTCTACACAGGTAACGAGCTGAGATAAGGGGCACTCCCTTTAAGAGTGTGCTCCTAATCTCAGCTCGTTACCTGTATAAAAGACACCTGGGAGCCAGAAATCTTTCCGATTGAGAGGGGGTCAAATACTTATTTCCCTCATTAAAATGCGAATCAATTTATAATTCTGTCTCTCACTGTTCAAATAAACCTACCATTAAAATTATAGACTGATCATTTCCTTGTCAGTGGGCAAACGTACAAAATCAGCAGGGGATCAAATACTTTTTTCCCTCACTGTACGCACAGAGAAACAACGCCTCTGTGTCGAGGCCTTAAATAGAGAGCGAGGGGGGCAGAGAGAGAGAGGAGGGGGTGTAGAGAAATCCGCGAGTCAATGCAAGGCCGTAGCCATGGAGTCAACATTGGGGGGGACCAAATCTACCAGGAGGTCTGGGGTCCCCCCCCCAGAAATAAAATCTAAATTTGAAAACTAATTTCCTGACATTTCCTAAAATATTGAAAAATTTCACTAACACATGGGATGGAATTTTTGTTTTATTTGATACAATAATGTATAATATTGTATTGTATTACATTGCTCTGTTGTTTATTTTTTAACTTTTCTTGTTTCATAGTATGTAATGGCAGAGATTAGGGATTCATAAAGTACAACACAATCATATAAACAGAAATCTACGCATTGTTATATGAAGACAAGTTCGGATTTTGTGGCCAAGGTTTAGCGAAATTGTTGTTTTTATTAACATAGCATAGCAATTATTACTTAACAAAATATTTTTATAGCAATATATTGGGGGGGGGGGGACATTTTGAGCATGTTTGATTATTGGGGGGGGGGGGATATGTCCCCCACCAATATATATTATAATTATTATAACATATTATAATTATTATATATTTTAATTACGGCCTTGTGTCAATGAGAGATTTGGAACTTTGGTGACTGCAGGAAATAATAATAACACGAGGACACGCAGAGAGAGAGAAAGCACACTTATATTCTTGGTTCTGTCGGTAAAGTCACCACCACGTAGAAGAGAAGTGACGTCATACTACTTCCTTCTGTCGCGAGGCAACAGGAAGCTGCCGTGTGCTCGCTTGCACTGAAATCGTTGTGGTTGTGGTGGTGGTTGTGGTGGTCATTGTGGTGATAGTGGTGGTGGTTGTTGTTGTTTACCAAGGTAGAGCCTCGCTCTCTCTCGTAGGGATGTCAGTTGAGTAGCAGCGAGCATGGGAATCGATGTCCAGGTTGGAACTTTACAACGCGGGGCCTAGCCACGCGGGGCCTTGCCTCCTGCCCTCGCCTGATTGCGTTAACTTTAATTATCTCGCTTAAGTTTAATTTGTCTTCACCCGGCTCGCCACTTTGTAACTTTGTTTTATTGTAAATATTCACGCAGTTTTTATTTTCGTTCTTTTGTTAGCAGGCCAAGCCCGCTTGAGCTGCTATACCGCTCTTGTTATCAGAAGCGACCTGCCCACAACAACACAAGGTGAGGCTTTGTCAACGTGTGTGAATGTTTTGACTTAAAAGTTTGGTGACTGCAGGAATTAATATTCTTGGTTCTTTCGGTAAAGTTACGTAGATAGAAAATAAAATAAAAATAACAATAAAAAATAGTAAATAAAGCAAAAAAAACCCACGTTTTGATTGCAACACAAGTGGTCTTTTAAATTTGATTGTATTATCTGTTATTGTTATTTCCTATCTACATAACTTTACCAAAAGAACCAAGAATACGTGTCAATAGAAATAGGTTTTACCCTTTTAACTGGCACAAAAACTGACACCTTTATTCAAGGCGTCATGTTTGCAATAACCACAACACAAGTAGTCAAAATGCAAACAAAAAGACAACTCTGATAATAATATTGGCACTGTCCTTGAAGTTGATTGGTCCACGCCCGAGACGGCTTTTCTTAGAGCCCTTAGTCTCCACTGGTGTTGGACCAGAAGACGCCAAAAGGCGTACAACTCAAAAACAGCGCACTATCAGAGTATTGAGGGCTCGGGGTGAGCATTTACATTATGAGACCTCCTTTGCCAGTAACAAGATATAGAAATAGGTTTTACCCTTTTGTTTGCATTTTGACTGCTTGTGTTGTGGTTATTGCAAACATGATGCCTTGAATAAAGGTGTCAGTTTTTGTGCTAGTTAAAAGGGTAAAACCTATTTCTATATCTTGCTACTGGCAGAGGAGGTCTCATCAAGTACGTGTATCAATGTCTATCGGTCACAGACGATAAACGGAGAGACTCGCAAACTCCAAATATACAGCAGGCGTCTGGGTCGGGATCGAACCCATGACTTCCTGTATACCAGGTGAGGTAGTTAATATCTCACCACGGAGAGAGACACGCAAACTCCAGTTAGCCTCGGCTATGTTTGTTGATCCTCAATTACTTGGTGGAGTGAGGAAGCATTAATGCTGAGCAGATGAAGGTGGCCAGGCATGATTCTGGACATGCCACCGCCTCTTGACCCGTGCCAGTGTGTGACAGTGTCAAGTTTGTGTTTGCAGTAAAGTCTATGCTAAATTATCCTGTTTGATATGTAAACCCGTTTGTCAAGGTGCCTCACTTCTCTCAACCAGCTTAAAAGACGCTGCGAATCTTAGCAGTGTTCATTGTAGCTCTGTCGTCCCGACAGGTCTGTACCTTTCACCTGAAGAAGGCCACTTGTGTTGTGGCCAAAACGTCGTGAGAATTTAATTGTTTTATTTTATTATTTTATTCTCATTCTACGTGACTTTACCAAAAGAACCTAAGAAGATCTATTAACTCTGTTGAACACGGAAGTTATATCAAAACAATAGTTTATTTTTGTTTTCTTCTGGAACTCTTTGTAAGAATGGAAACAGGAGGTGAACACAGCACACACATGCAGCTGAAGTCGGATATGTTCATCCCAGCATTCAAGGACATCTGAGCCTGGATTCACACCTCTAAGTTGCGATTGAACGTTAATTTATGCATTTCTGCATAACACAAATAGTTTTGTTTTCAACACCCTTTGCCGAAATTGTGTACTTAGAGTTTTTGGTGAACATTCATTTTGAAGATACGAGTACTTCCAGGCATGTTTATAACCATTTGCCCTCTCATTGTGTGCCATGACAGCCCGTGTGAGGAATTTGGGACACTTTTTCACTGCATCATGAATATATGAATAAGTATAGACGTGTAAGTCACATGTGACTGTATATATGCATTCCTCTGTGCCTCGATACTGACGTGTAGATGGTGTGTATATCCTTATTTTCTGTCTGCAGCTGACGCTGGTCTGATGGAGCAAAAGCAGTCAGCACAGCAGCTCGGTACGACAAGTCAACAATGCGACCAGCGTGCATACAGCACGGATCGGACTGGAAATTTGACACAGCACCAGAGAACTCACACAGGAGAGAAACCCTTCAAGTGCACTGTGTGTGACAAGGCATTTGCATGGCCATCAGTTCTTGAGACCCACCAGAGAACACACACGGGAGAGAAACCCTTCAAGTGCAGTGTGTGTGGGAAGGCATTTTCACAGTCATCTGCTCTTAAAAGACACCAGCGAACACACACGGGAGAGAAACCCTTCAAGTGCACTGTGTGTGGGAAGGCATTTGCACGGCCATCTGATCTTCAGACCCACCAGAGAACACACACGGGAGTGAAACCCTTCAGGTGCACCTTGTGCGGGAAGGCGTTTGCACATTCATCAGTTGTTCAGACCCACCAGAGAACACACACAGGAGAGAAACCCTTCAAGTGCAGTGTGTGTGGGATGGCGTTTGCACAGTCATCACATCTTAAAGTACACCAGAGAACACACACAGGAGAGAAACCCTTCAGGTGCATTTTGTGCAGTATGGCGTTTGTACATGTGTCACATCTTCAAAGACACGAGAGAACACACACGGGAGAGAAACCCTTCCTGAGCACTCTGTGCGGGATGATGTTTGCACAGTTGCCACATCTTAAAGTACACCAGAGAACTCACACGGGAGAGAAACCCTTCAAGTGCAGTGTGTGGGATGACGTTTGCACAGTCATCACATCTTAAAGTACACCAGAGAACACACACAGGAGAGAAACCCTTCAGGTGCATTCTGTGCAGTATGGCGTTTGTACATGTGTCACATCTTCAAAGACACGAGAGAACACACGGGAGAGAAACCCTTCCGGTGCACTCTGTGCGGGAAGCCGTTTGCAGATTCATCAAATCGTCAAAGACACCAGAGAACATACACGGGAGAGAAACCCTTCAAGTGCAGTGTGTGTGGAAAGGCATTTTCACAATCATCTGTTCTTAAAAAAACACCAGAGAACACACACAAGAGAGAAACCCTTCAGGTGCACTCTGCTGGAAGGCGTTTGCACAGAAACTACATCTTCAAGTACACCAGAGAAGGCACAAGCATCAGAAGATCCACTAGGAGTGCAGTCTGAAATCAGCTTGTGAAAGTGAAAGTGCCGCAATGAGCCAATCCCTCATGAAACAAGAACCAGAGGAAAATCCCAGCTTGGACACTTTTAAAGGTATAAAGGTGAAATATGAAGAGGTGATGGTGAAATGTGAAGAGGTGATGGTGAAGAGCGAAGAAGTGAAGGTAAAATGTGAAGATGATTCAGCTCCAAAATGGGACCTTCACATCGATGGAGGCAATGTGAATCAGGAGGAGAATTCTGACTGTGAGGCAGAGCGAAGCAACTCCCAGCAGTTTGTGGGGGTGTGGGTGGACTTGCTCCTAGACAATACAAAGTTAAGTGGAGACCCGGTAGATGTGTAAGCTTGAGACAGGTTCAACCTGCAGAGCAAGAGCGAGCGGCCAGTCTTTGTGGACCTGTGGGTTGGGGAGATCTCTTGACCAGGAGCGAGAGCCAAGAAGCCCCCAAGCATTCACTATGTTATAATAATTGCTTTTACATGGTGCTTGCTTAATCGCCTCAGCAACTCGGAGTTTTGTGTCGTACCTCGTCTGAAACACTCGAAGAGCATCCCCAAGTTGCAGCTGCCCCTGTGTGGCACAAGGTGGTGGCCCTGCACCGGCCTGCATTTATTATTTTTTTCCGCCTGAGGACGACTGATTGTGTTACGATCAAAACGTCGTGATCTATTATTATTTGTTCTACCTACGTGACTTTACTGAAAGAACCAAAGAGTATGTGAACAAGAGGCTGTCAGTAGGGGGCGATGATTGATGTTTCATCTCAGTTTTGTAATTTGTCGCTAATGTTTAGAATTCGCCAGCATGCAATGGCCTACTCGTTTTGAATGACACTACAATAGTATGTTTTACATCCACTGTTAAGCAGACGGTGCATTTTTTTTTTTCAAATAGCTTCTTAATCAGATGTTATCTGATGCAGTATATTTCACTGCAGTAATTAAATTTTGTTAAAATGCCTGTCAATAATTCAGAATAAACACTTGTCTTATTTTGTGTGTTCATGCATCACTTTATATTTTATAAGGGTCAAACATTGAATAAGTGATGTTAGGACAAAGTGTGTGTGTGTTTTGGAAGTAACCTGTACAGAGAACTCAGGTGGGACCCGTTGTTCTTGTGATACAGGTCAAACTGTATTTTTGTGTTTCAGGAAGCATCTGGAGCAACTCATTGTCTTTGACATAGGAAGCACACTCGGATCATTCATCAGTTACAAGACATACCACCTTAAAGTTACACGTAGAGGAAATACATTCTCTACAACACGAATTATAATTTTGTCTTACGTGTTGACGTAGATTTTGTCGAACTCAGACTAGAAATGCTCCTTGCTGATTAACGTCTGGATGTTCACAACCATGGCTTGAAGCAAGCCCCACTGCTGTTGAGACATTGCCCACCAAAACCGGTCCACAGTTGGCTTGCACTGAAGCAATGCAGTAATTATGGACTCGCACGAAGGCCGTGGGATTTATATTTCGAGTTAAACATTCCTTTGTTTCGTGGAGAGACCGATTAAATTAAAGACGTCTTGTCTGCTGATCTTGTTCATATCTGTGTACATCGATACCCCACATTGCCTGCATGTACACACCACACGCAATTAAATCAATAATAAGAATGACTTCCGGGCATTGCGAAGATCGAGGAATCTCTTTCAATGGAGCGAGTTCAGTGTGTTTGATTCAACATCTCTCTGTCCCTGTCCGTCTGTGTCATCTGTTTGCCTCTGTGTTTCTCTCTGCCTGTGTCTCTCTGTCGTCTCTGTGTTCCTCTTGTCTGTGTCTGTCCGCCTGTCTTGTCTGTGTCTCTCTAGCAGCGTCTATCCAACCGTATTCAACGACTGTCAGTAGCAACACGCGCCCGGTCAACTTCCACGGCCCGCGACTCAAACTTGTTTATCTGTAACTTTCGCACCATACCTAGCCAACCGTGATAATCTATGGGTCTCCGTGTGAGTCTGTGAGTCTCTGTGTGTGTATCTGTGTGAATCTCTGTGTGTGTATCTGTGTGAGTCTCTGTGTGTGTCTCTGTGTGAGTCTCTGTGTGTGTGTCTGTGTGAGTCTCTGTATGTGTATGTGTGAGTCTCTGTGTGTGTGTATCTGTGTGTGTGTATCTGTGTGAGTGTATCTGTGTGAGTCTCTGTGTATCTGTGTGAGTCTCTGTGTGTGTATCTGTGTGAATCTCTGTGTGTATCTGTGAGTCTCTGTGTGTGTATCTGTGTGAGTCTCTGTGTGTGTATCTGTGTGTGTATCTGTGTGTGTATCTGTGTGAGTCTCTGTGTGTGTATCTGTGTGAGTCTCTGTGTGTGTATCTGTGTCAGTCTCTGTGTGTGTATCTGGAACTTATTTCGCACCGTACGTAACCGAACCTGCCCAGGAGGAGCGGCTGGTATCATAAGTCGCTTGCCTTATTGCCTCAGCAACTCGGTGTTTCGTATCGAACCTCATCTCAAACAATGGAAGGGCGCCCCCTAGTGGCAGCTGCCCCTGTGTGGCACAAGGTGGCCCTGCACCGGCCTGCACGTGGACATGAGTCTGTCGGTAGGGGGCGATCATTGACGCGTCATCTCCCTTGTGGAGTTTCTGGATAGTGTTACTGGAATTGCCACAATTTTGACCGTGACACCAACATGCAATGTGCGTTGTGAGTGACACAGTGGTTTGTTTGACATCCGCTGTTAAGCAGACTGCGCATGTTGTGGTGAATGTTACTGGGGTAGCCAGATATGCCTGTCGGATTTGAACCTTGAACCTCTGCAACAAATAGAGAATGCGCTACCATATTCCTGGTTCTTTCGGTAAAGTCACGTAGATAGAAAACAAAAAATAAAAGATAAAAATAATAAATTCACATTTTAATAATTTAAAATAAATTGATGAAAAGATGCCATGGGTCGACTGACTGAGATGACTGGCCAATGCACCACCTGTGCCCCCTACTACACACACACAGTGTACACACACACACATTGTGTACACACACAGTATACACAAACAGTGTACACACAGTGTACACACACACACTGTATACACTGTATGCACAGTGTACACACACAGAGTGGACACACAGTGTACACACACACAGTGTATACAAACTGTACACACAGTGTACACATACAGTGTACACACACAGAGTGGACACAGTGTACACACACACAGTATACACACAGAGTGGACACACAGTGTACACACACAAAGTGTATACAGTGTACACACACAGTGTACACACACAGTGTATACAAACAGTGTACACACACAGTGTACACACACACACTGTATACACAGTGTATGCACAGTGTACACACACAGAGTGGACACACAGTGTACACACACAGTATATACAAACAGTTTACACACATCTTCTTTGGTTCTTTCGGTAAAGTCACGTAGAATGAGAATAAAATAATAAATTGATAAAATAAAATAACACAATAATATTCTCACGACGTTTCGGCCACAACACAAGCGGCCTTCATCAGGCCGAAACGTCGTGAGAATATTATTGTGTTATTTTATTTTATCAATTTATTATTTTATTCTCATTCTACGTGACTTTACCGAAAGAACCAAAGAAGATGAATCATTGCAGTCACGAAAGCTTTAAATCGAAGTTTACACACACACACACAGTATACACACAGTGTATACACAGTGTACACACACACAGTGTATACACACAAACACAGTGCACACACACACAGTGTATACACACAGTGTATACACAGTGTACACACACAGAGTGGACACAGTGTACACACAGAGTTTGCACAGTCACCACATCTTCAAAAACACCAGAGGACACAGGAGAGAAACCCTTCAAGTGCACTCTGTGCAGGAAGGCCTTTTCAGAGTCATATAATTTTGTAACACACCAGAGAACACAAGGGAGACCGCATTGCCCTGTGGACCTCCAACGCTGACAGCAGCGAGGCCGTCATTACCATCAGGTGCGCGAGACGCTCACCTACTGACACATCCAACTCACATACCAACTCACATACTCACCAACTCACCTACTCACTCACCTACTCACCCACCTAGTCACCTAATCACCCACTACTCACCCACCTACTCAGCCACCTACTCACTCACCGACCACCCACCTACTCACTCGCCCACTCACTCACCTACACCCACTCATCTACTCACCCACTCAATCACCTACTCACTCACCAACTAACCCATATACTCACCCACCCACTCACATACTCATTTACCAACTCAGCCACTCATTCACTCACCCACTCGCTCACCCAATCGCTCACCCAATCGCTCACTCAGCCACTCACTCAGCCATTCACTCACCTACTTGCTCGCTCGCTCACTCACCCACTCGCTCGCTCACTCAACCACTCGCTCAGTCACCCACTCACCCAGCCACTCACTCAGCCACTCATTCATCTACTCTCTCACATTCACTCTCCCACTCAGTCTCCTACTCACTCAGCCACTCAATCACCTACTCAGTCACCCACTCAGCCACTCACTCACCTACTCACTCACCTACTCACACAGCAACTCACCCAACAGCTACTCACTCACCGACCACCCACCTACTCACTCATCCACTCACTCACCCACCTACTCACCCACCCATGCTAATGACGATGCTGGCTGTGTCTTTGTCTCATCTCTCTCGCCGTGTCTCTCTGACCGTGTCTTTGTCTCCGTGTCTTTCTGACGGTGTCTGTCTGCGTCTCTCTGTCTGTGTCTCTCTCTTTGTGCCAACCTGCTGTGCTTTAGCCACCCGGCGCTCCGCTCGTTGTTGTGAGCGTTGCTCCTCCGCCCTCCGTTGTTGTTGGAGGGCGACTACCTCCAACTGCCCAGTAGCATCCTTCACGAGCCTCCTCCACAGAGGTCGATCTTGACACCGGTGGTACCAGTCATCGGCAAGTCCACTCAGCTCCACGTCCTCCTGTACCACATCACTCCATCTCTTCTCTAGCCCGTGCCGCGCCCGCTTAGCCCCCTCAATCCGGCCGAACAAAAGCTGTTTCGGCATGCGTTGGCTGGGCATGTGGGCTACATGACCCAGCCATCGCAGCCTTGCCCGCCGGAGGAGCTCACCGATGGGACCTTGCCCAGATCTTTCAAGGATTTGTGAGCTCCTCACACAATCCAGTCTGGTTAAACCCAGGATGGATCGTAGGCAGGCCAGCCTAAATGTTTCTAACCGGCGAAGATGTTCCATTAGGGGGGGTCCACGTTTCGCAAGCGTAGAGAAGGGAGGGAATGACCGTGGCCGAGAAGACCTGAAGCTTAGTGCGGAGCGACAGACCAGGTAGCTTCCACACAGCATTACGCAACCGATGAAAAGATATTGCCGCTCGACTGATTCGGAGTGAGACCTCTGCTGTTAAACTGGAGCCAGTCATAAGCACACTTCCCAGGTATGGGAAACTCTCCACTCTCTCCACAACTGCCCCATCACCGATTGGGAGTTGTGGGGGTGGAGTGTCCGATGGTACAAAATACCCAGGCAGGTGCTTAGTTTTGGTGGGGCTGATGGTACGGCCCCACCTTAGTGGCACGCTCCAGTCTCAGCAGCAGCGTCTCCAACTCCTCCTCTGACTGAGCAGCTATTACCAAATCATCAGCATACATAACGTGGTTGAGCAATAGGGAGCCATCCCTTGACCGCACCCGGGCATTGATCAGCCTCCCATTATATCTGTACCATATGGAGATTCCCCCGGTACAGCTATTGAAGGCTTCATGAACTACGTGGTCAAAATAGATGTTAAATAATGTGGGAGCCAGAGGACATCCCTGTCGCACCCCAAGGTGTACAGGGAATGGCTCTGACTCCCGGCCACGTAGTTCTACCCGGGCCCGCTCACCATCATGAAGGTCCTTAATGATCGTGAGCAGAGGGTCAGGTACTCCAAAAGCACGAAGAACGACCCAGAGCCCAGGCCTACTGATGGTATCATAGGCCTTGACCAGGTCAATAAAGCAGAGATGTAGGTCTTGTTGGAATTCTCTACACCTCTGCTGTAGCAGACGGACAGAAAATATGGCATCTGTGCAGGACCGCCCTTTTTTGAAACCGCACACACACACTCACACACACGCCCCCACCACCGCCCTTTATCCCCCCTCCCCCGCAGGTAATGGGCGGTGCCGTTCGTCACATGGGAAGTGACGTCACGCCAGGTGCAGCCCCACCTCCACCACCGCCCTTTATCCCCCCTCCCCCGCAGGCAATGGGCGGTGCCATTCGTCACACGAGAAGTGACGTCACGCTAGGCGCTGCCCCACCCCCACCACCGCCCTTCATCCCCCCCCCTCCCCCGCAGGTAATGGGCGGTGCCATTTGTCACATGGGAAGTGACGTCACGCCAGCTGCTGCCCCACCCCCCACCTCTCCGTCACCCACGCGCCAGCGCTCAGCGCCATTTTCCCGCGTGCGTAGTCGCCGAGAGGCCCCCAGCGAGCCCGGGACCCCGACAGCAGCCAGACCCCCGGAGCCACGGGGATCCCTTCCCGAGATCAGGGAACAACCCCCTCGCCAACACCGCCCACAGCACGAATCGGGGACCTCGCAAACGGCAGCAGCAGCAGTCACCCTAGCTACCCCCTTGCTGAGACGGGAGAGAGCTCCCTTCTCTGAGGCGAACTTGAGGGGATTCAGGGACCCCCCCCCCCCGCCCGCGAAGACGGAACCCCCGAAATGAGGGGGCTGTACCCCAGGGTGCTGCTGCTACCCCTGCTGCTGCTGCTGGGCGCGGTGAGAGCGGAGGAACAAAGCCGCGAGTCTCAGGTAACGGGGCCTCACACCCCCAAACGCGTCCTCCTCATCCCCTTCATCCCCTTTTCAAGCTCGTTCGTCAGCCCCCCCCCTCGCATCCCTCTACCACTTACACTGCTTCCCCCCACCCCACCCACCTCACCACCAACCTCCCACCTCACCAACCTCCCACCCCACCACCCCCCCACCTCACCACCCCCCCACCCCACCAACCTCCCACCCCACCACCCCACCAGCCTCCCACCCCAACATTGCCAGCAGCACCTGTGGCGAGGGTGACGGTGCCACTTTGGAATCCTCGCTGGCACAATGGCCGAGTGTCCTCACCTCCGTCTGCCACCCTCACCACCGCCGCCACCACCACAGCTGTTGCCCCCCCCCTCCCATGCCCCCCCCCCGCTCCACGCGGCCTTAACGGATCACTTCCTGCACCACGCAGCTTTGCGCTGTGCCGAATAAGCAGCAGGCGTTGAGTCCACAACCTCTGACCCCGCTCCCCCAACCGTATAACCGGAGTGGCTGAACGCAGCGTTTGAGGTAGGGTTGAGACGACGTAGAGGTACTGCTGCCTTGTGTGAGCGCAGTTACGGTGCGAGCGACGCGTCTTCACCATTCACTTTGACGTGTGTCTTTTTATTTTTCGATTTAAAGCTTTCGTGACTGCAAGGATTCATCTTCTTTGGTTCTTTCGGTAAAGTCACCACCACGTAGAATGAGAATAAATTAATAAAATGACACGATAAAATACTCACGACGTTTCGGCCACAACACAAGTGGCCTTCAGGTGAAGGAACAGACCTGTCGGGACGACTTGAAGCTCTGTCGTCCCGACAGGTCTGTTCCTTTCACCTGAAGAAGGCCACTTGCGGTGTGGCTGAAACGTGGGAATTTTATTGTGTTATTTTATTAATTTTAATTATTTTATTCTCATTCTATGTGGTGGTGACTTTACCGAAAGAACCAAAGAAAAAGCGTACCTTTTTATCCGCAGCTGGCGTTGCTATTCGGAGTTTATTTTCCGGGTTTAGGCCACGCAACAATCCGGCCAAATTTATGTCGTTAAGAACACCCCCCACCATCGGACCCCCAAGCAAATTGAATCGCCGTGGGTGAAATGAGCGTCTTAACGGTACGCCCGTTATTAATTTCGCCTCGAAATTGCGGATTAGAGGTCGGAGTATAATTAAACTATTTCAAACTTTTTTTTATTTCACCAGGTAAAGCCCCACTGGGTTATGTAGCTCGCTTTCAGAAGCGTCCTGCCCACAAACGATAGCCCGATGAGGCGGTTAATCACGTGGGCATCTTTAGCGTCACAAACAACTCCCAAGCGCACGTTGACTCTAAATGTGCAGGTAAAAACCTGTAAGAACCGGAGAAAAATCCACACGGCCACGGGGAGAACACGCAAACTCCAAATACACAGGCACCGTTAGCGTCGGCATCGAACCCACGACCTCCGGCACACCAGACGAGGTAGTTAACATCTCGCCACCGTGGGGAAACGTGAAGTAAGCGACTTGGCACGCGCGGCAATCTTCAGGTTCAAGGGCCGAGGCAAATGGGAACGGTCGGCCGGTGTCGTCGACGCGTGGCCCAACGCGACCAACGTCGCTTGTGAACTTCGTGACGTTGACCGTGCTACCCCCCCCACCCCCCCCCCAAATGGGGGACGGGGGGGGCGGCCTGGCTGGATTTCGAGCGGCGAGGAGCGCGTGAGAGAGGGGGGGGGGGGGGCCGCGCGCGGCACCGTTAGCGTCGTCCCAACGGAGTCGCCGCCGCCGCCCCTCCGCCGCTTGGCCTCGCAGGGAAGGCACGGGGGGACGTCCAAGCGGGAGACGGAGCGCCAGGAGGAGGAGGAGCGCCAGGAGGAGGAGGAGGCGGGCGTCGGCGCCGCGGGGGCGGAAGAGGGCGGCGTGCTCGCGTTCCGCCGGCTGCGGAGCGGCAGGCGGCGCCGGCAGAAGCGCGGCTGGCTCATCCCGGCGATCAACGTCCCCGAGAACGACCGCGGGCCCTTCCCCAAGGGGCTGGTGCAGGTGAAGGTCCCCCTGCCCTCTTCCCCCCCCCCCTCACCCCCTCTACCCCCACACCCCTCCCCCACCGGCAAGAAAGGGGGGCCTGGGTTCGATCCCCAACTCGGGTGCCCTGCTGCCTACGTTCAACCCCCTGTTGAGCAGTGTGTGAATGTCACGCGTTGGTGAGTGAGGGTGAATGTGTGTGTGTGGCATGTGGTGTATTTGTCTTGGGGGTTCGTGGTGTATTTAGCATGCCATGTATCAGCATGTGATGTTTGTGTGTGTGTGTACATGTATATATGTTGGGGGAGCGGTGGCCAATTGGTTAACACACACTGCGCTCTGAACCTGGAGACGTGAGTTTGATTTCCACATACGGCTAACACCCAGTGACACTTATCTGAACTTGGTCTCAACTAAGTACACGGTGCGGTGTATATAGCCGTCTCCACACTGGGGGGATAAAGGCGGCCGGGTGTGTTGGTAACCGCGTATCGCACCCCCTCGTGTGCCACGCCAGCCTTCATATTTGCTGCCGCTCGCCAACCGCGCTTGCCCCGCGTATTCACGCGATGTACGAGCGTGGCTATCGTGCAGAGCGTAACGCCGCCCCCTGCCGCCTCCCCTACCCCGTCCGCGTCCGCCCCCGCAGATCAAATCGAACACGCGCGGGAAAATCCGCTACAGCATCGTGGGGCCCGGCGCCGACCAGAACCCCACGGGGGTGTTCGTCGTAAACTCCGTGACCGGGCGCCTCTCGGTCACCAAGACTCTGGACCGTGAGCTAATCGCAGAGTATCTGGTGAGGCGCCCACGCGAGCACACCCACGTGTGTGTGTGTGTGTTAGCGAGCACACCCACGTGCGTGTTATTGAGCACTCCCACGTGTGTGTGTGTGTTAGCGAGCACACCCACGTGTGTGTGTGTTTGTGTTCGCGTAGTAAGGTCCAGGCCTCTATTGCGGAGTTTTCTCAAATTTCCTGGTCCCCGGACCACTCGGTCAGTGTAAACATTTATGTGGTGCAACCCCCTCCTGCCCCTGGTGACACAAACCATTCACTTCTCTAAATACCAATATTACTAAGTTATATTCATATTACCGGAACATTAAAAGAACGTTAACGCAGCTTTAACGGTTGAGATCTCAGGGTTCGGGTAGTTTTAATCGAGGTGGTTTACTTAATTTAATTTTTCAATTTTAAATATCACGAGTAAACTATTAATGTCCGAAACAAAAGGCGTAAACATTTGCGGATCAACCTGCAATCAGCATCGCAACCCAGCGGACCTCCAGGAGTACCGTCCCAGACCGTCGGTGGTCCAGGTACTACCCTTAGAGAACCGCCGCTCTAGAGGGATGTTTGGCCAACTCTAAACATCCAAACGTCGGCGACTACAACCACACCACCACCACCGCAACAACAACGAGACGCAGGGACAAAGGATCCCTTGTATAGCGCGTCGTAGATGGTTGAGGCAAGTGCTGTTAGCGAGCACCGCATAAAGGCCAACATTTGTGCACGACGGGGTGGGTGGCCAGCAACCCCACCCACGCTTTTGTCTCCAGAGTGGCGGCGTTTACACGGCCGGGCAATCGGGGGCGGCACCAATGACTGGGACCCAGGGGCAGCTCAGGGCAGCTCCAATGGCGATGAGAACCAGGGCGCAGAACAACGACCAGTCCCCACGCGCTTTCTTGCGTGTGCCGCACGTTGCGTGCGTTGCATGTAACGCGCGTGTGCGTTGCGTGTAACGCGTGTGTGCGTTGCGTGTAACGCGCGTGTGCGTTGCGTGTGCGTTGCGTGTGCGTGGCGTGTGCGTGGCGTGCCCGCTGCAGCTCAAGGCCCACGCGGTGGACATGAAGGGGCATCCGGTGGAGAACCCCGTGAAGCTCGTCATCAACGTCATCGACATGAACGACAACCGGCCCGAGTTCGCCACGCCCGTTTTCCAGGGCTCCGTGGCTGAGGGATCCCCACCAGGTGCGGCGTGCGGACGGGCACAGACGGGCGCGGTGGTGACGGGGGTGTGATAGTGATAGCGCCCGCCTGGGTATTTTGTACCATCGGACACTCAACCCCCGCAACTCTCAATTGGTGATGGGGCAGTTGTGGAGAGAGTGGAGAGTTTACCCATACCGGGGCAGTGTGCTCATGACCAGCTCCGGTTTGACAGCAGAGGTCTCACTCTGAATCAGTCGAGCGGCAATGTCTTTTCATCGGTTGCGTAACGCCGTGTGGAAGCTACCTGGTCTGTTGCTCTGCACGAAGCTTCAGGTCTTCTCGGCCACGGTCATTCGCTCCCTTCTCTCCGCTTGCGAAATGTAGACCCCCCGAATGGAACATCTTCGCCGGTTTAAAACATTTAGGCTGGCCTGCCTACGATTCATCCTGGGTTTAACCAGGCAGCCTGGATTGTGTGAGGAGTTCACGTATCCTCGAAAGATCTGGACAAAGTCCCATCGGTGAGCTCCTCCGGCATATAGCTGTGTCATGGAGCCCGCATGCCCAGCCACCGCATGCCGAAACTGCTTTTGTTCGGCCGGATCGAGGGAGATAAAACAGGCGCGTCACGGGCTAGAGAAGAGATGGAGTGATGTGGTACAGGAGGATGTGGAGCTAAGCGGACTTGCCAGTGTCAAGATCGGCCTCTGTGGAGGAGGCTCGTGAAGGACGCTACTGGGCAGTTGGAGGCAGCCGCCCTCCAACAACAACGGAGGGCGGAGGAGCGACACTCACAATAAGCGGAGTGCCGGGTGGCTAAAACACAGCAAGTTGGCACAGTAGGGGGCACAGGTGGTGCATCAGCCAGTCGTCTCAGTCGACCCGTGGCACCTGGGTTTGCCCTGTGACCGCCTCCCAGCGGGCGTTCGACACTTCACGTGGCCTCAAGGTGTACATAGCCTGGCACAAGCGTCGTGGTGATGTCACCGCCACTTAGTGGCGAATGGCGGTTGTTGTTGTTGTGATGGTGGTGGTAGTGGCAGTGGGGATATTGGTGGTGAATGAGGTAGAGGTGGCAATAGGCATGGTGGTGACGTTGGTAACAATGGCAATGATGTTTATGATTAACAGGTGAAGCTGGTTTAAATCATTATGATTGTGATGACATTATTTATAATATCTTTGATCGTGGATGTTGGATCGTGGACATGGACGTGGATGTTCTTGATAACGACGATGATGTTGAGAATGACAAAAATGGTGGTGGTTGTGATGCGAACGAATATAATGTTTTGTTTTTTGATAGTAACGACGTCCACGCCTCCCTCCCTGCTTTTCCCCTCTGCCCTCCCCTGCCCTGCCCTGCCCTCCCTCCCACCCCCGGCAGGCACGGCGGTGATGAGGGTCGAGGCGAGCGACAAGGACGACGCCTTAACGGCCAACGGCATGATCCGCTACAAGATCATGTCGCAGGCCCCCAAGGTGCCCTTGGAGCGCACGTTCACCATCGACAACGCCACGGGCGTCATCAGCACCATCGCCGCCGGGCTGGACCGCGAGGTGCGTCGTCCCGCGGCAACCGCCGCCGATTGGCTGACGTCGGTCCGGGGGATGGTGGCTAACCTCCGGGGTTATGTGTACGGTGTTACGTTCGCGTGTTTTCAGTCGTGTATGCACGTTGCGTTGAACGTCAAGTCGCGCGCCGTACGCAGGCGACCGCGCTGATCGGAGGTGCGAGGGAAGGGCGAAAGGCTCGACACGAAAAGCAGCTCTAAAGAAACGAGTTTTCAGTCTGGATTTAAAAGTGCACAGCTACAGTGGCTTCTTGATATTGTGTGGTGCCCTAATAAAGTATTAAAGCTTTCGTGGCTGCATAAAATTACTCATTGTTTTTTTCGGTAAAGTCACGTACGTAGAAATACAATAAAATTATATTAGAACAAAAAAACAATCGCGACGTTTCGATCACAACGCAAGCGATCTTCATCAGGTGTCAAGAACAAATCGCGGAGGTAAATACAGCAAAGAGATGAGAGATGAGAATTCAACAAACCTGAAAAAACATTATGTGAAGCACATCCAGTCAGGCCAACAACACAGTTAGACACTTCCTGGCGGACCACGAATTTCAGAAGAGCGTTAAATTTCGTGTTCAACCTTTGGATTGCACATACCAGCATAGATAGAATGAAATATATGTATTTCTACTGACCATGTACCTCGTATTGTGTGGTGCCCTGTGTCTCGGAAGCGACGGTGACGCTGCTAGCGCGCCGCGCTACGAACCCGGGGACCTGAGACCGGTCCAACACCGGTGACGGTCGACTCGGGCCTCAAATGAGTAGCCTGCTGCAGTGTGAAAACATCCCCACTAGGGAGACAAAGGCGGCCGGGCGTGATGCTGGCCACCCAGCACAAAGGTCTGTCGAGGCTGCACGAGGAATGCTTGTCCTCGTCGTTTTGTTGTTCATCTGTAAGAGTCGTGCGTCTGCGTGCCCCGTCTGTGTAGAGGACGCCGCAGTACGTGCTGGTGGTGCAGGCCTTGGACATGGAGGGCGACCCGGACGTCGGCCTCGCAAACACGGCCACCGCCATCGTCGCCATCACCGACAAAAACGACAATGCCCCCGAGTTTACGGGCATAACCGTACGCACCGCCGCCGCCGCACACAACCACGCCGCGCCACCAGATCACCCGCCTAGACTTTACATGGCCCGTTGATTAACATTGCATGTAGATTTACATTGCACTTAGACGAAAATGGCCCGTAGACTTACATTGCCTCTAAATTAACATTCGCCATCGACTAACATTTCCCGGTTGGCAAGATGTTCACTTCCTTGTGCGGTATGCGGAAGGTCGTGGGTTTGATCCTGACCCTGACGCGTGTATATTTGTAATTTGAATGTTCTCCCCGTGGTGGTCTTGCGTTCAAAGCTGTTGTGTACATTTCCACGTGATGATGAGCCACTTCGCTGAGCTACCATTTGATGGCTAGGTTGCTTCTAAAAACAGAGCTGCATAGCTCCGTGCTGTGGGGCCTCACCTGGTAAAATATTTTTATTTTTGAGACTGGCGGAACAATGAATCTGACGACGTCCCCCCCCCACCACCGTCTCCGCCGCAGTTCAGCGGTACGGCGCGCGAGAACGCGGTGAACGTGACGGTGACGACGCTGACGGCGACGGACGTGGACGAGCCCGGCACGCCGGCGTGGCGCACTCGCTACGTCGTCCGCGGCGGGGACCCCGGCAAGAACTTCGCCGTGGAGACCGACCCCCGCACCAACGACGGCAGGCTCTACGTCGTCAAGGTGGGGGGGGGCACGGTGGGGGGTGGGGGGGGGGGCACGGTGGTGGGGGGAGGGCGGTGGTGGGGGGAGGGCGGTGGGGGGGGGGTCTGTCACGCGCTGCCGCTGCGGAGACGGTGATGGTGGTTGGGTAGTGATAGTGGTGGTGATGATGGTGATGCTGATGGTCGTGGTGATGGCGTAACGTAGGTGGTGGTGATGATGATGGGGTAGTGATGGTGATGGTGGTGATGGTCGTGGTGATGGCGTAATGTAGGTGATGGTGATGATGATGGGGTAGTGATGGTGATGGTGGTGATGGTGATGCTGATGGTCGTGGTGATGGTGTAACGTAGGAGACGGTGATGGTGATGGGGTAGTGGTGGTGGTGATAATGGGGCTGTGGTGAAGGTGCCGATTATGGAGTAGCGGTGGTGATGATGGGGGTGGTGATGGTAATGGTCGTGGTGGCGGGGGAGGGTGATGTGGTGATAATGGTGATGGGAGTGGCGTCGCGATGTTATTGATTGGGTGGTGGTGATGGGGGGAGAGGTGGCGTGGTGGTGGTGATGCGATGATAGGGTAGTGATGGTGAATGCGGTGGCTGATGGTGAAATGAGGTTGACATGGCAATGCTGGTAATGGTCGCATAACGATGATGATGCTGATGATAGTGATGGTGGTGGCAAGGCGAAGTTCGTGGCGATGTTGCCGGTGGGCGACGGCGGTGACGACGTGGGGATGGCGGCGGCGGTGACTGTGGTGCAGCGGTCGTGACGGTGTTGGTGATGACTCAGCGTTTGATTGGTGGGAGGGTAACGTTGTGCGTGGTTGGTGTGTGGTGTGTGTGTGTGGTGTGTGGGGTGTGTGCGTGGTATGTGTGTGTGGTTGGTGTTTGGTGTGTGTGTGGTGTGTGTGCGTGGTTGGTGTGTGGTGCGTGGTGAGTGTGTGTGTGGTGTGTGGTGTGTGTGCGTGGTTGGTGTGTGGTGCGTAGTTGGTGTGTGTGTGTGGTGTGTGTGTGGTGTTTGGCGTGTGTGTGGTGTGTGTGTGGTGTTTGGTGTGTGTGTGGTGTGTGTGGTTGGTGTGTGTGTGTGTGTGTACGCCGCAGCCCTTGGACTTTGAGAGCTCGTCCAAGTACAACCTCGTCGTCGCCGTGGAGAACGAGGCGTCGCTCGAGAGCGCCGAGTTCGGACCGGCGAGCATCGCGACCGTCACCGTGAGTGCCCCCCGCTGCCCCCCGCGGCCCCCCACAAGTTTCGCCCCCCCACAGCTTCCTGCGCCGCTCGCGGGGGCAGATCTGATACCGCCTCAGACGGCGAAACTTCAGTCGCGCACATTTGTTATCGACAATTTTTCTCGGCCGATGAGAGCGAATGACTTAAGCACCCCGATGTTTACTTATTTCAAGTCCAGTAGACCTTTTTTTTCACAGGTGTCTCCTGGACATCTGTGCCGTCACCAGCGCTGTGAAGCACAGCGCTGGTGACGGCCGCACCGCCTCCCGCACGACCGCCCACACCGTGCCCCCCCCCCCACCTCTACAGGTGCTCGCTAACAGCCCCCCCCCCCACCCCGCCGCCCACCCGGTAGGTGACGGTGGAAGACGAGAACGAGGGGCCGACGTTCGAGCCGCTGCGGCGGGAGGTGAAGCTCCCCGAGGGCCTCCCCGTGGGCCACCACGTGACCACCGTGGTGGCCCGTGACCCCGACACCGCGCAGGGGCAGGCCGTGCCCGGACAGCCGGCAGCCGACCCTTCCTCCCGCCCTCCGTGTGTGTGTGCGCCTCACCTGTGTGTGACTCACTCTGTTCGGCTGTGTGACACTAAGCTGTGTGAATCGCCTGTGTGAACTCTGTTCAGCTGTGTGTGTGACTCACCTCTGTGTGTGAGACTCACCTGTGTGTGAGACTCACCTGTGTGTGAGACTCACCTCTGTGTGTGACTCACCTCTGTGTGTGACTCATCTCTGTGTGAGACTCACCTCTGTGTGTGACTCACCTCTTCATCTGTGTGAGACTCACCTTTGTGTGTGACTCATCTCTGTGTGTGACTCATCTCTGCGTGAGCCTCACCTCTGTGTGAGTCTCACCTTTGTGTGTGACTCACCTCTGTGTGTGATCTCACCTGTGTGTGAGACTCACCTGTGTGTGTGACTTACCTGTGTGTGAGACTCACCTGTGTGTGACTCACCTGTGTGTGTGACTCACCTGTGTGAGACTCACCTGTGTGTGAGACTCACCTGTGTGACCCACCTGTGTGTGAGACTCACCTGTGTGTGTGACTCACCTGTGTGTGTGTGACTCACCTGTGTGTGACTCACCTGTGTGTGACTCACCTGTGTGTGAGTCTCACCTGTGTGACTCACGTGTGTGTGAGTCTCACCTGTGTGACTCACCTGTGTGTGAGACTCAACTGTGTGACTCACCTGTGTGTGAGACTCACCTGTGTGTGAGACTCACCTGTGTGTGAGACTCACCTGTGTGTGTGACTCACCTGTGTGCACGTGTGTCTGTGTGATGGGGCCGCGCGCAGCTACAAGAAGCTTTGGGTGCCGGGCGACTGGCTGGACATCGACCCCGTGAGTGGCAAGGTGACCACGGCCGTGGTGCTGGACCGCGAGGCGGCCCTGGTGCAGGGCAACACCTACACGGCCACCTTCCTGGCCACGGATGACGGTGAGGGCTGCCCCCACAATGCACCACCCCCCCCCCCCCCTGTTTACAGACACGCCCCAGCTACACCACATTCACTCGCTTATTCACTCGTCATCACACCACGCTTACTCACCACTCACTCACTATCACTGGCTTACTCACCATCACTGATTTACTCACTCACCATCACTGGCTTACTCACTATCACTCACTCACCATCACTGGCTTACCACTCACTCACTATCACTCACTCACTATCACTGGCTTACTCACCACTCACTCACTATCACTCACTCACTATCACTGGCTTACTCACCACTCACTATCACTCACTCACTATCACTGGCTTACTCACCACTCACTCACTATCACTCACTCACTATCACTGACTTACTCACTCACCATCACTGGCTTACTCACCATCACTCACTCACTCAACCATCACTGACTTACTCACTCACCATCACTCACTCACCATCACTGACTTACTCACTCGCCATCACACACTCGCCATCACTCACTCACCATCACTGACTTACTCACCATCACTCACTCACCATCACTGACTTACTCACTCGCCATCACACACCATCACTGACTTACCATCACTCACCATCACTGACTTGCTCACTCGCCATCACTCACTCAGCATCACTCACTCAACATCACTGACTTACTCACTCACCATCACTCACTCACCATCACTGACTTACTCACCATCACTGACTTACTCACCATCACTGACTTACTCACCATCACTCACTTACCATCACTGACTTACTCACCATCACTCACTCACCATCACTGGCTTACTCACCATCACTGACTTACTCACCATCACTCACCATCACTGACTTACTCACCATCACTCATTCACCATCACTCACCATCACTAACTTACTCACTCACCATCACTCACCATCACTGGCTTACTCACTCACCATCACTCACGATCACTCACTCACCATCACTGACTTACTCACTCGCCATCACTCACTCACCGTCGCGCCGCGCTCGTTCGCCATTTCCCGCACCTTCGATTGGCGTGTGTGGCTTCTCCTTAAAGGTGCAATTCACAAAATGAGTGAGTGGGGTGCGTCTGTAGGTAGACTCAGCCTTACAATGCGTCCCTGGTGTGGTATGTTTGTGTAACCGGTCCACGTCTGGAGCGGCGGTGGAAGGGTCGGCGCGCTGCATTACAAACCCGGCAAGCCGAGTTCGATTCCCGCTCACGCCCAACATTGATGACGATTATTATCCGAATCGGTCTCCCCTTGGTTGACTCGGCCTCAAACAAGAGTACCCAGTGCCGTGTGTGTGTGGGTAAACATCCTCATTGGGGAGACAGAGGTGTCGTGTGTGTGTGTGAACATCCTCACTGGGGAGACAGAGGTGTCGTGTGTGTGTGTGTAAACATCCTCACTGGGGAGACAGAGGTGTGTGTGTGTGTAAACATCCTCACTGGGGAGACAGAGGTGTCGTGTGTGTGTGTGTAAACATCCTCACTGGGGAGACAGAGGTGTTGTGTGTGTGTAAACATCCTCACTGGGGAGACAGAGGTGTCGTGTGTGTGTGTGTGTAAACATCCTCACTGGGGAGACAGAGGTGCTGTGTGTGTGTAAACATCCTGACTGGGGAGACAGAGGTGCTGTGTGTGTGTGTGTAAACATCCTCACTGGGGAGACAGAGGTGTCGTGTGTGTGTGTGTAAACATCCTCACTGGGGAGACTAGAGGTGTCGTGTGTGTGTGTGTGTAAACATCCTCACTGGGGAGACTAGAGGTGTCGTGTGTGTGTGTGTCTGTAAACATTCTCACTGGGGAGACAGAGGTGTGTGTGTGTGTGTAAACATCCTCACTGGGGAGACAGAGGTGTCGTGTGTGTGTGTGTGTAAACATCCTCACTGGGGAGACAAAGGCTGCCGTGCCGAACCTTCGCTGGTTTGTAGAAGGCCGGCGAGTGGTGGGGGCGTGCGGGGATCTCGCTCTTCGTGTCTCGGCGTGCCGGTGGGAGCAGGCGACCCCGTGGCGAGCGGCACGGGGACACTGGCGCTGCTGCTGTCGGATGTCAATGACAACGCCCCCGTCGCCCGGCCCGACGAGGCCGCGGTGTGCGGCGCGCCGGGCGGCGCCGTCGACGTCACCGCCAGGGACGCCGACGAGGACTTCAACGGCGCTCCCTTCGGCTTCCGGCTGGCGCCCGGGAACCCCGCCGCCGACGACAACTGGACCATCCACCGGGTGGACGGTGTGTGGGGGGCCCCTCCACCACCCCCCCCCCCACGCTGCCCTTGCACTGCGCCACCCACACTGCCACGTCCGGCTGTGCGGACAGCAAACCGCACTCACTCGCTTGCTCACAATCACGCAGCAATCACTCGCTCACAATCACTCAGCAATCACTCAGCAATCACTCGCTCACAATCACTCAGCAATCACTCGCTCACCATCACTCACTCGCTTGCCATCACTCAGCAATCACTCTGCTCCCACTCGCTCGCCATGACTCCTACGCTTGCACTGCCCCCTACCCTGTCCCGCTCTGCCCCCACCTTGCTCTTGGCCTGTGTTGTCAGCAGAGGGCAGCGTAGCAGCAAAACCCAGCGCCCTACTCAAGGATTACTTCGTAATTATCTCACCCAGTATCTCGTTGTTTCTCGTGAACCGACTGAGCGTGGGGGTGGCACGCAGCTGAGCAGGAGCCAGTGGTATACTGGACATGGTGTGCCGGGTACGAAAATATTTTCCGGGTTTTTCCGATCCGGACGGATCCCCATTCCCCCTCTCTCCCTCCCCCCCCCAGCTTGAGCCGTAAGGCAGAGTCGCCAAATCCCGCCACGTTGATGGATCAAACACGGCGGCGGCGGGGTGCGGCATCGCAACGCGCAAAATCTTGTCCTCGCCCCAGGCCACCGCTCCAAAACAACCGAACGCGCCGGTCCATTGTCGTCGACCCGCACCTCGCGACCCGTCGGACGAGAGCCGGGAAAACGTCGCCGCCCCCGACCCCCTCCGGATTCGCCGGCGCTTTCCGAACGAGCGGGCGGCCCGGGACGCGGCCGAGAGCCGCGTCGTCGACTCTCGTCGCCGGCGCGACTCCCCGCGTCACGATGCGCCCGCCACCCCGCCCTCGGCGCACCGCGCGACATCTCTCCGCTCCACGCTCCACGCTCCCCTCCCCTTCTGCCCCGCAGGCGGCGGCTCGCAGCTGCGCATGAAGACGGCGCTGCCCGAGGGCCTCTACTTGGTGCCGCTGCTCGTCACGGACTCGGGCAACCCCGCGATGAGCGCCGTGTCGGAGCTCCAGGTGAAGGTGTGCGCCTGCGACCGGCGTGGCGACTGCGTCGGCCGCGACGCCGCCGGCGGCCTCAATGCCGCCGGCGCCGAGGCCGCCCTCCTCTGCCTGCTGCTGCTGCTGCTGCTGCTTCTCGGTGAGTTTGACGTCGTCGGCATCTTTTTGATTTAAAGCTTTCGTGACTGCAGCGATTCATATTCTTAAGCTCTTTCGGTAAAGTCACCATGTTGAAGGGAAACAATAAAATAATAAAATATATATAAAACAATAAAAATTCTCACGACGTTTCGACCATAACACAAACGGACACACCTGATGACGACCGTTTGTGTTATGGTCGAAACGTCGTGAGAATTTGTATTTTATATATATTTTATTGTTTTCCTTCAACGTCACTTTACCGAAAGAGCTAATGATTCCGGACATACAATACCCTGGTGTCTACAAACTAAGTTGCCTCTGTGGTAGTAGTTACATTGGAGAAACCAAACGCCATATCTCGGACCGCATTCGTGAACATAAAGCAGACCTTAAACACGGTAGGACCAACACCTCGGCCGTAGCAGATCATTGTTCTAATTCAGTAGGCTCACATGCCATTGACTTTTCCAAGACGGAGGTTCTTTGTAAGCCATCTGGCTTCCATGAGAGATTCGTTCATGAGGCTATCCACATATACAAGCACAGAGACAATTTCAACCGAGAAGATGGATTCTATCTTAGCAATCATTGGAAAGATTTGATAAATCATTTCAGTTCTTGATTGATTGTTCACGCTTACAGTGGCTTTCAGACAGCATACATAAAAACAAATTTCGTCTCCCCCCTCCTCTTTTCAAAAAATAGATGGACTAGTCCTGGCAAACTGCCAATCGTTGCGCGTGACGCAAACGTTATTTTTATATATATAAATAAATAAATAAATGTGCCGTTTTCAAAATAAATGTATGCAAACCGACACACCTGATGATGACCGTTTGAGTTATGGTCGAAACGTCGTGAGAATTTTTTATTGTTTTATATATATTTTGTTATTTTGTTGTTTCTCTTCAACGTGACTTTACCGAAAAAACTAAGAATATAAATTACTGCAGTCACGAAAGCTTTAAATCAAAATTTAATATAATAGCCGTCGGTATCGTTCGGGGGGACCCGGTGCTGCGGACGCGGGGCCCCCCTCCGGCGGCGCGGGGATTCGTGCGGCGAGATCTCCGTTCGTTCGCGGAGGATTTCCGCGGTTTGACCGGGGCGGGTCGCCCCCCCCCCCCCCGCGTGCAGTCCTGGCGCCGCTCTTCGTCGCTCGCAAGAGGCGCCGCGACGAGAAACCGCTCTGCGACCCCGAGGACGAGGAGGAGGGCGGCGACGTCTTCACGTACGACGACGACGAGGGCGGGGGAGAGGAGGACCGGGTGAGAGGCGTGCTCGCACATCTGCGCGGTGCGTTTATGCGGTGGTGCGGTGGTGCGGTGGTGCGGAGAGACGGCAGTGTGGCGGTGGATGCGGTTTGACTGTCCAGCGAGAGACCCTCTCGCGGTGGCGGCAGCGCCCTGCGTGCCCACGCGCCGGCGAGATGACGGCGCGGTCTGCTGCCGCAGGACTACGACCCGGCGCTGCTGCTGGTTCGGCTCCCGAGCGAGCTGCCGCCGCCGCGCCGCGAGGGCCCCGGCGTGCGCCACCTGGACGAGCGGCCGTCGCTGGCCGAGCCGCGCTACCCGCACCCCAGCGACATCGGCGACTTCATCAGCGAGGTGGGTGGTAAGGGGGGGTGGGTGGGTGGGTGGGAGAGGTGGCAAACGCCGCACGCACGTAGGGGATGGAACCGCGCACGACCAAACCCAGCGCCGCGCACGTGAACCATCGCCGCCACCGCCCCGTCAAACGATGCACGAGACAAAGGTCCCGTTGGCGAGGAGCGGTGCACGGAGGAGGGTGGGTGGCCGGCACCATGCCCGCTGGCCGTCTTTGTCTCCCCCCCCAGTGGCGATGTTGACACGCCGCGCCCGGGGACTCGATTGAGGCGGAGTCGAGCTAGGGGGGGAGGCCCAGGACCGGGTCAGATAATCGTCACCCCGGTGTTTGCTCGTGAGCGGGAATCCGACTCGGGCCGCCGGGTTTCGTAACGCCCCCAATTGGCGCAGTTGGCTACGTACGGCGCAGTGGAAGTTCTACGTAGACACGTACGTAGTGCGGCGCGCTGACCACTACACCACTACACCACCACACAGCGCACAGCGTGTAGATGATGATGATGTCGTCTTAGTGGTGGACGACGTCATTGCTGGCGACGTAATCGCCGATGTTGTTGATGCCATGGCGACCTTTTGCCGTTGCTACTCAGGTCACCGTCGTCGGCGGCGGCGGCTGTCGATGTCGATGACGTCATCGTCGGTGCCGCCATTTGTATTGTTGCTGATGCCGTCACAAACGTCACCGTCGTCATCATTGGATGTCGATGACGTCATCGGTGCCGACGTTTGTATCGTTGCTGATGCTGTCACAAACGTCACCGTTGTCGTCGGTTGTCGACGTCGATGACGTCATCGTCGTTAACGTCACCGTCTGTCTCCGGCGGCGGTGGTGGTGGTGTTCTGGCTTCCAGGGCCTGCGCACGGCCGACGACGACACGACAACACCGCCCTACGACTCGCTGCACGTGTTCCACCACGAGGGGGACGGCTCCCTGGCCGGCTCGCTCAGCTCGCTCGACTCTTCGAGCGCGGGGGGGGGCGGCGACGACGACGACCACCACGACTACTACGACTACTACGAGCGTCTCAACTCGTGGGGGCCGCGCTTCCGTAAGCTCGCCGACATGTACGGCGGCGGCTGTGACGACTGAGACCCCCCACCACCACCACCACCCTGCCCCCCACCACCACCACCTACTACTCTCAACCCCACTCTCTCCTCGTCGTCATTTCCTCCTCCCCCCCCCCCCCGTGCACCTCCACTCACCCCCCCCACACCTGCCAGCCTCGCCTACCCCCCCCGGCACCCACCCACCACAATACCCCCGTGACCGGCTGCCCACCGCATAGCACCGGCTGGACTGCCGATCCACCAGCCAGTGCGCCTGCCTGTCCGCCTGCCCGCCTGCCCGCTAGCAGCAATTTTGAGTTTGGAGGCTACTCCTTTTTTTCTTCTTTTGGGGGGGGTGGGGGAGTGGAGGTATAACCCGACTGGAGGACGAGGCGACGGTACGTGTAACGACTTCGTGGTACCAGGGCGGCGCCGCTGTGGTCCCTCCCCCCCCCCCGGCGAGGGGTAATCTGCGTTGGTTCACGACGTCGGGAACGGGAGGAAGTGGGCGTGCTTGCGGCGACGCGGTTCCAGATCTCCGGGTACGGACGAAGCCGATCCCGCGTCGGGTTTATGATGCGTTTAGAAATTCATGGACGGCTTTTTCTCAAGTCCGCGTCGCGACCTTGGACGAGGGGAGGTTCCTCGTCAACGAATCGGCGACGCTGAACGTTGGTTTGAGACGAAACCGGCCGGCCCGCCCACCCGCCCGCGAGCTGAACCGCAAAAAACCACGGCCGCCGGTTAAAAAGGGGCGAGTGGGCGGGGTGAGTGAGCGGGGAGGGGCGGGCGAGCGATTTTAAGCGAGCGCCGTCGCTAACGCTCAAGTTGGTACGTCGGAGCGACTCCCCCAAGTGACGCTGCTGCCCGTGGGTTCCCAGGTGCCCCCCCCCCCCACGTACTCCACAACTCCAGCCTCATGAACCATCGTTGGCCGAGACAATGACGTCTCTCCTCTTACCCCACCCCCGCCTCTGCCCAGTATAGTCGCATGGATAATGAGTTTATGGGACTGTACCAACCAATCACGTCAGCCGGGGGGTGGGAGGGGGGGGTGTCGGGGCTCTACCGACAGACGTGGTTGCCAGCAGGCGGTGATGTGCAAACTTGCGGTGTGCCACCGCCTGCGTTTTGAATGGTTCAACTAATCACGACTAATCACGACTATAATCACGACTAATCACGACTAATCACGACTCTAATCACGACTCTAATCACGACTAATCACTTTTAGGCGGTGGAGTTGGGGCAGCAAGCAATGAGGCCTCCTGCCCCGTTTTCAGCGCTGTGGAAATATAAGCTTCATAAAAAACTCTGTTGATTTGAGCTCGGCCTCTGTGGCTGTTAACTTGCCGAGTACAACATTTATTTAAGTGCCTATTTGGGTTCAGCACTGGGCGCCGGCTCAGCAGAGCTGCCGTGCCAGGGGCCATGGGGGGGTGAGGGGGGGCGGAGCGGTGGGTGGGGCGGTGAGCCGGCCGTGGCAGCAACCGCGCCCCGCGGAGACGGAGCCGCTCGCCGTCACAGAGCCTGGCGGAACAGCTCGCCGTGACGTAGCCGCCGCCACGGCGGTGCGACGTAACCAGCGGCAACGTAAAACCACGGCGATGGAGCTGCGCGTGGCGACGTCACCACGTCGACGTGAGCCGCGCGCCGACACCGATTGGACCGTGGTGCTAGAGGCCCTCGCGTCGTAATGGAGCCACGCTCGGTGAGCGAACCACGCTCGCGGTTACAGAACCGCCACCACCACCGCCCCCTCATATCGAGACTCGCAGGGCTCTAACCAGCGCCATGCGCGGCGCACGATTGATTTTTTTTATTTCATTTTTTTGATCGGGTGCAACCGCAACAAACATAAAACGTGAACATGAAAACATCTTAAAGTGACTATGCGCAAACAGAAAAATCCGGGAAAAAACAGCAAAAATCTTCCACGAAAAGCACCGTACTCCCACGCTCTGTGCAAAAATTCCAGCGGGATGCAAGTCAAACAACAACAACAAGACAACTTAGATTAAAGCCATCATTCTAACTCCGTACTACAACAGAAAAAACATGGCCAAACCAAAAAAAACTTTTCACACGGTTGCCCTGGCAACAATTACAGTTTCCTGGCAACCAAATCCAACATTTGCCTGGCAGTCAGGTGCATGCAGTAGCTCACAGCAGTTGATTTTATCGATGATTTTTTTTGCGACGATTATGAAAGTATTTTGAGCGTCCTCTGTTCTTTTAGTGCGGCCGCTCCCCCCGCCTCCCACCCCCCCGACCGCGTGATGGGGGGCGATAAGAGGCGGCTTTTATGTAAAGGTGTGCGCGGGTGTGCCCACGTGTGTACACTTACGCGATCCACCGCCCAACGGTTTCACAATAAACGACGACCCCCGTTCCCTGACTCCTCCGCCGTGCGGCGTTCACTCGCTCGCTGCACCCCACGCGAACGGGAACCGGACCGGCGCACCTGCCGGGCGGAAATTGAACGACGACAAACAGAAACGCGAGGCCGGCGGCCGGACCTCGGGCCGCGTGCTCGACCGCGGGGAGGGCACGGCCGAAGCCGGACTACTCGCGCAGTGGCCTCCGGCGCTTGCGCCAGGCTAGGTGCGCCCCGTTCACCGCTCGCACGGTAAACGGAGCGTCTCTCGTCTCTCGCGCGTGCGAGCGCCGCCGCCCGATGCGAGCGCCGGCTGGGAGGGGCGCCGCGGCAGCGGGAGCCGGAGTCGAGGAGGGCGCCCGCGGCGCCGAGATTCTCCGCCAGGCCGAGGCCGACGACGGACGGCGGCGAGAACTCGGGACGGCCGGCGGGGCGATTCGCCGTCGATGTCCACCGAGGGGCCTGGCGATGTTTGGAAAGATAAAATGTCACTGTTCGATAACTTCCACGTGTTCGTTAAAGGAGAGCTGAAAAAACTGTCAGGTTTTCTTGCAGCGGCTGCGTACGCCGCTGCGATTTGTCTGGACGATGTTAATTTGAAATTGCCAGCCCCTTCTCTCGAGACGGGGGGGCGCATGTTTGAGCACGCGGGTTGGCGAAAGGGAGGCCCAGGAGCGGTTCGGGTATCAGCCTCCATCGATGTGAAGGTCCCATTGTGGAGTTGAATCTTCATCTTCACATTTCACCTTCAATTCTTCGCTCTTCACCATCACTTCTTCACTCTTCACCATCACTTCTTCACATTTCACCTTCACCTCTTCATATTTCACCTCGATATCTTTAAAAGTGTCCAAGCTGGGATTTTCTTCCGGTTCTTGTTTCATGAGGGATGGGCTCATTGCGGCACTTTGACTTTCACAAGCTGATTTCAGACTCCACTCCTTGTTGATCTTCTGATGCTTGTGTGTTGTCTGGTGTCCATGAAGAGTTGATGACTGTGAAAACGCCTTCCCACACACACTGCACTTGAAGGGTTTCTCTCCTGTGTGTGTTCTCTGGTGTTTTACAAGAGTAGATGAATGTGCAAACGCCTTCCCACATACACTGCACTTGAAGGGTTTCTCTCCCGTGTGTGTTCTCTGGTGTGTTACAAGAGCAGATGAAACTGAAAACGCCTTCCCACACACACTGCACTTGAAGGGTTTATCTCCTGTGTGAGTTCTCTGGTGTACATGAAGATGTGGTGACTGTGCAAACGCCTTCCCACACACCCCGCACTTGAAGGGTTTCTCTCCCGTGTGTCTTCTCTGGTGTCTTTGAAGATTTGGTGACTGTGAAAACGCCTTCCCACACACACTGCACTTGAAGGTTTTCTCTCCCGTGTGTGTTCTCTGGTGTGTTACAAGAGTAGATGAACGTGAAAACGCCTTCCCACACACACTGCACTTGAAGGGTTTCTCTCCTGTGTGTGTTCTCTGGTGTGTTACAAGAGTAGATTAACGTGAAAACGCCTTCCCACACACACTGCACTTGAAGGGTTTCTCCCCTGTGTGAGTTCTCTGGTGCAATGTCAAATGTTCAGTACGATCCGTGCTGTATGGACACCGGTCGCATTGATGCCTTTTTGCACCGAGCTGCACCGAGTGCCTTTGCTCCATCAGTAAAATTCTGCAGAGGAAGCGACAGCTGCAGAGAGACAAAAATAATATCCACACCATCTACACGTCAGTATCGATGCACAGAGGAATGCATATATACAGTCACACGTGACTAACACGTCTATACTTATTCATATATTCATGTTATAGTGAAAAAGTGTCCCAAATTCATCACACGAGCTGTTATGGCACGCAATGAGGGCAAATGTCATAAACGTGCCTGGAAGCGCTCGTATCTTCAAAATGAATGTTAACCCAAAACTCCGAGCACACAATTTCGGCTGTCTGGCTTCAAAATGAATATTTATGAAAGCTAAATTCAGGTGACCTAGCAAAGGGTGTTGAAAATAATACTATTTGTGTTATGCAGAAATGCATAAATTAATGTTCAATCACAACTTATAGGTGTGAAGCCAGGCACAGATGTCCTTGAATGCTGGGATGAACAGTTCCGACCAGCTGCACGTGTGCTGTGATAACTTCCCGACTACATTCTTAGAAAGAGTAGCAGAGGAAAACAAAAATAAACTACTGTTTTTATATAACCTCCGTGCTCAATAGAGTTAGACTTTACTGCAAATACAAACTGTATCAACGATATATTGAAATGACAAGAGGGACCTTGAAAGTGTTTCTCAGAGGGGAGAAACACCTTAGGCCAGGGGTCGGGAACCTATGGCTCGCGAGCCAGATGTGGCTCTTTTGATGATTGCATATGGCTCGCAGATAAAACAAAATATTCTCACTTGTTTTAATCCATCCATCGATTTTTCACTGCGCATGTCCTGTTCAGGGCTGCAGGAGCAATTGTCCATTATTTTAATTGGATGATACTGGCCTACGTTTGCCGTTGCTGGGTAAAACATGTAAACGCCCTCTTTTGAATCAGTCTGAGACTGCGTCTGCTCGGTCATTAGCTCAAAGCTAATTCTTCGACGAAGAAGATGGCGAAAAGAAAAAAAGACGACGAGTATCGTACATTTCAGGACGAATGGACCGAAGAATTCGCCTTTGTGGAGAGAGCGGGTTCTGCGGTGTGTCTAATTTGCAATGACAAAATTACATCGTTGAAACGGTCGAATGTAAAGCGGCACTTCGACACGCGCCACGCTACCTTTGCATCAAAATACCCTGCGGGAGACAGCAGAAAGAAAGCGTGCCAAGAGCTTCTGAGCAGGGTGCAAGCTAGCCAGCAGCAACTCCGCGTATGGACCCGGCAAGGTGACTATAATTCGGCTAGCTTTGCTGGTTCTTTAGCAATAGTGAGGAACGGAAAACCATTCACAGATGGCGAGTATGCTAAAACGTTCATGCTGGATGTAGCCAATGAACTTTTTGATGATCTTCCGAACAAAGACAAGATAATCAAACGGATACAAGACATGCCTCTGTCGGCAAGAACTGTTCATGATCGTACCATCGTGATGGCAAACAAAGTGGAGGAAACGCAAGTGAAGGACATAAATGCAGCGCCGTTCTTTTCTCTGGCTTTGGATGAGTCAACAGACGTGAGCCATTTGTCGCAGTTCAGCGTGATTGCAAGATATGCTGTTGGTGACACACTGCGCGAAGAAAGTCTTGCTGTTCTGCCATTAAAAGGGTCCACAAGAGGTGAGGATTTATTCAAGTCTTTCATGGAGTTTGCTCAAGAAAAAAGTCTACCTATGGATAAACTTCTCTCAGTGTGTACTGATGGTGCTCCGTGTATGGTGGGGAAAAACAAAGGATTTGTGGCGCTTCTCCGTGAACATGAAAATAGACCCATCCTAAGTTTCCATTGCATTATACACCAGGAGGCACTTTGTGCTCAGATGTGTGACAGGCAGTTTGGCGAAGTGATGTCGCTGGTCATTCGTGTGATCAACTTTATTGTTGCCCGAGCCTTAAATGATCGCCAGTTTAAAACACTGCTGGATGAAGTTTTAAATAACTATCCTGGTCTGCTTTTGCACAGCAATGTGCGTTGGTTGTCAAGAGGGAAGGTGCTTAGCCGTTTTGCGGCTTGCCTGAACGAAATCCGGACTTTCCTTGAAATGAAAGGCGTCGGGCATCCTGAGCTAGCCGACACCGAGTGGCTCCTCAAGTTTTACTATCTCGTAGATCTGACTGAACATCTGAACCAGCTCAACGTGAAAATGCAAGGCATTGGAAATACAGTGTTATCCCTTCAACAAGCTGTATTTGCTTTTGAAAACAAGCTGGAGCTTTTCATCACGGATCTTGAAACAGGTCGTTTACTACATTTTGAAAAACTGAGCCAATTTAAAGATGCATGCACAGCAAGTGAGCCCATTCAAAACCTTGATCTCCACCAGCTAGCTGGCTGCACATCCAGTCTCCTACAGTCCTTCAAAGCACGCTTTGGAGAATTTCGTGAGCACACTCGTCTTTTTAAGTTCATCACCCATCCAAACGAGTGTTCACTGAACACAGCCGACCTGAATTACATCCCTGGTGTCTCCGTCAGAGATTTTGAAGCAGAAGTGGCTGACCTGAAGGCCTCAGACATGTGGGTGAATAAGTTCAAGTCACTGAATGAAGATTTGGAAAGAATCACACGACAGAAAGCGGAGTTGGCGAGCAAGCACATGTGGACAGAAATGA